>NW_022900927.1:25018338-25033707 GCF_012274545.1 Fukomys damarensis | reverse complement strand
TCAAGATCCCAGAAACCCAACAGAAGAACAAAATACTACAAGCAGTAACAGAAAAGAAGCAAATCAAATGCAAAGAAAAGCCCATCAGAATCACAGCAGACTTTTCAACAGAAACCCTTAGGGCGAGGAGAGACTGTAGTGAGATATTTCAAGTACTGAAAGAGAACAACCTCCAACCTAGACTGATGTATCCTGCAAAACTCTCTTTCAAAATGGATGGGGAAATAAGACACTTCCATGACAAAGAACAGCTGAGAAACTACATGAATACCAAACTAGCACTACAAGCAATTCTAAACAAGATCCCAGAAAAAGACAATGAAGGCAGCAACACCATGAGGACCAACAGAGCAAATCAAATAGGCAAGGCAAGAAACTAAAAGAAGGTGAAAAAGTAAAAAGAGTCAACAAAAGGCCAATAACATGACAATAATAAATCAGTACATGTCAGTTATAACCATCAATGTCAATGGCCTCAACTCACCAATCAAGAGAAATAGACTGGCAATATGGAATAAGAAGCAAAACCCGACAATATGTTGTATATGAGAAACACACCTAGTACAAAAGGAAGCCCATAGACAAAGTGAAAGAATGGAAAACAATACCCCATGTGACAGGAGCCCAGAAAAAAGCAGGGGTAGCAATCTTATTTGAAGACAAAACAAATTTTAAACCAAAACTGATTCTAGTATTATTGATATAGGATGGTACTGTATCATACCTCTGTGAATGTAAAATATCTTGTACCTGCTTTATGATATGTAGTAGTGACCGTGCTTTATCAGAGCTATTTTTAATGATATTACTCCAGAATGTTCTCTTTCCAGATGATGATTAAGATGCTTAAAAAGAAAATGATGCCGGGTACCACAATAGCAACAGTTTTCTGGATATTATTCTTTTCTTTGTTCTTTTGGTTTTGTTTTTTAAAAAAATGTGCTGAATGTCTATAATTTCCTTCAGATGACTGCAGAACCTGGAAAAGCTGTTGCTGCTATTGATGCATAACATACTGCTATTTTTCCAGATGATGATTAAGATGCTTAAAAAGAAAATGATGCCGGGTACCACAATAGCAACAGTTTTCTGGATATTATTCTTTTCTTTGTTCTTTTGGTTTTGTTTTTTAAAAAAATGTGCTGAATGTCTATAATTTCCTTCAGATGACTGCAGAACCTGGAAAAGCTGTTGCTGCTATTGATGCATAACATACTGCTATTATTGGTCTCTTTAATAGAAATATTAATTTTTTTAATTTTAATTTTTATTTTTCCATTTGTACAGGGGTAATGCACTGTATTAAATATATAATGTCTATATCTATGTGGGTTTGATTACAGAAACTAATAAAGTATTCTCTAAATAATGAAAAAAAAAGAATAAGATAAGACTAAAAGAGCAAGAAGCAATTTAAATATGTTCAGGGACCATTTTCTTCTTCAGAATTAAGGATTATTTTAATCGTACGTCATTGCCTTTTCTCTTTTACTTACCTTTTTAGTTTTATTATAGGATTCCCTATTTTTAATGTTCACACAGAGATTTCTTTAACAGAAATACTGAATAGTTTCTCTGGTGTGAAAAACTATAATAGTACACAGGATCCTAATGAGATAATTAATAATGTGAAATAGGAAGTAAAGGGCTAAAGGTGTAGGTAAAGTGGGAAGGGTAGGGGAAAGGTAATAAGGCAGAGGAAAAAATATGAGAAATTGAAAAAGGGAAATAAAGTGTTTGTAAATGGGGAGGGGAGGAGAGGGTGAAGGGAGGGCAGGGACAAGGGGAAAAAATGAGAATCAAGACCTATTATGTAAAGATACAGGATCCCAATAATGAATGTAACTGTATTGTATACCTAGATTGTACCAATAAACTCAATACAAAGAAAAAAAAAAGAACTCTATCACGTTATTGACTGGGTGAAAGTACTTACTTTGCTGTCTCTACCATTCTTGGAAACACTGGAAAAATAATTTACTTCAGTTTATTTTATTAATCAGAAAAATAAGAGTATAGTACTTATATTAAAATCTTAATAAAAGATATGAGATTGTAAATGAAACTACATTAAAAACATGTGGTGTAATTCCTATATCACCATGATCCATCAAGTGACTTGTTCTCAATTGTAATAGAGCTTCAGCCAAGGAACTTAAAAAATTTCCTTTCTCACATGTTGGAGTTTGGCCCTGACTGCCTACAGAGATAGCCATATGGAGAATTGTAATGAACAGCTAAGTTGCGCAAAAATTTCCAAGACTTAACCAGGTCTAAGCAAATTCTATTCTTCTGAAGATCCAACTTGTAGAACGACCTTCCTTTTTATTAAGCTAAATTTAACTTACATTTTTACTTTTAGCCCTGAAGATAAAACAGAAGAGTCAGTAACAACTTTCTCTTTGGAAGCCCCACAGATATACAAAAGCACCTCTTATTTCTTTCCATTTTTTTTCTTCTTCCTGGTTTTGTATGCTCAGTTTCTTCAACACTTCCCTCTATCACAGTGTTAAGATCCTTCACCTTTCTAACTTGATATCACTTCAGTGCTTAGACCAAAATGCCGCAGTCCATATTTCTTTTGTTTAGCTTCAAACAGGGAGGTCCTATTACTGCCTTAAGTTGGCATTAAGTTTATTTACGCTGTTGCTGAGGTTTTAGGAGCAAGGTGCTATTAATCATTACTGATTTAATGCCACCTAGAATTCTCCTATTATCACCTACAGAAAAAGATCATTGTCCCTTTCTTGTCTTTAGCTTGCTGGGTAGATGTGCTTTTTGATTCATGAGTAAGGTCTGTGATTTATCTTATATGTCCTTTTGTTAAACATAATCTTTCCATCTACCTCTTAGATTTTCCTTGAAATGCAAATCAATCATCAAATACATATAATTGTGAAATATATATTTGATCCTTGTCCCTGTTTTCCATCAAAAAGCTCCTAAAACAGTGGTTATTTCTCAATAAATGAAACTGCCTTTTATTTGAATAAAATGAGTGGTGTCTGGGGCTCTGTCCCTCTAGCCACCTTCAGAACTGGACATGCCACTATAAAGATCAAGGCATTGTTAGAGGGTTGGTACTTTTCAAGGGGAGGAGAGGAACTGAAGGTTAAATTAATCACAAATGATTAATTACTTAATCAGTGATGTTTACATAATAATGCTTGCCTAAAAACCCAAAATAACAAGGTTTGGGGAACTTTCAGGTTCCTGGAGAGTAGCGTACCCCATGAGGGCACAGAAGCACCATTCTCCTTTTCCTATACCTCACCTTATACATCTCTTGCACCTGGTGATCACTGTCATGCTTTATAATATCCTTTATAACAATCCAGCAATTGTAAGTAAGTGCTTCCCTGAGTCCAGGAATGAACTGTTCTAGCAAATTAGTCAAATCCAAGGAAGGGTTATGGGCATCTTGAATTATGGCCAGTTGCATTTCCTATGAGAAACCTTAATAGAGATCAATCTTGCAGGCCTGAGACCCTATCTGTGGGATCTGACACTATATCTCAGTAAATAGTGTTAGAATTGGACTGAATCATTGACAATCTAGCTGGTATTCACTGCATAAGAGAGTACAGAGTACAAAAAGGGTTGATTTTTTTTCCCTCTATGCCATTCCATGATGTAATAACGATAAGTCTACAGTACTCTAGCTTCTCTATTTGTTAGCTGTATGATGTTAAAAGGTTTCCTGAGCTTTAGTGACCTCAAGAATAAAATGGTGGCAATATAAAATGGGAATAAAGTTGACATACTATCTAACTCTTAAGGTTGTTATGAGAATTCAATAGTGATTAGTGTAGAGCACGATAACTCAGCTGATTTCTGGTAAAGCCAGGCAACGTCTGTTAGGAGCATACATTTAGACTTAGGCTGTACCATCACTCACCCTTTAGGACTCATTTAAGCATAAGAACATTAGATAATGTTCTCTGAGCCACAATCTCTCCCTCTCTGAGCCACAACCTCCCCCTGTGAAATGCAGCCTGTAATCACACCAACTTCACAGGGTTCCTCTGAGGATTACATGAGATGATGCATGTAAAGCATTTAGCACAGTAGCTGGTATACAGAATCACTAAATAAAGTATAGCATTGTTACTATAATTGTCATTGCTGTTACTTATAATATCATTTAGTTTTTTACTCCCTGTGCATTATTCCTTCCATTATTTTATATTCCTCAGGCTTTTCTATTCAAATCTAAACTACTCGGCCATTGGTTCCTAAGTAAATTGTTGCTCTTTGAAAAGGAATAACAAAAAATAAAATGTATTTTTAAATCTCAGGTGTAATCTCCCTACAATTTTCAAACCTTTCCCCATAACAGACTTTTAAACACATACTGCTTAGAACAATATTTCAAAAAGTTAATAAATTTTGGAGCCTTTTTATTTTTCTAGTTTTATTTCATTTTTTTTATTATATGTAGAAAATTGTGCTTTGACTGCAGAAAGTGATGCTGTGAATTCTGCAGTTCTTGAATTGCCCTAGAAATAAAGCCAAGCCATCCTGCATTATTATTGAAGGCTTTTTTAGTTAGGAAAACAATTCAAGGGCTAGAAAACCCTTTCCACCACTTCTGTTGATATTTTATCTGAGTGCATGTGAGTTAAAACAACATCTCCACTCAAGGGCCAAATATAAATGAATGCGTTGAAAAACTGGAATGATGATTGATGTATCCCATTACTCGCTGGAAAGTTCTTCCTTGGGGCTTACCTAGTAGGTGGGTAAGAAGGATGGTGTGCTACATCCCTGACAATCATGCCTCCATCCTCTGCTTGCTCGTGTGCCCATCACTCATGTTGCTAGACACTCATTTTCAGCTTCCTTAGGCTCTGATTCTCTACTCAAGAATGATTCCTTAACTCTTGACTCAAGTTTGGTCATCACTCAGAACTAATTTTCATTCCCTCTCCTCTCCTCTCCCTCCCTTTTTCTCCACTTCCATCTCTCCCCTTTTCTCACAGGTAATCCATATGAGAGGGCAATCTTGTTCCCCCATCCAGTACCTTAGGTCCTGTTCCCATAGCTGGCGTCAGATACACATGATCTGGAGCTCTATGAACTGCTGACTTAGCTCTCACTTTGGGAATTTAATATAAACACGGATACTGGATATCCTGGTTCTTGAATGGGATATTACAATCTCTATGATTAAAAAATCTTCCAATTAATCATCTTATACATCTGAGTTTGGGAACTAGGATCATATTAGTTTTGCTAAATCATGGCTCAGAAAATGCTAAGTTTTGTCTCAAAATACTTTGATGTTTCTTCAATGCCTACAAATTAAATTCAAACTCCACACTTGGTATGTAGAATCACCATAATCTGGCCCCAATAAAAATTACTGGCCTTTATTTTTAATTACTCTGTGTACATATTTATTATGCACTCTAGACACACTCCGCCAGAGTCAATCCATGGGCTTTCTGTCCCCTACAACTTAACAACTGCCCTTTCCTCCACTTTTAACATCCTCCTATTACCTTCATCAGTTGTTAAAAACTCTCCCCATCTTTTCACAGTCAATTCAAACTATGCATCAGTCTTGTCTAACCTTAATCCTAAACGTTTGTCTCAAGGAAATTCGTTCACCAGTCAAGACGTTTCTAGTAAGAAGAAACCATACTGTTGGTGGTGAAGAAACTAGTGATACATGTCTCATAAAACAGATTTCAAGCAGCTTCAGTCCAGCAGATTTACTCCTTTGAACTCTTGGAGAAATTGGTTTATGCCTTTCTTATGATACTGACTTTGAATAATAGTTATTTGTGTTCACATCCTCTGTTTTCTCTTAGATTATGAGTTAGTCTATATGTGCCCTGCAGCAACTTGGGGTTGTACACATGGCTGGCACTCGTCAAAGTGTTGTTAGGTTGGATTGAATTCCTCCACAGGGATGAGCACAAAGTAGATCCTCAGCAGTGATAGACATTAGACACTTTAACACCGACAGATCATTCTCTGCAATAGAAAATATGCTTTATGGATACCGAAGCAGTGCAAAACAAGACAACACTGCTGAATTTCTAAGCACAAGTTATATTCTCCTCAAGGTGTCCTTAATGTTGGGATCTGAAACTAGAACACTTTGAATTATTCTTCAGAGAAAGGTACTGAAATAATTACAGGCACCTGTATGATTTATCAGCCATATTGGTGAACTGAGATAAGAGAATATGCACAAAGTGTATCATGTCAGCTTAATTCTAAGGAATAAAGCCAAAGAGCTTCCTTTCTTGAAAACCTCAAGATAGGCACACTAAGGAAGAAATAATAATAATAAAAAAGCCTTGGAGATATGTGACCAGCTTCTAAATTCTGCAATAAATGTTCTTTGTTGAACATTAGTGTCAGTATGTCATAACGTCAGTTCATTTGATGTGGCATAACTCCAGTAAGTCTCCCTAAAATGTCAAAATACAGGCTATCATTCTTCTTTTTCCTGTGGAAGAATGAGGAAGTAGTAATAAATTTCTCTACTACATGGAGGCTGCTGGACAGATCTGTTTCTCAGCTCCCAGCCTGGTTGTGAAGCAGTTATAGCTTTGGGGAACATAAAATGTTCCATGGGTATCTGGTGATTGGTGCCTTGTGTTTACTAAAAGACAGGAAGGCACAGTTCCCAGGACAAGCAGAGAATGTAGGGCAACGAAACCTAAAGTAACTTCTAGGCACTGATAAATGGTCTTCCTACCCCATGCTTCTGTGCTCAGTATTGTGTTGGGCCAATAGTAGACACTCATTGAATATTCATTTATTCACAGGTTGACACTGAGCAAATTCTAGTTTTGTAATGCTGAAATTAGTAGAGGCTGAGTTGGATGCTTCACCTCTTCTATACTTGGGAAGCTTGCCCATGAATGTACCCAAGTGGTAGGGCTTCAAAAGAAGTTCTGAGAAACATATTGCAATATGCAATGCCAACTTTTATAATTTGTGTAGAAAGTTCCTATGGTACTACGAATTATAAGCTTCTAGAGGTCTGTGTATACGACTCATAGATCTTATGCACCCTCCAAAATTCAT
Source organism: Fukomys damarensis (assembly GCF_012274545.1). Classification (NCBI taxonomy): domain Eukaryota; kingdom Metazoa; phylum Chordata; class Mammalia; order Rodentia; family Bathyergidae; genus Fukomys; species Fukomys damarensis. Next base: position 25,026,660 of record NW_022900927.1, on the reverse strand, counting down.
AAAACCTTCCAAGAATTCTTAGTGCATACTCATTAGCTAATTCAATGGGAACAAACAGGCAGGAGGAATCTTTGGCATCGATGCACATGGTAAAGTCACAAAGAGAAAATATGGTGTGAGCCTCCAGTGGGGTCCTGAGGCTAGGCAGCTTCTGCTCTTCTCTTCCTCCTATCAGTTGTGATTCTCCTTTACAGTTTTGTACCTCTCCTCTGGTTTATCCTTGAGATTACTTATCCTTGAGAACTGTGCCCAATGAATAACTGAAACTGAACATTCATTCACATCCTCTCCTTAAATAGGTTGACCTTTCCTTCCACCTGCATGGTAATCCTGTATTTTTAATGGCTCCTTGGAAGTTCCTTGATAGTATAAGACAATGGAGGCAAACTTTTGGCACACGTTATTGTGTTTTTCTTTAAAGATTTAAGATGTTAGTATAGAGTTAGTTTGTCTAAACTAAAACATCAATGTTCAGATTTAATTTAAATTTTGATACTTTGCAATAGACATGGGCTTGGGGTTGCAGTTTGGCACTCGGTCTCTAAAAGGTTCATCATCACTGGTATAGGAGATTACATTTTGCCACTTGATTTATCTTCTGCTCCTCTTGAAATAGCCAACAGAAACAGGTTTTGTTTTTTATTTTTTTCAATGACCTTTATCTCAGCCAAATAAAGTCTAATTCTGAAGATTCAAATGGATCCACCAGAGTTGTCGTGTTCAGTGGCATTTAAAGTCACATAGATTTCCTCTAAGAGCAGATCTCTCTTTGTCCCAAATAACTTCTACCGGCGGTGTCAGCAAAACACAAATCTTTCTATAAATCCTCAAGAACACTCTACTTGAAGCTTGTGTCCCAAGTCAAATCCTCAAAATGTGTTACTTTTTCAATTCACACTCACTACCTCAACTCTTATATTAACAGAATGACATATTAAACAAATGCATGAAAATAAGGGAATTACTTTCCAGATTGTTCAGGACTTGCAAAGAGTTTCGTGGCTTTGTGAAAAGATCTCTGGATTAAAGGTAACAGTAGACCTTGTTTTCTGCTCTAACTACTCATTTTTTAACTATAGAACCTAGAGCAAGTTACATCATCTGTGTATAATCCTCTTCTTCAAAGTGAACATATGTTTCACTGGTTCTTTTGGATATTCTGAGAACTTTAGTAGTTCTAGTAAATGAAAATGCTTTGAAATGCAACCTAAATACAGTAATACTTCAATTCATAAGCTTCATTTTTTCCACAATTCTGGTCACAAACCAAATTACATGAGAACTTAATCAAGTTTTCCAGTAAGGGTCAACATTGAACCTAACCCGTGGATCACTTTTCAGCATTTTGGCTATGATCAAGTAAACCTAACCACTGAATTTGATTTGCTTCTCATCCAATTTGTTCTGCAAACAGAATCATGGAAAGAATTAAGTTCATGAACCAAGATACCACTGTATATGTATATGTATATATCATATATATACACACTCATATATATATATATTTTTTTTTACTGTGTATATATGTAAATATGTAGAGACTATATACATATCAGAATATATATATTATATATCTCAGAGTATGGTTATCCTCTGATAGCCACAAAGGTAAGGTAGACAATCGAGCAAATACTGAACTCCATTCATTCACTCAACAAATATGTATTAAATGCTTTCCATGTACCAGGCAGTGTTCTAGGTGTTGAGGATCTAAAATAACCCAAACAGAGCCCATGAAGCTTACACACTAGTGAGGCACAAAACAAGAAATGCTACAAACAAAATGACAGCATTAGAGGTAGAATGTTTTTTTGTGGGACAAACTGAGATTAAATATAGATAGGAAATGAAGCATTCTCTGATACAGCGATGTTTGGACAGACTCCTAAGGGGAGAAAGGCACACAGCCATGTGAATTTCTGGAGAAACAGCATTCTACACAGTGTGGCCAATAAGTGCCAAATCCCCAGTAAAGGATGTGTTCAGCTAGCCACAGAAAGGGGATTGGTGAGACAGAAGCCCCATAAGTTGTGTCAGAGAGCTTGAAAAAATAGTCTGAGTGGTAGCATAGAGACTCTGAATATAGTTCTGGGTACAATGGCAAGATGTCAGAGGAGAGAGCAGAAATATGACTTGTCCTTCTTTCTAAAAGGAAACAGAGATAGGCACATTTTTCAGTGAAACAGGATTCATGATGATTTAGATTAGGTCATGGGGAATGTCGTGCTTCTGAGCGCCTTTTCAAGGCAGCATTAACAGGATTGTTGGTATTTTAGAGTTAAATGTCGAGAATAAAATAAGGAATGACTTTAAGTTCAGAGCAGGTTTTCATTTGGGAGATGGAGAAAGGAGGAATTAAAGAGAGAAAACTTAACATTATTTTCTAAAAATCCATTTATTGAGTTCATAAGATATACGACCTAAGGGTTGATCTCAAAGGATTTCTTGATCATTTGGGTAATCAAGACCCAAAGGAGAAACAGGGAAAGTGAAAGAACAACAATATGTATCTGAGAATGTATTTCAATTCCCACAGTGACTTTTTTTTTTTTTTGAAGAAGAAATTAGTGCCATTATCTAACGAAATTACCTCCAGGTAATCCACTAAGGCCAAAGTCGAATCTCAAAGCTGCTGCTATTAGAATTTCGAGAAGACTGGTCATCATAGACACAATAATATAATGCAAAAGTTCCCTTTTTCTAAGGCAATTTGGGGCTACATCATAGTTCCAACACCAGTATTACTGTGAGCAAGTTCATTTGAACTCCAAGCCTGGTTTCCTCCTCTGTCATTCTAAACAATGCTCCTGAGTGCACGGGGCTGTTGTTGAAGATGACATACAGATGAAGTCATACCTGGCATGTATCTCTCTGTAACTGGATGCTGTTGCTCTTGCTACTTCTTCAACAAGTCCTTCCAGGTCCCCTGTATCAATCTCACTGGGCATTCATTGGGGCACTTACCATTCAGGGTATTTATTCTTAGAGATATTTGATCTCTGTCACAAACTACAAGAAATGTTTTTGAGCAAGGATGTAGCTCAGTGGCACTGTGCCTACCTGGTGAGTGCAAGGTCCTGAGTTCTACCCCTATACCAAGAAAAAAGAAATGTCTTTAAATTATTCACATTTCCTGAGCCCTTGGCACAGTGCTGAATGTTAGTAGGAGTAACTTGATGCACAGCAGCGCAGTGCTTGATAACTGGCAGGAATTAGTATAATATGGGAGCATTTGCTAACTAACCAGCAGCAGAATGCCACCTGCACTGCAAGGGTGATAAAAGCAATGTAGACTTCATGACTATGCTCTTCCTCACTATATTAATTGGAAAGGTTTGGGCCATGACAAAATGCCAAAAACTAAGTACTTAACCACCTAAATTTATTGTCTAACTGTTCTGGGGGCTGGAAGTCCGAGCTCAAGGTGTTGGCAGAGTTGGTTCTTTCTGTAGGATGTGAGAAAGAATCTGTTCCAGGCCTCTCTCTGCTTTTAGTGGTTGTCGGTAAGTTTTGAAATTCCTTGGTTTATAAAAGCATCATCCCAATCGTGGCCTTATCTTGTTTTTCATGTATTTGAATCTGTGTCCATATGCAGAAGGACCCACTCTACTCCAGTATGATCTCATATTAACTAATATGTATAATTCTGTTTCCTTTAATAAAGCTCACATTTTGAGGTACAAAGGATTAAGATTTCAATGTATGAATTTGAGGAAACTCATTTAAATCTGTAATCAGCCAGACTGTATGCCATTCTGCATGCTTTTCTTGTTTAGGACCTTGACTTTCTCCTGCTTTCTTTTTCCTTGTATTATATATTTAGTTTTTAACTAGTATTTAACACACCCACACCCAGAAATCACTATAGCAGCTTTGTACATTCCTATCTCTCCTGACTTGCCACATTACAATTCAGGCCTTGCACTCTAGAAAGGAAGGAAGAGTGTAGGCCGCCTTAAGAACATTCTAGATGATAATACAAGCAAAGTAATTTGTTTGAAGAATCCTTTAATGACCCACTCATTACTTCTACACTCATTGCTTATATCTCCTTTCTGATTGACCTTTCATCTTGCCAAAGAAATTCCCTCCTCCTCAAAGCTCAACCTACCCACAAAAGAAGATCCTTCCTGGCATAGAAATGATCAGGGTAGGTACCGCAGGGGAAGGTTAATGAAAAGAAGTTTTATTTCTATGGCCATCTCCACACCCGGCCCTCCTCCACCTTTATATCTTCAACATATGGTTAGCTTTTTTAATGTTGCTTTAATGTTTTCTCTTGTATTTAATTATTTAAAGATTTAATAACAAACTGCTGAGAATCAATTGCACACAAGGGGCACATTTCTTTGAACTCTTGTTCTCTTTCTCATGCTTCTGCATGAGAGTTAATTTAAGCCACTGGAAACTAAAAGCATAAAACTAAAAGGGGAAAAGAAGAGAACAAATTAAAGACATTCCAGAAAGGATATCTGTAGGTGAAATCAAACTCTCAACAATATCTGATAGGAATCGCTTATCAGCAGGAGGCAGTAAGGATAACCAAGGAACACCAAAACAAATAACTTTAATTCCATTTTGTATCTAGTAGTATGAAGTCAATAGCTTACATATCAAATGTTTTCTTTTTACAATAAACTCTTTCTGAAATCGGTTTTGATTGCTAGGGGTCAAGGAAATGAAAAGATTAGTATTGATGTAGTCCAAGTGACAGAGTACCCAGTTTTTTATTTTAAATAGTTTGTCACTTCCTATTTTGGACATCTTTTCCCCATTTCTAACTGTTGTCTGGATAAGCTTGTTTTTCTTTTCCATCACAGTGTTATGATAATCACAGGAAAATATTCATTCTGTAGCACACGTGACATATATCCTGTGAGTAATCAACTGTGTTAGGCAGCATGCCAGGTACTGAGGATCCACCCAGAACCAATATCATCACGAGTCCTGCCTTCAGAGCCACTCACATCCACCCTTGGAGAATAGAATTACTGAAAGAACCATGAGAATTCATATGCTGTGATGAGGATAGTACAACACACCATGGAAGTCAGAGAAGGAGCTACTAACTCAGATTTGGAGGAAACAGGAAATTCTCCTGGGAAAATGAGTCAATGACCATGAGACTGGAAAAATCAATAAAACTGATGGAGTTAGGTAAGAAACTAGTTAGGAGTTAGGTTGGGCAACTAGGGAATCTGTTCATTTTAAATAAGAATTAGAAATAAAGCTATCATTTTACAAATAACTCAAACTTTATCTAATGGCAAATCCCTCTGGATTTCTCTGGAAAGATATCTTCTTGGCTTCTTAACAAGTGACTAGGTCTGACACTTTACTTTCTTGATCCAGCTAACACTGCTAAGAGAGATCCAACACTGTGTCTGCCATGTGGTTTCTTGAACCAGAACCTCTTAAATTCTTAAATGCTTGAGTTTCCAACTTTGGACTGACCAAAATGTAGTTAAGGAAAAGTCAAATAGTAGAATTAAGAGATGTCGCCTGATTTGAAACTGAGATTTCTCATTTCTTGACATTCTTTCTTTGGTAGAGTCCTTGGCTCTTATATTCTATTTCCATGCTGTTTAAACTATGACACACTTAAAAACCAGAATGAAATTTGGAATATAAGTACAAAAGAAAAGTGTATGCCATCATAGATTTCTTTTTTCTAGATTAGTGAATCTCAGCTAACTTTCTGGTTTCAGGAAAGTACATGTTCATGAAATATATAGTACAAATTGTTTTAAAATATAATGAAACAAAACTATTTATGTCTTAATATTCAGCAATGCTCTTCTAAGACTTGATTAATGGAAAGCTTGACTATCAAATAAAGTCCTGACCTCCATGATAAATCCTACCATCCTATCCTATAAGCACCAATTTTTATACCACACGAGACCCAGAAAAACACCACTGTTAGTTTTGGGAAAAGTCATTTAGAAGATTTTGGAACGTGCACTTTTCATAAACAACTTATTTATGAAGAATTTTTTTTTTTGGTCACATCTACTATGGTATGTGCTAAGGGCATATATATAGCTGTAAACAAAACATGCTCAAACCAAACAAAAAAGTTTATATTTTAGTTGGGGAAGATAAAGATAAATAACATAAATTATGGTGTGTATTAGGACATGGTAAGAATTGCATAGAAAAATAAATTGTGTGAAGGACTGGAGAGTGTTGGACAAAGTTATTATTTTAAATGGGCTGATTAGAAAGTGATACCTAAAGCCTTCACTTTGAAGGAAGAGAGACCACAAGTCACCTTTGCTGTCAGGACTGCTGTGAGACACCCAACAGGCAGGCCCTGAGTCGGCCTGCTATGTTCACTAACTCCAGAGTTTGGTGGCTAGAGTGCAAAAGGGTAATGGGGACCAGAGTATGTGGCACCCTGTCAGCCACGGAAAGATGTTCCAGCTTTTTCTCTAAGAAGAAAAGCCCTGAAAGGAGTCAAGGAGAAGAATGGAATACTCTGACGTCTCTCTAGCTGTTGTGTTCACATCATAGCCGGTAAGAACAGACACAGAACTAGTCAAGAGGTTACTGCAAAATGTAGGCCAAAGGTGATAGATAGTAGCCTGGGCTGGAATGATGCCAGCTGAAGTACTGCCCTCTGCAAAAGATTTAAGATTACTTTAAGAAGCAAATCCAATCTATTTTGCCAATAGTTTGAAGGTAGGGTATAAGGGGGGAAAGAGAACTCAGAATAATCCTAAATTTTTGGCCTGAGAAACTGGAAGGATTGAGTTCCGATTTAATCAAGGTAGAGTGATTACAGATTAAATAAGTTTAAACTCAAATTTTCAGGGAAGAACACAGAAAATATGCCACTACACATCCTTCATATTTCTTTAAAGCTATAATATAGATTTTTAAATTCTAAAGTTTGAATTTCATACTGGTACAAACTGCTGCAGACTAAAAGCTCCAATAGTATACTTTATCTGGAAAGCATTTACTGACTAACTCCTCTGAGTGAATAAATTGCAGATAAAATTAGAAAACATCTTATTTAACAAAAAAGTTATTTGCTCTTTCTTTATTCATAAGTGCTATCCTTTATTCCCCTTGCTATCAACATTTCTGGCTGGAGTCGAAATACTGATGTTTTTCTAAACATACTAATTTTCCTCAATACTTCTTTTGGCATAGATATTGTTAATGTTTTCTAGGGGACACAGTCTGGCCTGGACTTGATGTGGATCTGAAAAGCATAGCTGATTTTCTGTAGCATTGACCCCATCTTGTCAATTGACCTCAATTTTACCATTTTCTGTTCCAACTAATCCTTGACTCTCCTTGAAAAATAAATCTAAGGGACTCAATCTCATTTACAGTCTTGTTCTCCAATTTCTTTCTCTGGTAACTCATTTCATGTTTATTACTCTCTTTGTGTGCAATAGTTCTGGCTGAACTATCCACTTAACTTTCATTTTATGAAATGTTAAAACACCATGTTTTTTAGTCCCTATTACATTCATTTTGTCAAACTCTTGTAAACCTGAAAATCTGAATCAGCATTACCTTTATCACCCTGAAATAGCACACATTAAAAGCAATTGATATGTTCTATGGTATATTGTAAGACAACATCTAGAACAATTTACAAAGAAGCTAAAATAACAGATAAACCTAAAATCCCATCAAAGGGATGAGTTGACTGATGAAGCATTGTGTCCCCACTTTTTAAGAGACTAAAGCAGCAAGAAGAGCATTATAGAAAAGAAAAAGATCTTTGAGTTGAATAGGGGCTAAATTATAATTCATTACTATTTTAATCATAAAACAATATACTTCAGTTTCATTTTCCTTAAAGTAAAACTATAAAGATCATTTAGATATAAAAAGAATACTGTAATTATTAATTGTGATACATCAAGATAAGAACTGCCTAGCAGCTTAGTAGAGCTCTGGGTGCATCAGTAGAAGATTGACATGCAGGTCGAAAACTAAGAAAGGAACACTCACCCTGGATGTGGGTGGCACCAATCAGTAGACTTGTAGCTTTGATGGACTAAAAGGGAAAAGAAGAAGGAAGTCGTCCTTTTTCTCTTCTGGAGCAGGTCCTATCTTTACCATCGCCTTTGGATGTTGGTCTCCAACATGGCTTCAGCTTTGCAGTGTGGACTCTTCAGCCTTCCAACACAGACTCACACTGGAGACTACAGTTAGTTTTCAAGTCTTTGACTTTTCACTGCTACTGGACCCTCCATTTCTCCAGTGCATAGATGGCCATTTTGGATTTTTCTACCTCTGGTTCTACAGACACAATTGGGACTCTTCCCCTTCAGGATCAGACCTAATAAATAATAT
>NW_022900927.1:25012413-25018294 GCF_012274545.1 Fukomys damarensis | reverse complement strand
AATATATAATATAAAAAATATATATATACATATATATACCCTAAAGAACCCTAACTAATACAGATTTAGACCAGAATCTGGCACAAAACACAAACTGGCTGTGTTAAGTTGAAAGTGCAGAGCAATAGTAATAAGATATGTCAGGGGAAAATACAAAATAATAAAATGTAAAATATTCTGTAATATCTCTACCCAGAGAAAAGAATTTCATATTTTTGGTACTTTCTTTGAGATGGATGGATGGGGGGAGTCAGCAGAAAAAAGGACAGAAGGAAAGAAACATGTTCCCATGTCAATATCTTTATTATTTGCTTGTTATAATTTCTTTTCTTCTGCCAATTCTTGATTCATATCAGAAAATTTTACTTTCATTTCTTTTCTTTACTCACTTTTCTTATGTTCTATCAACAGATACTGGGAATGGGAGAATGCAGCCTAAAAGGAAGCTGGCCTTCTGGGCCAAAAATCTCTTTTCCATCACTTCATTCCACTTATTTCCCTGGAATCAATATCCACACTGAATTTTTATTCCATTTGTTTTAAGAATTTTTCCTATGTTAATAAACTGCAGAAAACTCTGACTCAGACCTTTAAATAACCATCACAGTCACCATCTTTTGGCTTATTTCCTCTTTACAAGTCTTGAATTTCTGATGAGGCTTCACGCTCTATCCAGAAGGGAAAATTCACACTTAAATAGTAACTATTTCCACTTTTATGGGTCACAGGCATAATCTAATTCTACCTGGTCTCTATCTCCACAAAATTCATTAGCATATCTGGGCTGTTGATGGTGTTTTTAAAAGGTGCCCTTAGATCTTCCTCAAATGGGAAGGGGATCAAGAGATGAAGGGGGGAGCAAAGGAGATGATAAATGGAATTAAGATGTGTTATGTATGTGTGTGCCAATTTCACACAAAAATGTAAACAGTACATGTTACAAACATGTACTAATAAAATTAATTAAAGAAAAAAATTAATGAGTTAGTGAGGTTTGCTTTTCCTGCCTAATGGTATGCCCAGTGTCCCTAGTTGTACTGATTTTTTTTTTTAATATTTCTTCTGGCATTTCAGTGGAAATGACATGCAAGGATGAAAATCAAGTAAATTTCAGTGGAAATTTCATGGAAGGAGGAAAATCAAGTCAATTTCTTTAGTCAAACATGTTGAATACAGTTGTTGAATTATATTTAATTGTTCATTTGCACACCTGTCTCTGCCTCACTAGATTATACAGCCCTTGATTTCAATATCTCTGTGTTGCTTCATTATTATATAGCTGGAGCTGACACATAAAAGATGCATAATAGAGGTTTATAGCATAAAGAATTGATTAAATAGGTGGCATGGCTATATACACATATTTTTAAGTTAAGGGCACATAAGTAAATAATGAGTAGCTATCTTGTGAACACGACAGAAAGTGATAGGAGAGGAAATTCTTACCTGGGCCTACGTTATGCTGTGCAGAGCAGGAGCTTCATAAAGAAAGCAGCATTTATGGAAACTCAAATAAGGCTGCAAAGAAAAATTGAAAAGGAAGAAAGTAAGAAGTAAAAAAAGAATCTATTGTTAATGACTATGTTCAACCAGAATTTATAAAGGATTCTATCTTATCTTTTGTGCCCTCAGTACCTGATTATTTTTCCTCTCCTCTAAATTTCACGCTTAGCTTCATCTCTACCTGTGCCAGAGTGCCAGCTTCCCTGATTTAGGTGACCTCAGTTAAAGTCACCTGTGGTTGCATTTGATCCTCAGGGTCCACTTTTTTATTACTGCCCTTCTCAAGCTAATAACTATTAGTTATTGTACATATTATTAGTTATTGTACATAACTATTAGTCTTGTACATATGAACTAGAAAAGTTTGTACATATTTTTGTAACACTTTTTGGATTGCTTATTCACCTCTAATAAAGTTAATGTAATAGTTTACTTTCTCCCTCAGCTCAGGGGTAATGGTAACATTAAGGCATCATAACAGGGTTCCAAAGCTTCCAAGAATTATCAACAGTGCCTAAAATCCAGAAGCCATGGTGACCGTGAGCAACGATGGCACAATAAGTAAAACATCAAAGCACTGAGCTTTCTCAAGCTATTAATCATCTGACCTACACACTCCCATATTTAAAGAGTGATGAATAAACCGTACCCGTATGACCACATGGAATAATTAAGTCTGATTTTTTAAACTGCATATAACAATAGAACAACAGTGATTATTGTAGCACCACAATAAGGCAAACTGCTTATGATTAATAAATTCACACATTTCAGTGGCAGTCATTCTCATGGCTAGTGTAGCCACCAGCCCTTTATCTGAAGAAGAGATGCAGCGCCAGTCTATTTTGAGGCACTGAGTTTAATGGGTTGGAAAGTATATGCTATGAATTTCTACTTGTGTCAAGAAGTTTTGTGTTGAAATAAGTTTGTAATTCAGCATTGCAACATGATTTTATTCTTTAGATTTGTGATAATAGGATAACTTGTGAGGTCAAATTGGACATGTGAAAATATCTATAGGAGCGTTGAATACATCAGAGAAAATAATCACTGGAAATTAAGTCACTCCATTTTATCACACCCAATTCTTCTTGACTTTGTGGTGATAAGTAAATTTGAACCTTTTTCTGACCTGAGAAAATTCTAGAGAATCAGAGTGTGACAAAAATTTACCATCCTTTCACAAAAAACCATTTTTCTCTTGTTCCAGGACCATGAGGGATGACATTTTCCAGCTACCTCTGCAGAGATATAGCCTCACTTTCCTGGAATATGTGTACCACCATTTGCACTGCAGGCCTACAAGATCCTCCCACACATGGTCTTTTCCCTTTCTGTGCCTATCCTCAGGCTCAATGTAGAGACCTCTGCTCTCTTAGAATAGAATGAAGCCAGGAGAGGAAAGGAGTCTGGAGCCTCAAAAGGTCACCTGGTAACAAAGAATACTCACATTGAGTTGTTGTGTATATAAGAAATATATTTCTCACATGTTAAGCAACTGAAATTTGAGAGTTTGGTATATCAGCCAGCACTATCCTTACTGGCTTATACTGTTATGAGCTAGCCTTTCAAAATTTGAATTGGTCTCTACAACAATGAATTCTGAATAATCTTTTTTTATTTTTATTGAGTTTACTGGTACAATCTAGGTATACAATACAGTTACATTCATTATTGGGATCCTGTACCTTTACATAATAGGTCTTGATTCTCATTTTTTCCCCTTGTCCCTACCCTCCCTTCACCCCCTCCTCCCCTCCCCATTTACAAACACTTTATTTCCATTTTTTCATTTTCTCATATTTTTTCCTCTCCCTTATTACCTTTCCCCCACCCTTCCCACTTTCCCTACACCTTTAGCCCTTTACTTCCTATTTCACATTACTAATTATCTCATTAGGATCCTGTGTACTATTATAGTTTTTCACACCAGAGAAACTATTCGGTATTTCAGTTAAAGAAATCTCTGTGTGAACATTAAAAATAGGGAATCCTAAAATAAAACTAAAAAGGAAAGTAAAAGAGAAAAGGCAATGATGTAAGATTAAAATGATCCTTAATTATGAAGATGAAAATGGTCCCTGAACATATTTAAATTGCTTCTTGCTCATGTAGTCTTATCTCATTCTTTTTATTCATTATTTAGAGAATACTTTATTAGTTTCTGTAATCAAGTCCACATAGATAGGACGTTACATATTTAATACAGTGCATTATCCTTGTACAAATGGAAAAAAATAAAAAATAAAAAGAAATTAACATCTTAATGACAAAGAAAGTAGGGGTAGAGTTAAACAGATGATGACAGACAGGTAAACCACAAACCTGGAAAGGCAGGCACTTGTAACTCGCCTTTGTTGAGCTTAAAACTTTTTTGAGATTTCTCAGCAAACAGGATAGAGAACTGCAATAGCAACTTCCTAGTGATCATGCATGACATGAAGCAGTCAGTGTCCCAACTACATGGTTTTCTCCATAGAATTTACCAATTTAAAATATCTTAGTTTATGATTTATTTCTCTTGTATCATCTGCTCCCTTGAATATCAGCTCTACACAAGAAGAAATTTTACTGATCATGTCACTTTTTGATACCTCATTATCTGATCCATATTAGACAATAGATCATTTCTGTTGGGTTAATGAATGACTAAGAAGGATTTTAAAAACTATTGAAGTCCCCCTCCAGGGAACAAATATTGTTGTGGCTATGATAAGTGTTAAATTTAGTTAAGGTGATAGAATTCAAATATCTGTGGGACTTAAGCGCAAAAGAATGTTCAGGAAGATGTCATAGGAAAGTAGTTTGATTTTTAACCTTAAAGAGTCAGTAGAAGCTGATGACCCAGAGAGATATGCGCACCAAGCATTTACACCGAGAGGAGCATGGGACACTAGACAACCCCAAGAGTGGCCAAAATAATTAGAACGTTCATTTACTTTCACTTTTTATGTTTTTAAAAATTTACTAAACATTACCATGTGAATTCATACTCTGAATGTATGAAATTTATAAAACAAATATGCACATATTTTAAAGGCATGTTTGCAATCAAAAACTTTGCAGATTACTTATGTAGATGAGGCCTTTTAATGAGGAGATGAGAGCAAGAAACAGATGTAGGAACGCACAAAGCTTGACGAACAGAAAAGGTTCATAGGAGTAAAATCTAAGTTAAAGTTAGAATGGAAGATAGTATCAAATTATAAAAAGCATTAAATGTCAATAAAAGCTTTTTTTTTTGGTACCGGGGATTGAACTGGGGTCCTTGCGCTTGCAAGGCAGGCCACCGAGCCGCTGAGCTAAATCCCCGGCCCCAATAAAAACTTTTATATTTGATTATTATTCTTCAAAACATTTGCCAAGGTGCCTACTGTTTTTACCTCCTTGACCACTTCCCTGACAGAATCCTCTATCAGTGTCTGGACAACTGCAGTACTCCTCAGTTCATCTCTTTGCCCTGCTACTAGCTACTGCCTGCACAGGAGGAACCATCACATGTTTAAAACCTCACTGATTCCACTGCCCTGTTCATACCTTCAAATACCACCCCAGTATCCATAGAACAAGATCCAAATTTCTACAAGTTTTTGTATGATCTGATCCCTGCTTATCTTTCCAGCATCATCTTGTTCTTGATCCCTACACTCAAACTTCATTCGTCCCCCATTCTGTTGCTTCTCTTAGATGCAGTCTTTTCCACAGTATTGTTTCACTAGCTTTGCTCCTTCACATGGATATTTAACTGCCCCCTTCTTATGCAGGCCTGTGAGGCTTTGGGAAAGCTCATATATGAGTATCTTTAATTTTATCCTCCCTTGCCACAATGAGAAAGAGTCAGTTAAATTTAAAATATATGCATACATGAAGATTACATGCATACACACACATACACACACTCAGATGTACTTTGCTTGCTTTACAAAGTACTTCGATATGAGTCTATTTGATCTTCACCCCAATTTTGTCAGATAGAAGGTGAATTATCAGGGGAAAAATGGACTTAGACAGGTTAGAAGGATTTTTAAATCATTCCACCAAAATTACACACAGACTTTAAGTGCTGGATTAATTACTGCCAATGTCACTTGGCTTCAACCTCTATTGATCATTTGACTCCAACACCCATGTAGGTAAAGACAGTTTCAAGAAAGTGAGGAGAAGAGATAGCAGCACTGAGAGACTCAGCAAAGTTTTGACTGAGGTCAAGAGTGCCTTCTGGTAATATAAGGCATCGACCAAAACATCTACTGAATTAAAACATTCATGAAACCTCTGCTGTGTGAAACCCACTTGGCTAGATTAAAAGCAGCATAAAGGTACTTCATAAGATATAATTTGCAAAAAAAAAAAAAAAAAAAAAAAAAAAACGGGGGCA
>NW_022900927.1:24886451-25012194 GCF_012274545.1 Fukomys damarensis | reverse complement strand
AAAAAAAAAGAATTAAAAAAAAAAAAAATAAAAAAAAAAAAAAAAAAAAAAAAAACAAACGGTGGCAGAAGTAAAATTCAATCAGGACAAAATGTGATGTTCCAAAGAAAGAGAAGAAGGAGCACATGCAGGCCAATTCTCTGAGGAAGCAGCAGCTCCATTGCAAGGAAGACCATCAGGTCGAGCAAAGGTTGTCAAAACTAAAGGTAACGAGCAATTAGGCAGATTTCAGCTTTTCTACCTTGACATTGTTTTGTGGACCTTTCAGCCTATATTAATAAATTTGCACTTTCACCTCAAGCCTCCAGAAACTTACATTTCAGTGTTGTCATGAAATGGACTTTTCCTAAAAGCACATTCTGGGAGCACATATCAATAGGGAGAGCTCAACATCAATGAAGGGGCGGTGTTAGCTCACAGAAAATGGCCTTCTGATGAGTGATGCTTTTGCTGCCTTGAGTTGGCAGAGTGACATGTTGACCCAGGAACAGGATTTGTTGATCCCTGGGAGTGAAGTGAGAGAGGTTCAGAAAGGCTCAAAAAAGTAATGATAGGGGCATGGGCGTTTGATACCCTAGTACCCTAGAGACCTGAAAGTGCAAAGGCAACCTCCAAAAGTGTGTTTACAGATTCTAGAAAGAAGAGAGACTTTTAAATTTAACTCAAAATATTTTTCAGTCAGACCCAAATTCAGTTCACAGTTGCTACCTCACTCACTTTGTCTTAAATTGTGGATATCATCCCAGTGATCTAAGTCTGCCTTTGAGGGGCATTCTTCAGTTTGCTATATGATAAAGGTGGTCATGTCACAGCAAAGTTTGCTATTAGGTAACTTTAAAATAAATTTTCTGAAATAGAAATATGACAAGTGAGAAATAGCTATTGGTAAGCTTCTCTTTACTATAACATAATATCTAAAGCAATTAATTTATAAAGAGAAATTTGACTGAATTTTCTGGTGGTTCTGCTCTAAGTTCAAGTGACCCCATTTCTTTGGGCCTCTAATAAAGGGCAGCACATCATAATAGGGGCAGGTGACAGCCCAAACTTCTCACTTCACAGGCTAGGAAGCAGAGAAAAAAGGATGTGCAGGAACCCCATGCTCCCCTGCAGTGATCTAAGGCCCTCCCACTAGCACCCCAGCTCCACATTCCCAAGAATGTTAAAGTGAGGACCAAGCCTTTAACACAAAAGCCTTTGGAGAACATTCAACATCCAAACTATAGAACAAGCTAAAGCTCAAAGCTGAATGTGGTGAAGGATTGGGGCCAGAATAAAATAAACACCCGTAAAGTAAGTGACAGACAGTTAGAATCAAGTTATGCAGTAGATTAAGTCAGTCAACTTAGAAACTATATTCACTATACTAATGAAGAGAAATACCAAATATTTTCTGTAGACTAACTGTAATAATTCCTGTGGAAGGCTGGCATTTATTATTGTTATTGTTTGTTTGCTTGCTTGCTTGCTTGCTTGCTTTGAGACAGAGTCTCACTATGTAGTTCAGGCTGGCCTTGAACTCAGTATACAGTCCAGGCTGGCCTCAAACTCACAATGATCCTCCTGTCTCAGCCTCCCAAGTTCTGGGATTATAGACATGTGCCACCACACCCAGCTGGAAGACTGGCATTTAAAGAGTGGTTCTCTTTCTGAATTTTACTCTTAGAACATTATTGATGGGTGTTATTTCCTGATTCTGGCCCAAAGCCTTATTACTACCCCATTTATCTGATATTCTTATTAACACAAACTCCAGATTCTTTCTTCACAGTGCTAATAGGTTGTGCATTGGGAGTGCCTGTCATTATGCTTCCCTCCATCTTGGAGGAAAGTAGGTAAGAAGGCTCATGATACATAGATGTTTCTCAGTCTATAATGGGATTCTGTCCCAATAAACCCATCATCACAGACTGAAAATATTGTAAGCAGGGCAGGTGATTTTGCTCATTGGCACTGTGCCTACCTCACAAACGCAAGATCCTGAGTTCGATCCCTGGTGCAAAAGAAAACATTGTAAGCAGAAAATTCATTCAAGTCACCTAACTTACTGAACATCCTAGCTCAGCAATATAGTACACTATGCAGCATCAGTTTTACCTCCATATGCCTGTAACTAATAAAAGCTGCTGTTTGCTGCTACTGCTTGTATCATGACAGAATATTGGGCTGCAAATTGTTGGCCTGGGAAAAGATCAAAATTCAAGATGTAGCTTCAACTGATTGTGCATTGCTTTCCATGACTGCAGGGTCAAAATATCATTAAATATGAGCATTGTAAACCAGGAATTATCTGTATTCCAGTGCAATTTTTTCATCATTTTTCTAAGTATTTCTGCCTTTCTATGCCAGCTTCCCCAGCTACACAATTACAATCCTTTTACTTACTTATTACACCTTTTGCTTATTTTTTCCTTCTCTCACATTTTCTCCCCAGAACTTTTGAAGAGAAGGAAAATATGAAATCAGTAATCATGGAAGTAACAGCCTAGTACTCATAATACTGATATTAAACCTGATATTTATCCTGGTTTGTATGATTAGTAGGAACCAACCATAGAAAACATAGTTATAATCTATAGATGTTAATTTGAGAATTAGCTATTTCTCCCAACAGTATAGATAAATTAGTCAAGTGGATCTAGAAATGGCCATATCTTGATAATGCACTAAGAATGGTCAGGACGGATATATATAATTCAGTGGTTCTCAGTGCTGCACATCAGAATCACTTGCGTGATTGATGAAAATGCTGGTACCCAGGCCTCACTTCAAGCCAATTAAATCATAATATGTGGACACAGCATCACTCTGATATTTTCTAAAGCTGCCAGGCTATGCTCTTAGGTAGTAAGCTGAGAACACATTCGCCGAAGTGTAAACCTAAGAACAGGATTGTAGTCCCGCTTTACATTACCTTGCACATTTGAGTTTCTTCCACAGGATATTCTTTGGCCTTCCTCTTTCTCTCTCTGTTTTTTGGATTAAGTGTTCTACAAATCCCATCCAGCTTTAAAAGTTTATATATCTTAACAGTAGCAAATGGCTCAACCAGGACTATTTTGGCTTCTCAGATCTTATGAAGATCTCGTAACAAAAAAGCAGTAACAGTGATTCATTGAATACATTAAGGATGGCGGAAAGATTGTCTTGGAGAAAAAGCACAAGCAATAGCTGGTAGACAGCCAAGAACTTCACATGAGAACATGGCTAGAGAAAGATCCACTCCTCAAATATTAACCTTCCATGAGTTTAGGAGACAAAATAATAAGGGAAGAATTAACCTAGTTTGTTGACAAAGCAATACAGCCATGGTAGAGCTGGAACAACATTAGAATATTAGTGATTCTGCCTTTAAATTTTCAGTTCTAATCTGTGCAGAAATTAAACTTGAGAACTTAGTCTTATTTTAGGCAAATTCATATCTAACACACACCTGTGTCTTTGAATATTATATAGTCATATCTACTACACTTAGATATATGCATATTTGTGTGCTCAGTGCAGTTTTTTTTAATTAAACAAGCATGTACTGAGCACTTATATATATATATACTATGTGCTGGGGATACAACATATAAAAAACAGCAAAAGTTTCTTCCCTGAGGGAGCTTACATTCTAGCAGGAAAGACAAACTACAAACAAGTAAGGTATTTGTTGATAAACACTAGGTAAAATTAAAATGCGGGAAAAAGATATAAGAAAAAGTGGGTCATGCATTTTAAATATGGATCCAGGGAAAGATAACCTTACACGTCTTATTTGGATTTAGTCTCATTAACCACCTTTGAAACCAGGTTTGTTTAGAGAGATAAGTGAGATTTTGTATACATCTTTGATAAGATTCCTGGCAGTTACTAAATTCTCAATTAGTAAGGAAAGAGAAAAAAAGTCTCAAACTATGCTAATAAACCACTGTCAGCCACAGTTCAATATTACAGGCAGAATCTAAACTCAGAGCCCCAGACTTTGAGGAGGCTGCCTGCTCCTTCCTCAGCTCCATGGGACTGTGCTTGAAGCAGGACGCCAGGTTCAGTGAGCGGCCATGGTCACCCCCTGGAAGGCTCTGACCCCTCTTCATAACTTCATCTCCTCTCAGGGAGAGCATTCTCAAAAACCCAGTACAGTGTTGTATGTCTTAACAATGACTCTCCTTTGAGAAACAATGAGAAATTTCAGTAAATAGTCATGCTTATATCTTCCATTTTCCTTTCACTTAAGCTTGCTAATCAATTCTTTTTAATCAGCATTTTCCCCATCAGTTTCAAAGACCCGACCATCTTCCAATTCCTCAGGCTAAGATCCTTGCAGTAGGGTCATGCTACAAAACTGGATACCGCTCTTGGGATTCTTCATTTTGTAGTTAGAAATTCAGGCAGGAGTCCTGTCTGACACCTTAGCTTCAGGGCTAAGAGTTCAAACTAATTCCTGTTTAACAGAACATTATGTGCTTACTTAGCAGCAAGGAAAGCATTTTCTAAATAATTAAATGCAAGTGCAAGATCTTCCCAAACTGTGCTTAGTTCCTGGAATCCACCCTGAAGGATCCTGTGTGTGCCTATTCATAACTGTCACCATAGCTATAGATCTGCCTCTGTATGCTTTTGATTTTTCTTTGTCTCTGAAGAAAAAATCTAGCCACAATGTAATTTTAAAGATTTATTTGATTATTCAAAAATGGAAAGCATGAAAAAGCTTTTCCCTGGGATGCTAATCCCCCAAACACTTATGTTTGAATTTGTCCTTGGCATGCTCTTTCTCACATTCCTATTCACACTGTCTCAAGTTTTTCGTCTGAGCATGCCTTCCATCTTGGCTTTTGTTTCGGGGCTTAGAATATTAGACTACAAGTGGTGCAAATTTTGAACAAAACAGGCCCAAGTTCATAGACAATTGCTGAACCATATCAAAGCATACCTGGGCACACTGTGAAAAAATATATTTTCCCACAATCTTTTAATTTCATTTTGACTAAATGAACCTTACAGACCTACACAAGTGTCATAATAAATAAATTCTCTAAATCTGCCATGGATTATGTTCTTCAGTATTGTATTGTGGCAACAAAATATGTTGTTGAGACCTGCAAGAAACGACTGTACCTAACACAGGCTCACAATTAATATAAAAGACAAAGGATATCAGTGATGCTTAGTTGCCCAGAATTGAGACTCAGAAAATTATAGAACTCTGAGTGATAGTAAACACCAATGCTCCCAAGAAATTGCTGCTGAGATGGGTAAAGACCTCTGCCAACGAAGGTCTCACCAAAGCTAGATGAAAGTTTCAGGACAACTTCAAGTCATGCCGCCCAACTAATCCACGTCAAATAGTGTACATAAGAGGCCCCTACTGATTTTCCCAAGATCATCAGGGAAACCAGACCTTAAGAAAACAGAAAAATCCCCATCATCTGTTTAATAAAATCTTTTATTTGGATTGGGGAGGTGAATAAGAAAGATATAAAACCAAATCAAAGTAATTTTATACTTGTCCAAGAAATCATATTAAAATCAATAAAAATAAATTTGCTACTAAGTCACATCCCTTTGTTCTCCATCTCTATACATTTTTGTCTTTTAGTTTCTTCCATCACCTTTCTTTGCTTCCATTTTGCCTCTCTTACTAATGCACCCTACCCAAATTAGTCATTAATTTTTAAAGCAAGCTAGTTATGGAAAAGCCTCTGCCATTTCCCTTTAATTAATCAAATTATAAATGTGAACAGTTGCTCAGAGCCAGCTTCTGGGGATCTCTGTGCAAAATATGCTATCAGGGTTCAAGAGATGTCAGCACAACTAGGAACCTTCCTCTCATCACTAGAAACAGAATTAACCTGATTGCACAAGTATTTTGAATGGCTGCTCTAGGTGATTTAAGTAATTTCCACCCATGTTGAGCTATTGGAGTCCAGTGTATGAAGGCTAAAAATCCAAATCTTCATGAAATTTCACATCACCATGGAGATCTAAAGCTGCAAGAAAGACCACAGACCTACTCAATACAGCCCCTCATTATTGGGGGGCCTACATGCAGCCCAGCATGGTCTTTTCTAATCACCAAGCTTCCCCTGCCCATGTTCTTGTGCCCTGTAATGAAGCAAAAATGTACCAGTGAAATTTTACCATACCTGGTATTTTCTTCTTCACTTTTCTTTGTAAAGTAGTGTCTCAGTTTACGAACTTGATTCCTTCTACAATTCTGGTGGCAAGCCAAACTGAATGAGAACTGATCAAATCCAACGGTCAGGTTTATTGTTGACCCTATGGGGAAATTTGATTCAGTGCTTGTCCAATTTGGTTTGCAACCAAAATCATGAAGAGAATTGAATCTGTGGACTAAGCTATTATACAACTTTTAAACTTTGTCTCACAATGGGACCTGTGCAAAAATGCAATTCATCCTGGTATTTCCTTGATAAGACTCAGTGTAACTTCTCTTCCATTTTGTTTCACTTACCCACTCAAAAGTGAGGCATTTTCTAACACTCCTATACAAGAGTTCCAAGGATTGTGTTTTGTTTATCTTGTAACCCCCACCTGGTAAACAGTAGGACTTGACTTATATGTTGAGTTGAGGAATAAATAAAGATTTTCATTTTGAAGCAGTATTGACTTCCTCTACCTCTGTCTTTGACACTACTCAAGACACTTTCCTCATCTCTGAACATTTTTATGTAATTTTATATGTGTCTTTTAGCTGTAGACTCCCTTTTTTCATGATGGTGCCGGGCCCTGAGGTTTTTCTAGCTGGATATTTTTTTTTTCCAAAGGCAACTGAGGACATTTCTAGGGAGTATATCATTAGAGCGATTTTTCAGTGGCTAACCAAGCTGTCACACACATTTAGCACTACCAAATAGTAAAGCTCTTTGACACTACTCAGCACCCAGTCCTCCTTTATTTACATAAAATATTTAAATGCTTCACTGTGCTCTTACAATAGTTCCAAAGAAGTACCACAAGAAGCAAGTCAATAGGGGGATTAATAGTGCTTTTTGCAGAACTCTACAACAGCTCTGGAAGTAGATTTCTGGAGTGTGAGATAGTTTTGAATTCATTATTGGTTTTAGAGCAACATAATTTTCTATATGGGCAGCAGCTTGGGACTGTTAGAAATAGAATTAAAGAGTTAGCTTTATTTATTTATTTATTTTTGTTTTTGGTGCCAGATAATACTCTCTTTTATGCTTGAAAGCTTTCCTATCCTTAAGGAATACATCCTGTAAAATTTAACAGTTTAGCATACAGTATTTGGTTTCCAACTTTGAGCTAGAGTAAGAAGGATTGTTTAAATTCTAAGAATGTCCAGCAATAATCAAAAGGCAGATTTTTCCACTAATGTGTTTAATCCAGTTTATACCAGACCTGTATTAGAGCAGAGTAATTGACTGATTAATTATATAATGTTGGGGAGTCTGAAAATATTTTTGTTTCATTAAGGACTTAGCATTTTTGTTCAATATACCTGTTTACTTCTCATGTACACTACAGAAATTAAAGGTATCACAATCCTAAAATAACTGATAAGTTTACTGTTTTAATAAGGTTTTGTATATTGATTCTACTAAATTCAACATGGAAAAGAAGTAAAATGCATCCCAAATGCCAGCAAGAATGGAATTTTCCAAGTAAACAAGTTTGAAGAATTTGACACGTCAGAAGGGTGTTAACTCTAAAAATCACAAGTTGAATATTCATTAAAGATCACTGGCATTTTGGATGCCAGATTACAAACTGTCCTGAAAGTGTGTAACTTCAAGATATTACCATCATATGAGTGTCTTAGTATGTTTCTAGTGCTATAACAAAATGTCTTAGACTAGGTATTTTATAATCTATAGAAATTTGTTTATCATACTTCTGGAATCTGGGAAGTCCAAGATCAAGGTGCCAGTAGATTCAGCGACCATTGAGGGCTGGTGCTCTCAGCTTCACAGATCATGCTGTGTTGCTATATTCTCACATAGAGGAAGATGGTAGAGCAAAAGGGGTTAAGCATGCTCTGAAGCTTCTTTTTATCTGGGTATTAACACTATTTCTGAGGATGGGTCCATCATAACCTAATCTCTAACCAAAGGCCCCACTTCTACAACACTATCACCTTGACAATTAGGGTTTAACAGATGAATTCTGGAGGGTCACATGCATTCAAAGCATCACACAAGATATGAGTGATAAAATAAATAAATCACACTCCTTACTTGCTGTATGTTCATATGATGCCAAGAGGGTTCAGTGACTTATTCACAGTGAACTGAAGCAGAAAGTGAGCTACAATCTAGGCTCTGTGACTCACCCCCAGGCCTGTGGGTATGCTATGGAATCCTTACTACTATGTTAGTAATGCAAAATACTACTCTGTGAGTATCATAAGGGTTATCTTGAGAATTTTAGTTAAAAAAGAGAAAGTCAAGAAAGAAGCTAGAGTACATGTTTAGAATAAAAACAGCATTGTTATACATGATAAGAAAAGAAGAATCGGTAAAAATCAATATTTGCACATTGTATTTTAAATTCAAAGAGTTCTCAGAGGAACTCTATCTGCATAGTTGACAAACTCAAGCCAGCTGTTTTAGCCTGGTTACTCAAATGTAGGAAAGAATTTTTTTTCTAAATATTATGCCTAGTGTGGATGATTGTTGCAGTGGAAAATTTTTGTTCTCTGTAGAGCTACCATGATCATGTTGAGGAAGTGGTGTTTTAATTTCTATTGCTTCATAACAAATTGCTACAAACTTAGTAGGTTAAAACAACACCTATATATTAGCTCATGATTCTGCAAATAAGGAGTCTCATTCAGCATAGCAAGGTTGCTGCACAGAATATCACAAGCCTTAAATTAAGTTTCTGGCTGGACTGAGTTCTCCTCTGAAAGCTGCACAGAAAAAATCTCTTCCAAGGCCATTGTTGCTGGCAGATTCACTTTCTACCAACATAGCATTGGGGTCTTTTTTTTTTTTTCTTCCTGGCTATTAGCCTGACACCACTTACAGTCCCTAGGGCCACCCACATTCTTTGCCATGTGGCCTCTTCCATCATCAAAGCAGTAATAATGCTTCAAGTCCTTCTTAACCTTCTAAAAGTCAGACTTCTCTGAAAGGATGGAGAAAGCTCTTTTTTTTTAAGGGATAATATGATTAAGGTAGATTCACACAGATGTTCTCCCTGCCTTGGGATCAGTTGTTTCCTACATTCACTATGTTTGCAAAATTCATTTGCAGAAGTCTTTAGTATTTGGTTGAGTATGTGGGGGAGTGTATGTGTAACAACAGTCCTTTCCCCTGAAAATGAGATTGTTTCAGAGTCATTAGAGACTCAGAAATCTAAAGACCAGCTATCTATATCTGGAAGATCCAGGAATTAAACCAAAGACAGTACCAAAACCAAAAATAGAACTGAGAAGACATTTAAGCAAGGCACAAACACAGACTTCCAGCTCAACAAAGACAAATTCTGGAGTAAAGGAGGTGGGAAAGTTTGACAATAAACCACCTGGATACCCTGGACTGATAGCACAGGAAGTAAAAAAAAAACAGATGAATGAGGCTGTAGAAAAATTCAAAACAGAAATAATTTTCCATTAACTACAGAGATGGTGAGCAGAATGAAAGACATGAGTAGAGACCCTAGAACAGGAACAAATTTTTAAAAAATAAATGAGTTCAGGACCATGATAGAAGCCATGAATGCCCAGCATAGGAAAGAAACAGAAACTATGCATGCCCAACATAGGGAAGAAATGGAATCCATGAAATATTCAAACAGACATCCAGGAGATAAAAAGACTCTACTGAAAGTATACACAACAGGCTGAGCTAATCTGAAGACAGAATATCAGATATAGAAGACAGAATGGGGCTGGGGATTTAGCTCAGTGGTTCCAGCACCTGCCTCACAAGCACAAGGACCTGAGTTCGATTCCTGGTACAAAAAAAAAAGACAGAATGGCAGTCAGTGACCATGAAAGCAGGGGCCTCTTAAAAATAGTAAGGGACCAGAGAAATCAATCCAACAGCTCCTAGATGACCCAAAGAAGAATAATGTAAGACTAATAGGAGTCCATGAAAAAGCAGGAGAAAGTACAAATGACATAAAAAACTGCTCACAGAATTAATAACAGAAAACTTCCCAAACAGAGCAAAAGAATTTGACATACAGATAACTGAGGCATACAGGACTTCAAATAGCCATGATCACAAAAAATCTAAACCTAGATATATAATAGTCAAGATCCCCAAAACCCAAAAGAAGTACAAAATATTACATGCAGTTAGAGAAAAGAAACAAAACACATGCAAAGGAAAGCCCACCAAAATGACAACAGACTTTCAAACACAAACCCTCAAGTAAAGGAGAGCCTGGAGTGAGGTATTTCAAGCCCTAAAAGAAAACAACCTCCAAACTAGACTGATGTATCCTGAAAAGCTGTCTTTCAAAATTGATGAAGAAATAAGATACTTCCATGACAAAGAACACCTGAGAAACTTCATGAATACCAAACCTGCACTCCAAACAATTCTAAACAATATCCTAGAAAAATACAATGAAGATCACACTCCGTGAGGCCCAAGAGAGCAAATCCATTAGGCAAGGCAAGAAATTAAACAAAGAGGAAAAATTAAATGGAGCTAACAACAGGGCAAATGACAACAATAGGTCAATACATATCAGTTATAACCATCAATGTTAATGGCTTCAATTCACCAATCAAAAGAAATAGACTTGCAGAATGGATCAAGAAGCAAAATCCAACAATATGCTATATACAAGAAATGTTCCTAGTTCAAAAAGAAACTCATAGACTGAAAGTAAAAGGATGGAAAACAGTTCTCCATGTGGCAGGAACACAGAAAAAAGCAGGGCTAGCTGTCTTATTTGCAGACAAAGTAAATTTCAAACCAAAACTAATTAAGAGAGACAAAGAAGGTCACTACATCCTTGTAAAGGGAACAATCCAAGAGTAAAAGATGACAATCATAAATATATGTGCACCAAATACTAATGCCCCCAACTATACAAAACAAATATTAAGGGACATGAAAAACCAAAGAAGCACTAATACAATTGTAGTGGAGGACCTCAATACCCCACTGAAAATTAACAGATCATCTAGCCAAAAAATTAACAGCAAAATACTAGAACTGAACAGCCTTTGAGCAAGTGGAAATAATAGATGCCTTCAAAGTAATCCACTCCACATAATGAGAATATACATTCTTTTTGGCTGCACATGGGTCATTCTCCAAAACAGACCACATACCACCTTATAGAACATGTTAAGTAAATGCTAAGGAATTGAAGTATTCCCATGTATATTATCAGAGCATAGTGCAATTAAACTGGAGATCAATAATATAAGAAACCACAGAAATTCACAAACACATTGAAATTGAATAATACTCTTCTGAACAACCAATGGGTCACAGAGAAAATTAAAGAAGAAATTAGACAGTTTTTACAAATAATAATACCAATAAAATATCCAGGAATCTGTGGGAAACAATGAAAGCAGTTCTATGTGGGAAATTCATACCAGTAAATGCCCACACTAGGAAAACAGAGCGAGCTCAAATAAACAACCTAATACTGAAATTTAAGCTCCTACAAAAACCAGAGCAAGACAAACCCAAAACTCACACAAGGGAGGAATTTATAAAGATCAGAGCAAAAATCAATGAAATGGAAACTAAGAGAATGATACAAAAAAATCAACAAATCAAAGACTTGTTTTTTGAAACAATAAATATGATCAATAAACTCAGCCAAATTTATCAAAAAAGGTAAGAAAATTATCAAATCCACACAGTTAGGAATGAAAAAAGGAGAAATCACAACAGATCCAGCAGAAATCCAGAGGATCATCACTACCTACTTTGAGAACCTATACTCTATTAAAATGGAAAACACAGAAGAAAGTGACAAATTTTTAGAAACATATGATTTACCAAAGTTGAATGACAAAGATAAAAATTCTAAATACCCCAATTAAAATCATTGAAATAGAAAAAGTAATAAAAAATTTACCAAAAAAAGGAAACACCAGGTCCTGATGGCTTCACTGCTGAATTCTACAAAACATTCAAAGAAGTTTTGCCACTACTCTGTAATCTTTTCAATGAAATTGAAAGGGAAGCAATACTTCCAAATTCAACCCTGGAAGCAAGTGTTTCTTTGATTCCAAAACCAGGGAAAGACCAAACCAAAAAAAAAGAAAACTACAGGCCAATCTCTCTAATGAACATAGATGCAAAAATCCTCAATAAGATTCTGGCAAACAGAATACAGAGGATCATGAAGATCATACACCCTGACCAAGTCAAATTTATTCCAGGGATGCAAGGATGGTTCAACATACATAAATCAATGAGTGTAATACAGTATAGCCAAAGACAGAAACCATATGATCATCTCAATAGATGCAGAAAAGCATTTGACAAAATTAAACACCCATTCATAATAATAAAAAAAAAAACCTGCAGAAAGTTGGAATAGATGGTCTTTATCTGAAGTTGAACCAATAGCCATCATCATAATAAATGGTCAAAAACTAAAAACTTTCATGTGAAAATCAGAGACAAGAAAAGGATGTCCACTATCACCACTCCTATATAGTTCTGGCAGCAGCCACATGAATTAGACAAGAGAAAGAAATAAAAGCAATAAAGATGGGAAAGCAAGAAGTTAAACTGTCATTATTTGCTGATAATATGATACTCTACATAGAAGACCCAAAAAACTCTGTCAAAAGACTGCTAGACTTAATTGACAGATTCAGTAGAGTAGCTGGATACAAGGTCAACACTCAAAAATCACTCAATAATTGTACACAAATAACAGACTCACTGAGAGAAAAATTAGGGAAACAATTTATTTCATGGTAGCATCCAAAAAGAAATCAAGTATCTAGGAATCAATCTAAGAAAGGTAGCAAAAGACTTTCACACTGAAAATTATAGCACTCTGCAAAAAGAGATCAAAAAGGATATAAGAAAATGGAAAGACATCCCTTCCTCCTGGGTAGGAAGCACCAACAGAGTGAAAATGGCCATACTTCTAAAATTTCTATACAGATTCAATGCAATCCTAACTGAAATCCCAACAGTATATTTCACAGAACTAGAGAAAAACAATCCAAAAACTCATTTGGAACCAGAAGAGATATAGAATAGCAAAAGCCATTTAGGCAACAGAGACATGACAAGGCAGTATCACAATCCCCAATTTGAAACTATACTAAAAATCCACTGTGATTAAAAACAGCATGTTACTGGCTAAAAAACAGACCTGAGGATCAGTGGAATAAATTAGAAGATGCAGAAACAACTCCAGATGTACTCAACTACCTCATTTTTGACAAAGGAGCCAACCAGCCTCACTGGCAGAAAGATAGCCTCTTCAAAAAAATGTATTGGAAAAACTGGATTTCAACCTGACAAAGATTAAAACTAGGCCCCTGTTTTTCACTATACACTAAACTAAAATCTAAGTGGATTAAATATCCAATATTAAAACATAAATACTAAAGTTTCTGGGAGATAAGTTAGGTAGAACTCTCAAAGACATTGGCATAGGAAAAGACTTTATGAACAAATTCTTCGTAGCATGGGAACTAGCACAAAGAATCAACAATGGGAATCGCAGCCTATTAAAAAGCCTCTGCAGTGAAGGGAAAAGACCAACAGATCTAAGAGACAAACTACAATGTAGGAAAAACATTTTACCAGCTGTTCCTCAGACAAAGGTCTACTATCTAGAATATATAAAGAACTAAAAAACATCAGACCCCCAAATATAAAGACCCAATTCAAAAATGGGCATCTGAAATAAATGGACATTTCTCAGACAAACATGTAAAAGCAGCAAATAAACATATGAAAAAATGTTCAACATCACTGGTCACTTGAGAAATGCAGATGAAAACAATGCGTATTCCACCTCACCCTAGAAAGTCTGGTGCTATCAAGAAATCAACCAATAAAAATGTTGGCAGGGTTGTTGGGAGTAAGGAACCCTTCTCTATTGTTGGTTGGAGTGTAGACTGGTGCAACCACTGTGGAAATCAATATGAAGATACCTCAAAGGACTAGGATTAGAGGTTCCATTTGACTCAGCCATCCCTCTGCTGGGTATTTCCAAAAGAATTAAAAGAATCATACCACAGTGATATATACACATCCATGTTTATAGCAGCAGCACAGTTTGTAATAGCTAAAACTTGGAAACAGCCCAATTTCCCATTAAGTGGAGATTGGATAAAGAAGATGTGTTTTTTTTTTTCTAAAATGGAGTACTACTTAGCCATAAAGAATGAGAAACTACAGACATTTATAGCTAAATGGATGCATATTAAGACCATAACCTTAAGTAAAATAAATAGAACATACATGTGTGAATGGTTTTTCTTCTGTGAAAAGCTAAAAGTGTAAATAAGGTTCAAATTATATAATTGATATTGTGAAATAGGAAGAAAAGGTCTAAAGCAGTAGAGGAAGTGGGAAGGGTAGGGAAAAGAAAACAAGGGAAAAGAAAAAATATGAGAAAAGGAAAAAAAATGGATCTTTTTCTTTTTGAGACAGGGTCTCACTGTGTAGTTGAGACTGACCTGGAACTCATACATAGCCCAAACTGGTCTCAAACTCACAGCAATCCTCCTGCCTCAGCCTCCCAAGTACTGGGATTATAGGTGTGCACCATAACACCCAGCTTGAAAAGAGAAAAATGGAAACAAAGTCTTTGTAAACCTTGAAGGGTGGAGTGGGTGAAGGGAGAACAGGAGTGTAGGGAAAAAATAAGAGAACCAAGATATATTATGTAAAGGTACAAGATCCCAATGATGAATGCAACCATACTGTATACCTAAAAAGTACTAATAAACTTAATGAAAAAAAAAAAAAGGAATGATGTCTCTTTTTTCCTTAAGAATTGCTGCTGCCCAGCCCTAACCTGCCATGGCCTACATGGATTAATTCCTACCTCAACTTTTTATGTTTAAATCTCTGTAGTCTAAACCACCTGGACTTGGAGTGAAATGGGCATACATGCATGTTTCTAGAGAAAAGTCTGTTGGTTTTATATTAAAGACTTTGTAACTCTCAGTGCAATTGTGATCCTCTTACTCCAATCATAATACAGTAATAACTATCTTAGTTTTGTTGGAAGTTGCTTTTCACTTTTTCCCATATAGGAAACATGAGGCATTAATGGGAAACCCAAGTATTAGACTGTATTCTGTTGTTATAAGAAAATATCTTAGGGTTGATGTTTTAGTGACTTTCTCATCATTGAGACACAATACTCAACACCTACAATTTAAAGAAGGAGAGGTATGATTTGACTCATGTTTTCAGTCCATGGTTGGCCACTTCCAAAGCAGGAAGTAGGGTCTAGTGGAGGAAAGCTGGTTATACTATGGTGACCAACAAACAGAGGAGGAGGGGAGGGACATTGATATCGCCTTCCAGATTACAACACTTGTAGACCACCTCTAGCCTCCTAATAGCACATTTAGCTATGATTCCTCCATGATCCAATCACTTTCCAAACACTTGAGACTTTGGGGGCTATTTTAGATCTCAACCACAACAGTAGGATACTTTATAAAGAACAGTCCTAAAGGTTCAAGAGCATGACACCAATACCTGATCAGCACTGCTGAAGTCCTCCTGGTAGGCATCATAACAATGCAAATACAGAGGAAGTTACCTCATGAGAAAAGATTCAAGCAACCAAGAAAGAGACATGTTTGCTATTTTTGTAACCACCCATCTTTAAGGGAACTAATCCAGTCCCACAAGACTTTAACTAATCCCCTCTAGGAAGTGCCCCTGCAGCCTTTCCCTGGGTCCCACCTCCTAAATGTCACACCATCTCAATACCACCACTGTGGCAAATGGGCTTCAAACACATCAACCTTTGTGGAACACACTAAAACCATATCCAAACCTTAGGACTCCAAGATTTCTTTTCTTCCCCTCAATATTAGACACACCTCATTTAGTACTCTTGATAAGTCCCACTCAGATCTGGCCCCCAGTGCCTGCTGTGGAATCACTTACTACTTGGCCCATGTGTTCCATTTCTTTGTGACTCCCGCAGACCTCAAGGTCACCACTTTAGTTTGTGCCTCTGGGCTCCCTGGAAACCACAAAATTAGAATCTGCTATTTTGCAGGCAGAGCAGCTGATCTCTTTGAAACTCCAAGTGACTCTATTTTTCTTAGCTGCTTCATGAATAAAATAAAATGTCATCAGTAAATGTAATATAATCGTACTGAGTAGGAAGAGACCACATGTGTAAAGGTTAAGAGAGAAAGTTTTAAAGTCACACTGGCTAGATTTGAATCCTATCTCCAATATTTACTAACTGTATGATGTAGAACAAGTCTAACTTCTCTGGGCTTTGATTCCCTCATCTTTAAAATGATATTCATATGAATATACAAAATAGGGTAATGGGTGAGGGACATGAGATAACACGTGTAGAATATATATGATTCACTTAGTAAAGACAAGAATAGTTGTTTTATCATTACTGTTATTATTATTGCAATTTCTCAGCTCTTATCAACATACCCTTTTGTCTGAAGCAAAGCATATAACCACTGGTTCACTTGTGGCTTAGGCTTAATCCCTGCTTCTACAAAGTGCCCTTTTCAAGTCTAGAATACAACCTCATTCTACTTCAGAACACGGTGGTGAAGAAAAGGGGCTATCAACCCATATACAAAAGAACCGAGGATAAATCCACCACGTTCCTCATAAACTGGTCCTACTGTGTTTCTTTGTTCAAACAGATTCTCAAATACATGGTATAGCTCCCTGAGAAATAAACATGGAAACAGTCCCAACCTAAATCATAGTGCCAGGAGAAATAGGCATAAAACCTCGGGAAAGCAAGGACAGACAGAAATCCCATTATTTCATCATTGTACAAATTTGGATTGTATCCAGAAATAAACAGCAATGGGGAAATATCAATGCCTGTTGATGGATGGAAGGGGAAGGAGTATAATACTGAACAGCAAGGAGCTGTGCCAGCGGCTAGCACTGTGCTACAGACTCCACACATAGGCGGTATCTGCTGTCACTTGAGGTAACACAAAGAATAATCTCTCAGGAGCACCACGTGAGAAGAAAGTGACTCTGACCTGAAGCTGTGATCTTAAGAGGAATTAAAAGAATTATGATCGTACAATCCTCAGTCCTTCTGGAAACACATGGAGAAATAGCTTTTAAAATGGATTATGAAGGATTACATGCAGGCCTAACGAAGTAATATAAAAATGGCCAATCTGTTGTGATAAGGTGTTACATTACTGTCTTCCTTGTGCAAAATCTTTAAAATGTCAATATTGAATGCCTCAGTAAAATAATGCAAATATGCTCTTTTGGGGGAGTACTAACAAGGATGATTATTGATGATCAAAATATTTAAGGGATGATAGTGATAATGATATTGAAACTAAAATATCCCTCCATACTGGTCTGGGAAATAAGTAACATCACTCTACATTGATAGTCTGAGTACATTTCTAGCCAATCATTCCCTGGGCATCTCAGTCACCTGCAATATCCATCAGCTGTGTACAAATACTTGCTTTTTGTGACTTCCACATTACCAACAAAATCTGACTCTGTGGCACCTTCTTCAGATCAGAGGATTCTACAGCTATTCATTCAACTGTTACTTGCTCCAAAATTTGCTACTCCTGCTACCACCTTTCTCTGTGACTGACTGAACACTATGACTTTTGGATTCTTCTGAGATAGTTGTGCAGCCACACCTTTGACTTTCTTTCCTAAAACTGAATCTTCTAATTTTAACATCATATGCAATACAGACAGGCTGAAAATTCAGTAAATCCTGATTCCTTTCCATTTAAGAGCTCTTCGCTTCAATTTCTCTTTTTCTCATTTTACTATAAGAAGCAATTAGAAAACATTCATGTTTTTATGATAAGCAGCAATATGCTGTGTCTTCAATACTTCACTGATAAATACCCTCAGCTAAATATCAAAATTTATCTTTTATGATCTTTGCTTTCCACATACCCACAGGATACAATTCAGGTATTTATCTTGTCAGTATGAAATAAGGCTTTCCTTTCTTCCATTTTCCAGGGACATGTTTTTCATTTACATCTGAGCCCTCACTAGCAGGGCCTTCCACAACCATATTTTGACTCAAATCTGTTGATGATAGTTTAAATATTAAAATATTTAGATATTTGGGCTTCTTCTTCTGTGCTGCTTACTTTCATCTGAGTCTTTCATAGTAGTCATCTGCGTTCATATTTCTACTAACCTTCCAATGAAGGTATTGTATATCATGGCTAAAGTTTTTTATATTATACCCTGCAAACTTCTTCTAGTCTCTCTCCACAATGTGTCCAGTTCCAAAGCTATGTTCATGGATTTAGAAATTTGTTACAACAGCACCACACCCTTTAGGTGTGAACCCTGTTTTCTACTACTGCTGCAACAAATTAATTCAAATTAAGTAGCTTCAATACTACAATATATACCCTTATTCCCGATGGGCCAAATAATGCAGTGAAGAGATGAGCTGACTCTCGGGTGCAGGAGGATTCTGCCCTTAGTGGATGATGAAATGAATGTACATCTGAATGCACAAATAGGAGAAGATAAAACAGATTGGTCAAAAATAAATTGGCCACAGTCCTTGGACCCACTCTGCAGAGGCACAGGTGGTCATGAAGGGTATTTTTCTGAGCTCCCAACCTGAACATCTTTAAAGAAAGGGCAGGGAAAACCTGTAATAGAACTGAGTGGAGTTCAACTCTATGGGTTGGGAAACTCAATTTAGGCCTTGTAGACTGAGGTCAGTCTGAGTCACGGGGATCTGCCATTGGCTAGCTGAGATCAGGGTATTTGGTTCTGCACATGGTTGTACACATGGTATAATATGACAACAGAGACATAGTCTGAAAGAGGCCCTTCAAATTCTTTTTTTTTTCTTTTCCTCATTCCACCCTGAAATTTCTTTCTTTTTTCTATCCTCTTTCTCCAACTCAGTCTCTTGCTCCACCGTATTATCCCTCATCTCCCTTTTTATTCCTGCTCCTGCCCTAATTCAGACTTCTTCTTTTATCATTTTTTCTTTTTTTCTTTATGATCTTTTCTCCTGTCATTCTACCTCATTCAAGGCTCCATAGCTTACAGGGAAGGCAAGCCCCTGTAACCATTAAGGGGATATAATCTTGTCCTTATTCCTGCACTCTGTCTATCCCCTTTGAAGTTAATAGTTTCGTAAAAATGGTATGGTCATTCTACGTCCTCTGGCTTCACTTGAAACCTCCAATTCTTTCATTTATCTACTCCTCTCATCCTAGCTCAGTCTAAGCCCCCATCCTAAATGGTAAAGATGCTATATTGAAAAGCATGTTCACTGCAAACATATTTTGTACTGCTTCTTGATATTAATTTAATTCACATGGTTTAAAGGTGATAGCCTGATGACTTCCACAAGTGGTCAATTTGCAAGCTGTGCTTGATCCTATTGGGCTGCTCAATGTATCAACTGGGATAAAGGATTGTGATTGATTTAATGAGTTGTTTTCTCCAATATTATGAAAATGAGGATGTCTATGAGTCATTAGAGAGTCGAAAGCCAAAGCACAACTATATCAGGAAGATTTAAGTAATAACCCAGAAATTAAACCAAGGACAACCAAACAACAAAAATAAAAATGAGAAAACACTTAAGCAAGATACAAAGACAGACTTCCAGTTCACCAATGGCAAACAGTAGGACAAATGAGGATGAAAAATCTGATAGTGAACCAGCAGGGCACCCTGGACCCATAGCGCAAGAGGTAACAAACCAGATCAATCAGGCTTGAGAAAAATTCCAATCAGAAATAATTGCCCAGTTAACCATAGAGATGGTGAGCAAAATGGAAGTCATGACTCGAGACACTAGAACAGAAACTGACAAAAAAATAGATGAGCTCAAGACCATGATAGAAGCCATAAAGACTCAGCATAAGAAAGAAATGGAAACATTGAATGCCCAACAGAGGAAAGAAATGGAATCCATAAAACATATTCAAACAGATATCCAGGAGATTAAACACTCCATTGAAAGTATACACAACAGAGTAAAAGATTGTGAAGGTAGAATTTCAGATATAGAAGATTGGATTGCAGTCAGTGACCCTGAAAAAAGAGGTATCTCAAAAACAGTAAGAGATCATGAGACATCTATCCAACAACTTCTAGACAATGCAAAGAAAAATAACATAAGACTGATAGGAATCCATAAAATAGCAGGAGAAAACACAAATAACTTAAAAAAGTTCTTCATATATTTAATGACAAAAACTTCCCAAACAGAAGGGAAGAATTAGACATTTAGATAAGTGAGGTATATAGAACTCCAACCAGACACAATAAAAAAAAAATCTACACCTAGACATATAATAATCAAGATCCCAGAAATCCAACAGAAGAACAAAATACTACAATCAGTAAGAGAAAAGAAACAAATCACATGCAAAGGAAAGCCCATCAGAATCACAGCAGACTTCAACATAAACCCTTAGGTCAAGGAGAGCCTGGAGTGAGGTATTTCACATCCTAAAAGAAAACAACCTCCTACCTAGATGGATATATCCTGCAAAACTCTCTTTCAAAATAGATGGGGAAATAAGATACTTCCACAACAAAGAACACCTGAGAAACTTCATGAACACCAAACCAGCACTACAAGGAATTCTAAACAATATCCTAGAAAAGGACAATGAAGGTCACAATACTATGAGGCTCAACAGACCAAATCAAATAGGCAAGGCAAAAAACTAAAAGGAGAGGGGAGAAAAAGTAAAAAGAGTCAACAAAAGGACAATAACATGACAATAATAAGTCACAACATATCAGTCATAACCATCAATATTAATGGCTTCAATTCACCAATCTAGAGAAATAGACTGGTAGAATGGAATAAGAAGCAAAATCCAACAATATGTTGTATACAAGAAACACACCTAGTGCAAAGGGAAGCCCATAGACTGAAAGTGAAAGGATGGAAAACAATTCTCCAAGAGTCAGGAACCCAGAAAAAAGCAGGGGTAGCAATCTTATTCTCAGACAAAGTAAATTTCAAACCAAAACTCATTAAGAGAGATAAAGAAGGCCACCACATCTTTGCAAAGGGAACAATTCAAGAGGAAGAGATGACAATCATAAACATATATGCACCAAATATAAATACCCCAACTATATAAAACAAATATTAAGTAACATGAAAAAGCAAATAATCACAAATACAATTGCAGTGGGGGATTTACATACCCCACTATCACAAATTGACAGATCATCTAGGCAGAAAATCAACAATGAAATAATAGAACTGAACCAAGCTTTGGAACTCATGGACTTAATAGATGTCTACAGAGTATTCCACCCCACAAAATCAGAATATACATTCTTTTGGGCTGCACATGGATCATTCTCCAAGATAGACCACATATTGGCTCACAGAACAGGTCTGAGTAAATGCAAAAGAATTGAAGTTATCCCCTGTATATTATTAGATCATAGTGTAATCAAGCTGGAGATGAATAGCACAAGAAACTGTAGGAACTTCACAAGCACATGGAAATTAAACAACACTCTCCTGAACAATCAATGGATTACAGAAGAAATTAGAAAGTTTTTACAAATAAATGAAAATGCCAATACAACATACAGGAATCTATGGGACACAATGAAAGCAGTTCTATGGGGAAAATTCATAACATTGAATGCCCACACTAGGAAAACAGAGCAAGCTCAAATAAACAGCCTAAGAATGAATCTTAGACTCCTAGAAAAAGAAGAGCAAGAAAAACCCAAAGCTTGAACAAAAGAGGAAATTATAAAGATTCGAGCAGAAATCAATGCAATGGAAACTAAGAAAACAACACAAAAAATGAATGAAACAAAGAGTTAGTTTCTTGAAAGAATAAATAAAATTGATAAACCCTTAGCTAATATTATGAAAAAAAGGAAAGAAAAGGCTCAGATCCATGCAATCAGGAATGAAAAAGGCAAAGTCACAACAGATCCAATAGAAATCCAGAGGATCATTAATACCTACTTTGAGAACCTGTACTCCAATAAAATGGAAAACACAGAAGAAATGGACAGATTTTTAGTTACTTATGAATTACCAAAGTTGAACAAAGAAGATAAAATCACTTTAAAAACCCGAATTACAGCTAGTGAAATTGAAAATGTAATTAAAAATTTACCAACAAAGAAAAGCCCAGGCTCTGAAGGATTCACTGCTGAATTTTACAAGACATTTAGAGAAGAATTATTACTATTACTCTTCAAACTTTTCAATGAAATTGAAAGGGAAGCTATACTTCCAATTTTTTTCCTGGAAGCAAGTATCGCTCTGATTCCCAAACCAGGGAAAGATGCAACTAAAAAAGAGAACTACAGGCCAATCTCCTTAATGAATATAGATGCAAAAATCCTCAATAAGATACTCACAAACAGAATACAGAGGATTATCAAGAATCCTGACCAAGTCGGATTTATTCCAGGGATGCAAGAGTTGTTCAACATATGTAAGTCAATAAATGTAATACACTATATTAACAAAGTCAAGGACAAAAACCATATGATCCTCTCAATAGATGCAGAAAAAGCATTTGACAAAATTCAACACCCATTCATGATAAAAACCCTGCAAAAAATTGGAATAGATGGTCTATACCTCAATTTAATAAAGGCTATCTATGAAAAACCAAAAGCCAACATCATATTAAATGGCCAAAAACTAAAAACCTTCATGCTAAAATCAGGAACAAGACAAGGAGGCCCATTATCACCACTCCTCTTCAATATAGTTCTGGAAACATTAGCCACAGCAATTAGACAAGAGAAAGAAATTAAAGCAATAAAGATAGGAAAGGAAGAAGTTAAACTGTCATTATTTGCTGGTGATATGATACTCTACATTGAAGACCTAAAAATCTCCACCAAAAGACTTTTAGACTTAATTGACAGATTCAGTAGATTATCTGGATACAAGGTGAACACCAAAAAATCAAAAGCCTTCTTGCACAAAAATAACAGACTCACTGAGTGAGAAATAAGGGAAAAAATTCCTTTTACAATAGCATCCAAAAAAATGAAGTATCTAGGAATCAATCTAACAAAAGAAGCAAAAGATCTCTACACTGAAAACTATAGCACTCTGAAAAAAGAAATCAAAGAGGATATTAAAAAATGGAAAGATATCCCTTGCTCCTGGGTAGGAAGAATCAACATAGTGAAAATGGCCGTACTACCAAAACTGCTACAACAGATTCAATGCAATGCCAATTGAAATTCCAACACTATATTTCACAGAACTAGAAAAAAGAATCCAAAAATTCATTTGGAACCATAAGAGACCTAGAATAGCAAAAGCCATCCTAGGGAACAAACACATGGCAGCAGATGTAACAATTCCCAAATTGAAACTATACTACAAAGCCACTGTGATAAAAACAGCATGGTACCGGCAAAGAAACAGGCCTGAGGATCAGTGGAACAGACAGATCTGGATGTACTCAGCTACCTCATCTTTGACAAAGGAGTTGACCATCATCAGTGGAGGAAAGATAGCCTCTTTAATAAATGGTGTTGCAAAAACTGGATTTCAACCTGCCACAAATTAGAACTGGACCCATATCTTTCACCATGCACTAAATTAAAATCCAAGTGGATTAAAGATCTAAATATTACAACAGAAACACTAAACTTGCTGGAAGGTAAGTTAGGCAGAACTCTGGAAGACATTGGCATAGGAAAAGACTTTATGAACAAATCCTCAGTAGCATGGGAACTAGCAGAAAGAATCAACAACTGGGATCTCATCTTATTAAAAAGCTTCTGTACTGCAAAAGAAACCATCAGCAGAAGTAAGAGACAACCTAAAATGTGGGGAAAAAATTTTACCAGCTGTTCCTCAAAGGACTATTATCTAGAATATATAAAGAACTCAAAACAATCAGTCCCCCCAAATATAAAGACCTGATTCAAAAATGGGCATCCAAAATGAACAGACATTTCTCAGACAAAGAAGTAAAAGCAGCAAGTAAATATATGAAAAAATGCTCCACATCACTGATCATTCGAGAGATGCAGATGAAAACAACACTGAGATTCCACCTCACCACACAAAGAATGGCTGCTATCAAGAAATCACACAATAACAAATGTTGGCAGGATTGTGC
Source organism: Fukomys damarensis (assembly GCF_012274545.1). Taxonomy (NCBI): domain Eukaryota; kingdom Metazoa; phylum Chordata; class Mammalia; order Rodentia; family Bathyergidae; genus Fukomys; species Fukomys damarensis. Next base: position 24,987,962 of record NW_022900927.1, on the reverse strand, counting down.
GGAGTAAGGAACCCTTCTCCATTGTTGGTGGGAGTGCAGGCTGGTCCAACCACTATGGAAATCAATGAGATCCCTCAAAGAGCTGGGACTAGAGGTTCCATTTGACCCAGCCATCTCTCTGCTGGGTATCTTTCCAAAAGAACTAAAAGAAGCATATCACAGTGATGTATGTGCACCCATGTTTATAGCGGCACAGTTTGTAATAGTTAAAACTTGGAAACAGCCCATTTGCCTATCAGTTGGAAACTGGATAAAGAAGATGTGGTTTTTCTGTAAAATGGGATATTACTCAGCCATAAAGAATGAAAAAATAGATTCATTCATAGTAAAATGGATACATATTGAAGATATACTCCTAAGTGAAATAAAGAAGTCACACATGTGTAAATACCAAATAGTTTCTCTGGTGTGAATAAACTGTAATAATACATAAGATCCTAATGAGATTACTGACATTGTGAAATGGGAAGAAAGGGGCTAAAGGGGTAGGGAAGGTGGGACAGGTAGGGGAAGGGTAATAAGGGAAAAGAAAAAAATGTGAGATAATGAAAAGATGGAAATAAAGTGTTTGTAGATGGGAAGGGGAGGAGGGGGTGAAGGGAGGGCAGAGGTAAGGGGAAAAAATGAGAACCAAGACCTGTCATGTAAAGGTACAAGATCCCAACAATGAATGTAACTGTACTGTATCCCTAAAATGTACCAATAAACTCAATTAAAACTGAAAAAAAAATAAATTGGCCAAAACAACTGTTTTTACTGGTATTCTTGGTACAAACTAGGTGAGTCCTTGGAAACTTTTATAGGTTATGTAAGATATTGCCCAGTTTTCACAATTTTTCTTGTAAATCTTTTGTTTATTTTGTCATTTTTTAACCACCTATGGTAAAAAAATAGATGTTGCAAGTCAACTAATCCTTATCACCATTAAAATTATCATGTCACAGCTGGTAGAATTTACACAGTACAGAAAAATTATAAACTGATCATAGAAAAAATTTCAAACAGCATTCAAATTTCAAAGACATTGAGAATTAAAATAGTTAAAATTGTTTTAAAAATAGAAATTTCAAAGGAAGAAAAACTCCACCTGAAAAATGAATACTTTCCTTTTGATTTTTAAAATATTTATGTTGATTTTTATTGTGAAAAATAATTATTGCTCATACAGGAAAATCAGAAATACAGATAAGCAGAAGAATATACATATATCATAATCCTGTATGATCATTTTCTTTACACCTTGATAAATCTTTTAAAGATCCTTTTATATATTCCACATTATAAAAATATATATACACACATATTTAATACTTATATTTAATTGTCATTCTTTATAGTACTTTGCAACCTAAAATCCATCATGAATGGTTTATGTCAAATGTAGATTTACAAAACATAGTTTTTAATGACCATACAATATTCCAAGCTATACTGACAAGTTATAATTATGTCTTAATTTGTGCATTTATCTTGCTTACAGATTTTAAGAAATACTGCTGTGTATGTATAACTGTGAGAAAATGAAATAGCAAAATATTAGAGCACTTAAAAATCTAAAAATGTACAAAATTGCTTAAAGATTTTACAATATGTCATAAAACTTCACTTAACAGTAAACTGATACTTTTTATAAGTAGGAGAAAAATCAAGGCACAGAGCAGTGTATTCTTTGACCTACCCTTTTTGCCAATTCTACTGGCTCATTTTTCCCAATTAAACTGTTTCAAAAAAACTTTTTAAGTTGAGGCTGTTTTTGGTGTAGAAGTTCTTTAGGTTACTCATTTCATCACATGGCTTTTCATCAGAGTGAAAATTAGTGTTGGCAAATATGCCTTTGATAAGGATATAAACTTTCCTAACTCAGGAAAGAAAATGAAAGAGCAAAATATAACAGGTTAAGGAAACAAAAAAGAGAATACAAGTGATTAGTTAACTACCAAATACCATCATTGCTCTGAAAATGCCAAGTTCTTATTAATCTGAAATATGAAAATGGTACTGGCAACCATACTCGGAGTCTGCATCGTACATTCAAGTGAGATATTTCCAAACCAAACTCATTCATGTTGGCTGCAAATGCTGGCAGCAACAGTATTACCCTAACCCAAAGTATGAATTGATCTCAATGAGTCACCTGTCCTGAAATTTTAAGGACACACTGAGACTTTGAACATTAGAAACCTCTGGACTATGGAGCTCCAGGATAAGTACAGCAAGCGTCATCTGTACTAAAGTGTGTTCTAAGTGGTTAACTGACTGCCTTCCTTGTTAAGTCATTGGTTTCATTAAAATATGTCCAACAGGTTAATGTCTCTTTTAACTCTTCTAAAAATACAGATACATTACCAAGACAGGGCACTCTAGCTTTAAGAACTTTTTGAAAAATAAATCATTTTATCCACATATAAATAATCAAATTCTCACAGAATGATAAATCCAATATTCTCCTCTGGATTCTAAATACAGAATACCTATAGAAACTTAATCCAATTTAGCATCCAGTAAAACTTTACTTGGTGAGATCAAAATCACATTGATTAAATTCAAAGAAATGACAAATTTTTTCATTCTTGTGTACGAGTGTTGTGTTTTCATGCACTTGGAGATAGTTCTCGTGTGCTAGGTACTGGAGATATGAAGATGAGGAGAAAAAAATAAGCCATTTACCAGTGTTTCTGGCACTTAGGTCTGGCACAAAGTAGATGCCCAAAAATAACTAAATAGAAAGAAGGAGGAAAGAGTGACTGGAGAGAGGAGAGAGAGAATGATGTGCAAGGTTTCTTCCCTTGGTAATTGACATGTCTACATGGCATTGTAGGAAAACCCTGGGCTGCAAAAAAGGCCTCCTGGCCTCCCGTGGTTTGCCCATAGTAAACATCCAAAATCTGAGAAAGTTTCTTTTCATTCTGGAGCCTTAATTTCTTCATCAATGAAATGTGGGGTTTGTGTCCTACTTCAGGCTAAAGTTTGAGGATGCTACAAATAACATTTTACTCACAAAAGTGGTCATTTCATTTTCCTAACTGCCTTTTGTGCACACAGCCCCTGTGTCAGGAGCTCAGCTCACCTCTCTCTGCTCACTTCTTGCACTAAGAAGAATTCTTACCTGAGGATCATCACCGCTTCTTCCCATCCCTTATCCTAAAGATAAGTAGTGCTTTCCCTTTCTAGTCTTACCTTGGCCTTTCCCTTCCCCCCTTGATGAAAGGGAAAGTGGCTGGTTAAACTGAGTCTAGTTACATAGTACAGTGCATGAAGCACTAAGTTAGAGATCTGAAAGGCAAGACTTTCTGAGAATGCTCTGGGCGGCTCAGCTCTGTTAGACCCATGGTTAGCTGTTACATGAGCCACTCCTAAAATCTGAACTGGATCTAGGTAAATGGTTGGATTCTAGAACACAAGAGAAGAAAATGAAGAGTTCTGGTCTGTCTTGCTGGGTGAGTATTAAGTTTGCTAATATTGCTTTCCTGTCTGGATTCTGCTGCAGCTTTCTGGGCTCTCATTAAAAACTTTCTTGTATGGCAATTACTACCTTTTGCTTTTTCAAAATGTCACAGAACCTATTTAGCCAACAGATCACCTCCTGCTGGGCTACAGCTTCTCTTTTAAATATTGAATTAATCATTTATATGTTGTACAAGGTTGGCAACAGAATGATTTTTTCCTCTTGACTCTTTTTATTCCTTCTCTTATTGATACAGAAAAGCCAAACCAATACTTCATGATGGGCACTTTTGTCATTTCCCCAGGGTTTAAAAGATATATTTCCTCTCATCATTCAAGTACTATGAATAGAGGTATTAACTTGCCCTTTCTCAATCACACACATCAAGGACCTGGTGCATTTCATTGTGTGCATTAGCTGAGACCTCAGGGAAGATAAACAGCTGAGGAAATTAACCCAAGACCTAGATTTTGTCCATGCCTCTCACAAATCAGCTGTGCATCCTAGATAAAGTCACTTAAGCCCCCTGTGTTCTTTCCAATTTGAAGGAGTTATGAAGTCCTGAAATTCTGTGATCAAGAGACTCTTTACTGTCCAAAATGTTTCAGGCAGATGGACTGGGGGGTCATGGCCAAGTTTGGCATTGTAAATTTGTAAACTCTGATCACCTGAGTATAATGGAGAACAATGGCTGATACTAAGATACAATAAAGTCTCTTTAAATAGTGAGGGGTGGAGGGGTTGAAGGGAGGAGAAGGGAAAGGGGAGAAAATAAGAACCAAGATTCATCATGTAGGGTACAAGTTCCCAATGAGGAATGTAACCGTGCTGTATACTAAATGTAAAATGTACCAGTAAACTTAATGGGAAAAAAAGACACAAGGTACTCCCTTTTAAAATTGGACTAATATGATACATGCTCAACTCTTAACGTGTATCTTTAACTTATGATGAGCGTCGATGAATCATTTACATCATCTAACCTTCCATTCCCTCACCTTAAAAACAAATATATGTTTCTAATTTGTGAAGAGAATCGGGGCACCGTGTCAACTTTGAGAAATATTTGCTCACGTCTCCTGTCTAATTGGCTACATCACCATTCTCTGATCATATGAGTCAGTGCTTCCACACTGAGATTTCCTGTGGCGCTACTGGTACCTTATGTCTCCAGCATGTGAATGGGTTTGCATGGTTGAGAAATATCAGGCCGGTGTGTAACTTCCAGCCGAAATGCCCTGCAGTGTTGCTGTGAGGACAAAATCTCACTGATGAGCATAAACGATTTGCCATGTCTTTAAAGGGTTTCTCCACGTGATATCTCTTTTTGGCATCCTAACTGCTGAGTGAGACATGTTATTACTTTAATTAGCATTGTTTATCCATAAGACGATCTAGAATTTGACTAGCTAATTAATTAAATGAAGAAAGTTATATTATCAACCCAGATCTTAATCATGCCTCGTACCTCATTTATGGCTTATTTTTTCATTACATACCTATGCCTTTGTGAAAAAACTACAAGGTCTATTGTAAAGCACTTTAAAAATATAAATCACTTGTTAGTGGAAAGTGAAATTTTTGAGTAGACTTTGTACAGTTATAATTTAAAACAAAATTTATTTACTTACATAATTTATTTATTATTAGTTAGGTTTTCTATTGTTATATTTGTTACTTCTTTACTATTGAAGACAGATCCAAAGTTAAGAGCACACGTGTATATACTGAACAGGTATGAAAAACTAAAAGAGTAAATAAGGATCAAAATGTATAATTGATATTCTGAAATAGGAAGAAAAGGTCTAAAGGAGTACGAAGAGTGGGAGGGATAGGGAAAAGGAAAGAAGGGAAAAGAAAAAAAAATGAGAAATGGAAAAACTTGGACACAAAGTCTTTGTAAATAGGGAAGGATAGAAGGGGTGAGGGGAGGGCAGGGGAATGGGGAAAAATAAGAACCAAGATACACCATGTAAAGGTGCAAGATCCTAATGATGACTGGAACTGTACTGCATACCTAAAAAGTACCAATAAACTTAATGAAAAAAGATTAATTAAAAAGAAAAACAAAGTTAACAGTAAACACAGGGGAAATAACAGTTTTGACTGCCAGTTGGTGAAAGAATTTCACTGAAAAACTTCAACTGGTTATTCTGTAGCTGAGATTCCTATAATATTTGATCGATCCTTTCAGCGTTTGGACTGGGATTGTTTGCACACAACATGTTGTGGGTACAATTTTCAGCAGAAACTACAGTGTCCCATCTTTCCTTGACTAAGATATGATAATGAGGTCACCAGCAGGAATTGATGTGAGTCTTGAACTATACAGGATGGAGGTGAATTTTAATTGAAATAACTTCTCCTTCTTACCACTCACACAAAACTTGGTTAGAGTAGGAGTTGTTTCCACAATCAGGCTCACTAGAGTTTCTTATCTGCCAAAGGAATACATGACAGATGCCCTTGTGGCATTAGTATAAATATTTATAAAATTGCATGCACAAGTAATTTGCACAGTAAATGAGAGGGTTTTATGTTTGTTTGTTTTTTGGTACCAGGGCTAGAACTTGGGATCTTGTGCTTGCAAGGCAGGTGGCAGCACCAGGGAGCTAAATCCCCAGCCCAATCATAGGTATTTAATAGAGATATTACCAGCAAAGTATACCCAAGATCTCTGTCATTTAACCAGAATTCCCATCAAGTAAGCTAAACAGTCAGGACAGTCACTTCCATTCTGTCTGCTAACACTCATTTCTGAAACCATTGTGGGGAGTGGGTTAAAATAATGGAATAAATACATTTCATTAATAAACATTCTTATATGAAATGAAACTATCATCTTTAAAACCTTTTTTCCAGGCTTCCCTCAATTGTTTACTACTCTTTTTTAAAATAATAAATGAATACTGTACATTGATCTTTTTTTACCTCATTGAGTTTATTGGTACATTCTAGGTATACAGTACAGTTACATTCATCATTGGGATCTTGTACCTTTACATGACAGGCCTTGGTTCTCATTTTTTCCCCTTGTCCCTGCCCTCCCTTCATCCCCTCCTCCCCTCCCTATTTGCAAATACTTTATTTCCATTTTTTTCATTTTCTCATATTTTTTCTTTTCCCTTATTACCTTCCCCCTACCCTTCCCACTTCCCCTACATGTTTAGCCCTTTGCTTCCTATTTCACATTGTCAATTATTTCATTAGGATCTTATGTACTATAATAGTTTTTCACACCAGAGAAACTATTCGGTATTTACATATGTGTGACTTATTTATTTCACTTAAGAGTATATCCTCAATATGTATCCACTTTCTTATGAATGAATCTAATTTCTCATTCTTTATGGCTGAATAGTATTCCATTTTATAGAAAATACATTGATCTTTTTACTCCCTAAAGGATGCCTTTGTAGTTATCACTTTTGTAAAAATACTACTTTAGGTATACACTGAAAAACATTTCACTTCACAGAACAATAAATGTATTCTATCTTCCTGTGATACAGACTTTTGAGTTTTGTTTTCTTCCTAGTGATTATGCTAGGTCTGCTTTAGGATGGTTTCCACATCCTAAAAAGTTTTTTTTTTTTCAGGTAATTAAGAAAAGAAGCTCACCTTAACAAACTTTTGTGGTCTCTTCATTAGCTAGAATTCCATCCCATTACCATCTTTAGAGAAAAGATCATTTTTAAAAGTATTGCAATTTTAATCTCTGAAAGAATTAAAGTGTTAAATGGAGCCATGCCTCACACAGAGGACACAGTAGCCATTCTCTGGATTCTGAGCCCTGGCCACAGCCATTTACCAACTCCAATATGGCTTTACATTTATTTCCTCTTGGAATGCGTCATCAGAGGCTCCAACCAACTGACCTACCTGATTGAGCATGAAGCCAATGTTCAAGGACAGAAGGTAACCCAGGACAGGGAGAACACATGGACCTGACCAAGAGCATGAACCTAAGAAAAGATACAGATGCGCCGGGGATTTGACTCAGTGGCTCTGCTGCCTGACTCACAAGCACAAGGTCCTGAGTTCGATCCCCATCACCAAAAAAAAAAAAAAAGACAAGAAAAGATCCAGCTATTATAAACCACACAAACAGCATGCAGTTTTACTACAAAAGTAAGTCATTTATGGTAGGCTAGAGTTGGAGAAGAAACCTAGAGCAGTGCCTATTATATTACCAGAGAGGTGTTTTTTTCTCATTGAGTTTATTGGTACATTTTAGGTATACAGTACAGTTACATTCATCATTGGGATCTTGTACCTTTACATGACAGGACTTGGTTTGAATTTTTTTCCCTTGCCCCTGCCCTCCCTTCACCCCCTCCACCCTTCCCTATTTACAAATACTTTATTTCCATTTTTTCATTTTCTCATTTTTTTCCTTTTCCCTTATTACCTTTCCCCTACACCTTTATCCCTTTTCTTCCTATTTCACATTGTCAATTATATCATTAGGTTCTTATGTACCACTATAGTTTTTAACACCAGAGAAACTATTTCTGTTTATAGATGTGTGACTTATTTATTTCACTTAGGAGTATATATAAACAAAGGTGTTTTTTGTTGTTGTTGTTGTTGTTGTTGTTGGTTTGTTTGTTTGTTTTGGTACCAGGGATCATTGAACTCATGTTCTTGTGTTTGCAAGGCAGGCAGTGGCACCACTGCACTAAATCTCCAGGCTGCCAGAGAGTTTTTAATCAGGGCCATTTTGCAGAAAGGTTTATTGTTTAAACTGAGGCACAAAAGAATTTCTTTTCTAACTTTCCAGGATTACCCTCCATAGTGACTGAGTGAGAGAGAGCCACAGGAGGTAGCCTGGGAGAGGATGCATGGAAGACATAGACCCCCTGAGATAGTTAAGCTCAGGCCAGGAAGGACGTGGTCCCTGCCCTCTGTCTTGAGGAACCAGGTCTGGCAAGTGTGATTTTTCAGAGAAGGCTGGATCTGAAGATGTTAATATTGAGTCCAACAGGGTGCTTCAACCCCTGATCCACAGTCCATATCCAGCAAAGGGAACTGATTGGCTTTCTCCATGTTCCAACATGAGTAAAGGCATAACTCAGCTTGTACAGTTGCCATATTATGGGGCATGTGGTCAGAGAGGCATCTGGAGCTGGAGGACCTCACAAACTTACAGGCCAAAAATCTAGGTAGAGAAACTCATGATTTGCCAGATTCTAAGACTGCAGATCTTAGAAAGAAGCCACTCAAAACCTTTTGAAAAATAGGCATAGGCAAGGACTTTCTGAATAGAACCCAAATTAACACAAGAAATGACAATGAGCATTAACAAATAGTATCACATCAAATCTAAAAGTTTCTGCACAGCAAAAAGTAAAAAGCACAACAGAGTAAAAGGACAGACTACAGAATGGGAAAAACATTTTTCAGATATTCTTTAGAGGAATAATACCTAGTATATACAAACAACACAAAAAATTAGACTCCCACCCAATAAAATCCCCAAGAAAATTGGCAAATGAAATGAATAGATGCTTCTTAGAAAAAGTGAAAATACATGAAAAAATGTTCAACTTCTGTGGCCGTTAGAGTAATATAAATTAAAACAACATGGAGACTCAATCTTACTCCAGAAAAAAAATGGCTATCATCAAGAAATCAAATAACAGCAAATGCTGGTAGGATATGTAGAAAGAGGAACTCTCCTATGTTGTTAGTGGGAATGTAAAATAGTACAACCACTGCAGGGATTCCTCAAAATCTAAAACTGGAAATTCTTTTTGACCCCAATATTTCCTCCTTGATATCTTTCCAAATGTGTTAAAGACATCATATTACAGTGATATATGAATACTCACGTTAATAGCATCACAAGTCATAATAGCTAGATCTTGGAAGCAACCTATGTGTCCATAAACAGATCAATGGACAAGTCAAATGCGGCATTCATACACAACTGAGTACTTCTCTGCCATGAAGAAGAATAAACTTGAATAAACTTGAAATTTAGTAGGAAAATCAATGCACTTTGAGATTATAATTTTAGTTGAAATAAATCAGCAATACAAGATTTCATATTACATGGTTTATCTCATGGAAGAAACCTAAAATATAAATAAAAAGTAAAGTAAAAGGTTTTAGGAAATAGAGAGATAGGTCTTTTTCAAATAGGAAGAGGGAGGGTAGAGGATAGAGGGAGAAGAGAAGATGGAGAGGGAAAGGGGATTAAAAAGAATTGTGATGTGTTATGCACATGTACCAATTACCTAAGTGTGTAATCATTATATGCTGCAAATATGTGCTAATAAAAATAAAAATTGAAAAATATAAATTTAGCCTTGTACATTAAAAAAGAACAAATCTGGAGGTGAAATAATCATGATAAAATATGCACAGCTGCTGCAAAGTATGTAAACAGTGACACAGATTCTGTTGCTAATAATGTAAATTAATACCACAGTTCTACACATCATTTTGGCCATATACACTAAAAACATTTTTTTAAAGTGTATATTTTACTAAGGTGTGGTGGTACCTGCCCATAATCCCAGCATTAGAGAGGCCAAACCAGGAGGATTGCTCTGATTTCAAGGCCAGCCTGGGCTATATATTGAGTTCAAATCCAGCCTGAAATATATAGCAAGATAATGTCTCAAACAAAACAAAAACTATGGCCATACCACCCTGAATGTGCCCAAACTCATCTATGCTGAGGGCCCATCCTTGTCTTATAATAATCTCTAACTAACTTAGGTATCTGCAATATTCTCCCCTTTGAAGAAGTATCCCTAACTGCAGTTGGGGGGAAGGGCATGGCTTTTATCATCTAACTGTTTTGAGCTGAGAAGAGGGAGACCAGTTAGGGGCTCTCTCCAGAGAGCTAACTTAATGGGCCCTCAATAGAAGTCATATTGTAGTTTAGCCATTATGAACTTTTTATAAGGTCAATCTGGTGGATTCCAATAAAAGGAGTCTCATACAATTGCCATTGGTTCCATCTGTATGACTGCTTGGACTTTGGCAGCCTCTAGGCAGGAATAAACAAAATTTTAAGAAATTAGAATATGTATAATCTAAGTATAAGCACTAGAATGGAAAGGAGGGTTGGGGAAAGAGTTACACTTAGCAACTGAAATAGTGAGTGTAACCTGTTGGTTCTTATGTTCTTTAATTGATGGAGGTTATCTATGAGTTTGATATTTTGTCATAAGTTTCTCCAGTCTTTTTTTTAATTTTATTGAGTTTATTGGTACATTTTAGGGATACAGTACAGTTACATTCATTGTTGGGATCATGTACCCCTCCTCCTCCCCATCTACAAACACTTTATTTTCATCTTTTCATCCAGTCTTAGCTATAAGAAGAAAGAGACAATTGGAAGGACAAATTTAGCTAAGAAAATGTAAAACTCTATTTGAGTTTTTACAGATTCTACTAGAGTCTTTCTTAATGATCCATAACTGTGGCCAGCTACCAGTGTAGCTGGAAACTGTCAGCAGGGGTCAGTGATTGGAGCCCCTTTTTATATCTAGTTTTATTACTATGGAATTATTTTATATCTCTTTTGATTATTCTTTTCTGCTGCATTGTTTAAGATCAAGTTAAAGTGAGACCTGTGTCAATCAATATGAACCTCTTTCTATCAAGGTGAGTTAAGTCTCTTCAGGCATTATTTTGGAACCATGCACAGAGTCTCTCAGCTCTTCTGTCAGTGTCAGTCGTCGGGATGTTGCTTTCAGTGAAAGTGTGGCAGACTTTTCCCTTTTGGTGACCCTCCCTTGGCACACAGTACATTTGTTGGTGTGGTGTTCAGCAATCTCCCTGCTAAGGAGGCTGTTGACTTCTCAAAGATGTAGGATCTTGTAGAAAAGGTTCCTTCATATTCTGGATCTTTGTTGACTTTGATGGACCAGGACCTAAATATTGGCTGCCCTCTTAGCCCATTCCCTTTCTGGAAATTCCTTATACATGACTTGTTTTCCCATTTCTTCTCCATTTTATTAATATTACCTAGGTTACTCTACTTGTAATCTTATTGGTTGATCATGGTTTTGCCCTATCTCATGCTCACCTTGTAATTATCCATTGGATCTTATAGTTTTGTTTCACCTTGAACCTTCTTCACCTCATGACTTTTCTCAATAAAATACTTTGAAAAAGCAGGGTGGGTGACCAACCCACTCTCTGGTTCCCCTTCTGTCTCTTTTGGGCAGAGGCTATCTTTCTCTCAATAAATTTTCCCTGCTCTTAACTCTATTGCTTCTAAAATTCATACTTTCATTTTAGAGAACATGAACTCACATTTTTTTTATATCTAGGAGGTTTGGGAGTTGCATCTATTACCCCTGTATCACTGGAAGTACTTTCATATGTGATTATAAACACTGATGCCATGGGTACCACCCCTATATACTTCTTCTAAGGTCCAGTTTTTATGGGAAATAGCTTGAATTACTGAGTAAAAATCAAATATATCATGTTCATCTCCTAAGTGAGTGCTAGAGGTCAAAAGCACAATGTAAGGGTTAGCCCTGTAGCTGTACATTGGGAACATGGTGATAGTTTTAACTGAGTCCTTGCTAAGTCATTTCAGGGTCTTCTTTTCACAAATGCCCTATTATGCTTATGGGAGTTAGGAGGAAATATCTCAGACTGTCATTGGCACAGTGAATTATCAGATGTATTATGCAATATTAGAAAGTTGTTTCAACAAAGAAAATGGTAGCTGTGATTATTTTCATGAAAACATTTTGAGCTAAAATTATCTAATAAATTTATCATTAAGGTTTTATAAGATGGTTATTTGTTGTTTATTATATAGACTAGCAGTGTCTTTGAAATAAATTTTACTTGTAATCTGAAGCAAATAGGATTTTAATAACCAAGAAACTGTTACTTTTATGCCATGTTGATCACTAAATTGAGCCAGAAAATAATAGAATTAATGCAGATTAAAACGTTAAATCTTTAACAGGGGAATGGGTGAAACTATTTGATCATTTGATAATGATCAACTCTACAAGTAAATCTATAAATTGCTTCATCGTGAAAAGATGACAAATGATTTAATTACCCCTCATCTTTTATAAATTCAATTAAATGCTGTTGATTTTCTGTAACCACAAACCTCCTGCCATCTCTCCATTTTCAGTGTTATCTCTATTGTGAATTGAGGACACTGGAGGGTAATTACAACCGTCTATAAAGGGTAATAGCGTGGATTCTATATTATAGATGCTCTGAAAAACCTACACTTGAAATTTCAGCCACTATATTTCCTTCATTCAACACTGATTCAGTGCTGCAAAGTAACAGAGTCCCTAAATCTGTGCATACTCTTCAATCCCCACCCAGTGTTCTTCTGACCCTTAGGACCTCTCTCTGCTTGCATTTGTCTTGCAGCATCAATTCTGCATGAAATGATGAGTTCTTTAAGGTCAAGGACAACATCCAATTCACTATGAAGGATGGGACAAAAAAATTATTTAAAGGCAAAGCCGGCTGGATCGTCTTCTACCTATCAGGAAAACATTCCATAACACTCTTACATGAAAAGGACTTTCAATATGTTCTCCAGAAATGATGGGAAGAGCAAAGAAAAGAGTGAAAATGCAAGACCTCTTCAACTTTATTTGTGCTGCTGCACAGTGGAAATGGGACTGCACATCCCATTGTTTAATAGGAGATATGAAAAGTATATCTCTATGTATTCAAGGCTCTACTCAGAGAAGAGGGATGGAGAATAAGTTGCTCTACAAAATGCAATGAGGAAAACTGTTTCCTTGAGCTTAAGGATGGTGATCCAACCAACGTATAAACCTGAAAGTCCAGATAATGCTCTCAATATGTGGGAAATGACAAGATTTTGTTGTTTGTTTAAGAAAATAAAATGGGGATGTTGTTTAGTTTCCAGCCATCACCAATCAACTGTTTGCAAATGCATACTCTTGATTTCTATACTTAGCTTTGGGTGGACTGGTGTCAGACCACCAGATCTAGAGAATGGAAAGATGAGGAACCCTCAAAACACAAGTTATTGCTGATCTATGGGAATCCTAATGTCAGCAAACATTTAAAGGTGTTTGACCCACAAATGTTTGTTTTGGTTGTTGTTGGGAGTTAAAATAACAAGGAAATGAGGGCATTCTGTGTCTAAATGTTCTATAATATCAAAAGCTTGAAGCAAGAGTAACCTTGAGGAGGTAATTTCCTCCCAAAAGACTGACTCATCCCAAAAGACCACACACACACACACACACACACACACACACACACACACACACACAAAATACCAGGTTAACCAAAGCCAAATTTAGTATTCATTACAATAAGAGAAATCATCACCTTGACATAGTCTTAGCAGCATCTTGATAAAGAGAGGATAAAGAGAGGATAAAGGGAAGATATTTGTAAAAGTGTAAATTAAAGTGGATTTTTCAACATATAAACCTGATTACAACTGGGCACAGACTATGATATAATGACTTAAAACAGACAGAGTGAAGTAGAGATTTTGAAGGAAGTCTCTAAAAGTAAACAGTTATTCAATAAATCTAGTTGAAAAATTTATTGCCCTTAGAATAAAACTATTTACTCTGAGGTAGCCTACTTAATCTACTGTTGGAATAAATAAATTTCAGAAAATTCAGGAGACAAATATTTTCCTGAATAAGAATTCCCTGAAAAAAATCAAGTCAGTTTAATTCATGTTGAACAGTAAATTTATGCTAATAGACAGTATACTACAGGTATCCCTTCTGAGTAACCAGCAGCTCTAAATCCTGTAAAGGATATTTCTCAAGAGTTGTGAAAAAGGAATCTGATCTCAGCGACATCACAGTTATATTTGTAGCTTCTACAGCATCAGTCATACAGTGGAGACTCAGTGAATACTAACAATGAAGGAATAAACAAAAGTGAGTGTGCCCACCGTCCCACACAATTCAAACCCTAAACCTTCAGTTTTTAAATGTCCACCCTCATAATGACTTTTTATTTTAGAATAATCCATTTCAGTAAGAGAAAGAAAAGTTAACCACGCTATGCTTCAAACATGGTTATATGAGCATGTCTGATGACCCTAAATCCCCTGGAATCTGATATAACTTATCCTGAGCTGACTAGAAATCAGGTGTCACAGAGGCAATCCCATAAAACCTGAAAATAACCAGTCAGAAAGAAGTGATGTCTTTGTTCTGAACTCAGATTCCTGTCTGATAATTTACTGTGACTTCTCCCTTTATATATTTTTAATTTCGGCTTGTAGAAACCCACTAAACTTTTACCTGACTGATAGCGTTTTCTGTTGCCAAGCAAGCCATACATTTGGCTTTGTTTCAGGCTCTGTTTGGTAATTTTGTTTCTCAGTGTTTAACAACTTTTAATAGAATCAGAATTTGGAGATACAGTGACTAAGTAGATTACTAATAAATATCAACCTCACTCTCAATGAGATTCTGAAATTATGTGTTGTATCTTCTGTAGACCAAAACTATATAAAATTAAAACATACAAAAGTATAATTTTAGAATACATTTTAAAAGATGTGGCATATAGGTGGTGACTGAATGGTTATGTATTTCAAATAAACATTAAAATATTTGTGGATGATGGCATGATCTATTTGAAGCTAGAACTGCCCCTTAGAAAAGATAGATTTGATCATGAGTCATAAGTATCTACCCACTGGGCCCAAATTATCTATTTTTGTTTCTAATACTGCTTAAAATTCCACTACATATGTTTTTAAAACAGCAGAATTTATTTTTTTCTACGTTAGAAATCCAACCGAGGGAGGTTCCCATGTTAGGCAAGCATTCAACCACTAAACTACTCTCCTTTACCCAAATAACAGCATTTTATAAACTCCTCCAGAAGGTGTGGGGTATTACTCGTATTAACACAAACTTGGTCAAATAGAGGCATATGATTTGGATACTTAGTAGATATCAGGGGAAAGTATGAATCTGAGTCATCTATCACAAGGCTGATTAGGACAGAAAGAATATGCTGTAAAACAGTAAACCCCAGGAGAGTAAATGACCAAAGGAAGATGGAAAGATCTAAGACTGCACACTCAAGGAGCATTCACCCAAACTAAACCACAAAAGATTTAGGTCTCAGTCTATCTGTGAGTTGATATCTGGCTATAGCATTTTAGACCTCTTGGTCACTGACATATACTCTCCAAACAGAAGGGGAGAAAGATCTCAGCTATGTATTTTAGAATATTTTTATTTTGTTTGCATCTCCAGCTGAGCACAGGCTTCCAGCTTGATAGTCTGCATTTTAAATGTTCTGTTGCAGTATTCAGTTCATTTATTTTTAATTAAAATTTTATTAAGATTATAAAACTGGTGTGAAGATTAAAAGCAGATAGTACAAATTACATATGTGATGTGGTGTTAAATATTCACCCGCCCAGTTCATTTGGGTAACTTCAGAGTGAATAGGAAAAAAAAACAGATCACCATAGCTTCCAACTTTGTTCCTTTTTTTTTCTCCCACCAACTTTCTCTGAGCACCTCTTGCAAGAGTAAATGTTTCTTTCTGGCCTGTTAGGTTGCCTCTAATTGGGCCCTGTAAATAAACAATCCTTCATCAGTCCATTGGTGCAAAATAATATAGAAGGGGTAGAGAACAATGAGTTACTTGTTATCCTCTCAAACAAGAAAAAAGAGGTTCTCAACCAACAAAGCTTACAGGACAAGTGTGAGATTCAACAATGCACACTAAGATGGCTCCAAAACTCCCAGTACCTGCAGAAAAGGTCACCATGTGTAGAGGTGCAACAGGACTACGGGGATCTGGTATGATTCCTACCCTGTTGGATAAATGGTAGACATACAGAAGGGAACAGGAATACTAAGAACCCATATTTTAATAGATAAAGTTGTTAGAATTAAGAATCACTTTTAAATTAATGATGCATTGCACATTTCTACAATCCACTGATTGTGAGAGAAATACTAACAGATCTCAGGTTTACAAAGGTGAAATGCCTTATCCACAGATGTTCTAGAGGTGTGGGTGATAGAGTGAATATTGGAATCAACTCTAAATCCTACAGAGGACACCAAGCAGAGATTCTAAGCAATTATGTAGGAACATATGTGGGGTGTGTGTGTGTGTGTGTGTGTTTAGAGTGTTAGGACACTTCTGCACACAATGTACAAACCTTGTGTCAACTCTTTACCCATGTTTCAAATGTGTACAGTTTTATTAGTTGATATCTCAGCTGTGTAGTTTTGGAAATGTAATACCATACCCACCTTGGACTAGCAGATGTGATAATTTTGCTATGGATAAGTGTGTCAGATTACTTTTATACTTTGTAGACAACTTGAGGGTATGACATCTGTCTTAGTCCTAGTAATTAAATAGTATCAAGAACATATAAGATAGTCAATAAGTATTCACTAAATGATCAAGTTTCAAAATATCTGTGGATGTCTTTTTACAATTTTTAACTTTAATTCTATTTTTTCCTTAAAGTGAATTCTCATTTGATGCAACCTGGAAGATACAGGAAATTAGAAAGGAGAAAACAAAAATCAGATTTATTCTTATATCCAGAGAGAAGTACTATGAACATTCCATCTATTTCCTTCATGTAATTTTTCCACAGAACACAAAGAAACCTATTATGCATAGAATCATGTTCCACATTGCTTTGCATTAGTTTCCTAAGGCTGCTGCCACAAACAACCACAGACTGAGAGGCCTAAAACAATAGATTCTCAACTTTTGGAAAGGGGAAAATATTTGTAAATCACAAATAAAACAACTCAATTAAAAATGTGCATTCTGTTTGCGAGTTTTTATTGAGGATTTTGGCATCTATGTCCATTAGAGAGATTGGCCTTTTCAGTTGGGTCTTTCTCTGCTTTTGGGTCAAGGTGATCCTTGCTTCCAGAAATGAATTTGAGAGTATTGCTTTCTTTTCAATTTCACTGAAGAGTTTAATCAGTAATTTAAATAATTCTTCTTTAAATATCTTGTAGAATTCAGCAATGAAGCCATCAGGACCCAGGCTTTTCTTTGTTGGTAAATCTTTCATTAGGTTTTCAATTTCATTGATTGATATTGGGTTGTTTAGAATTTTTAGGTCTTTGTTCAACTTTGGTAATTCATATGTATCTAGAAATCTGTCTATGATTGCCCATAAACTGGTGACTGCATAAGGATTGTTTTTTTTTTAATAAAATGGAATACTACTCATAGATAAACAATGAGAAACTAGAGACATTTATAGCTAAGTGGATGCATAATGGAGGCCATATTCTTAAGTGAAATAAATAGGACACGTGTAAGTACAGAATGGTTTCTATGATATGAAATGTAAATGAAGATCAAAATCTATAATACATAATGTAAAATAGGAAGAAAGGGGGCAAAGGGTTAGGGGAAGTCAGAAGGGTAGAAGAAAAGAAAGAAGGGAAAAGCAAAAATATGAGAAAAGGAAAAAATATAAACAAAGTCTATGTAAATAAGGAACAGAGGAGGGGTTGAAGGGAGGGCAGGGAAATGGAGAAAAATATAAGAACCAAGGTGTATCATATAAAGGTACAAATTCCCAATGGCGAATAACATCATATTGTGTACCTACAATGTAACAATAAACTTAATGACTTTTAAAAAAGGAAAATATTTGAATAGACATTTCTCCAAGGATGACATACAAATATCCAATGGAAAGTTATTCAGCATTGTTAATCATCAGGGAAGCGAATATCAAAACCACAATGAAGAATCACCTCACAAGTGTTAGAATGTGCCTTTGTCCACAAACCAAAAATAAATGTTGGCAAGGATGTGGAGAAACTGGGAGAACTGTAGAAATACACAGCCACCATGAAAAACAGCATAGATATTTCTCAAGAAATTTAAAAATAGAACTCATGTGAACTAAAAACCACATTTCTGGCTATCTAGCTACAATGAATAAAATCAGGATCTCAAGGAGATAATTACATCCCATATTTGTTGCAGCACTGAGTAGATGTAAGCAATCTAAAGGCTGATTGATAAGTAAATAAAGAAAATGTGAAATAAATAAAATATATAACATACACACACCATAGAATGTTGTTCAGCCTTTAAAATGGAAAGCCTGGCAGCTGTAGCAATGTGGATGAGCCTGGAGGACATTAATTTAAGTAAAATAAGCTAGTCACAGGGGACAAATACTGCATGATTCCACTTGTACTGAGATTATCTAAAGAAGTCAAGATTGCAGATGTTGCGAGGCCGATGGCAAGATAAGAGAAGTAGTTTGCTATGTGACAGAAAGAGTCATGCATGGTCAAAGTATTTTAAAAATCAACAGTACAACTTTATGCTTATAATTAACACCGCACAATATATTTAACACGTGTAAGAAGGGTTGGACATCACGGTAGCTGAACAGGAGGATCTCAGATTGGAAACCAGCCTGAACAACAGTGAGATTCTGTCTCAAAATAAAAATTAAAGAGCTGGAGAGGTAGCTAGCTTGGTTGTAGAGTACTTGCCTCATATGGTTAAGCCCCTGGGTTCAATCACCAGTACAGAAAAAAACATTTTTTTTGTACAAAGAATTTTTGACTCTAACTTTGTTCTTTCACAGTTCAAGAGACCAGAATCCAAAGTCCAGTGTCATCAGGTTCTTGCCTTCAGTGGTGGCTCTAGAAAAAAGTCCTTCCTGGCCTCTCTCTAGCTCCTGGTGCTTGCTTGTAATCCCTGCCATTTCTTGGCTTTTACAAACATTTCTCTACTCTTTACCTCTGTGGTCGCATGGCCTTACTTCTTATGTTTCTCTGTCTCTGTATGTTCATACGACCTTCTGCAAAGACACCGGTCATTGAATTGAGGGATCAGACTAATCTAGAATAAACTCCTCTTCATTAATGACAGCTGTACAGACCCTATATCCAAACTCCATCACATTTAGGAGCTCTCAGTCTCACCTCAGTTCCTGTCAGGCTTTACCCTAAGGCCCAGGACTAGATTCTACTCCAGGTGTGCAATGACCAAGGCCCACTCAGGTGTTCTGTCCCTGACCATGTGGCAGAGGCACTCTTGTTCTGTCTCTAAGAACAAGCAGATTCTCTGCCACCAGATTACCTGCTGCAGATTTCTTCTGCATTGTTATGAGAGATTTCTCTGACCTTAACCCAGGGAAGTTAGTCTCTATCCCTTAAACTGTAGTCATTATTAGTTTTATATTTTGAAGCATACCCACCAGAGAGAATTCAAAATGAGCTCCATCCTGCAGAAGACATTCAGTTTCTAGAAGAACAGCACTGGGACCGGGCTTCCCTTGGAGACTCCTACTGTGGTCTTCTCTAACTAGTTTATCAGAGGCTGGTACAAGTTCTTTTTTGAAAGTTTATAAAGTATTGAACATGCCCTTGAATTTCTAGAAGTCTCCCTCATTAGAAGAACAGAAAGAGCTAGAATAGGCTGAGCTTAAAAATGCTAAGGCAGCATCCTCTGCTCATTTCTGTTGTCCCAATTAGCCTTCTCCCAGGGAAGTACAGGAGCAGGCAAACAATATCAAAAATACATTGGAAAATGCGGCAATGGTAAAAATATTTTCCTCAGAGGCATTAAAGATTTTTTATTAAAATTGTGCTTTAGAAAGTTAATTCATCTAGTAGCAATTTCAGGGAATAAGAGTGAGAAGTCACAGAGGAGATCAGTCACAAGGTCATTTCATGATTAAGGAAGAAATTTTATGAACTAGGAGAGAATTAGAAGGACACAGTCATAGGACCTCTTATCAGTTCACCTGTTTCGCTGCTGTGATTTAGTCAACTCTCCCACATTTCAAGGAAACGTGTTGTTGAGATAGCTGAGACAGGTACAGCCTAC
Organism: Fukomys damarensis; assembly: GCF_012274545.1. NCBI lineage: Eukaryota > Metazoa > Chordata > Mammalia > Rodentia > Bathyergidae > Fukomys > Fukomys damarensis. The sequence continues at coordinate 24,967,687 of NW_022900927.1, read as the reverse complement.
TGGAAAATCAGTGTCTGAGAAACACTGAGTAGAGTGCCAATGGAGGACACGTGACAACAAAGAGCTTTGATGTCGATGCTTTTAGTTAAGCAACATGCAAAATACAAAATCTCTAGGTAGCTGGTGACAATACAATGCCATTATTTCCAACAAGCTTTAAAATTCTACACATCCCTGTGGAATGAGAATCGACTGGTGAAGGAAGGAAACTGCTTAACAAATATCAAATATTCAAGAAAATAGAGAGCTACTCATATTCTAAATAAAACTTTACCTCACTCAAGATACCAGTGTTATTGTTATAAAAACATTAAAATAATCATCAGAGAAACTACATGGGTGGCCAAGAATTAGTTTAATGATTAGAGGTTTGTTTCTTTTTTTAAAGTTGCACTTTGATCCCATCATTTCCAGGATTGAAAATTGCACCATTAGACACCTTTTTAAAAAAGGGATTTAAAAAATCACTTTACCTTAACACTGTAAAAAGAAGAAAGTGTAGAACAAATTATCTGTGCACTTCCTCAGGCACAACAAATATGACATGATCCTTTTTATTATTACTAAATGCCTGTGGAAAAATTCAAAACCAAAAATATGATTCAATTTAAGAACCTTTAACTTTATTCCACGTGATAGTGTGCTGTTTGTCATGAAGACACTTCTGATTAAAGGTTTATTGACTTAATAGATACTCGCTATTATATATTACTGTTTTAAACGACCCAAACCAACTCATTAGTTAGAAACCAGCAAAGCATGCAAGTGCTTTGTTCAACTGACAATGCGAAAAAGAACTAGTGGAAATTTATGCTGGAAAACATTATCACCAAAAAATATTCACTGACCTGACGATTTTTGACATTTCCCATGTTCCTTCTGAAAATATTTGTGTTAGAATCAGAACTTTCAACATACCAAATAGCATCTGATTGATTTTTGTGCAGTTTTTCAAACTCTTGAAAACTGAACTACAAGTAAAATGAACACATTTTCTCTGAACGCAAGGGTCCTGTTCTCTCTTCATTCCTACCCCTACCACTGACACCATTGAGGCTGTACTTAAATAATAAATTTTAGGTAATCCACATCTCCAAAGCCATAAAGAAAAGACATTCGAGGGTGTACTAACACCAATAACAATGCTAATAAAAATCAGGTTTCTCTGACTAGAAGGGGCTAGGTCTCCTCTCTTTCCAAGACAGGGAAGGAAACTCAAATTTCTCCTTGAACCATGTGTTCTCTTTGGAGCCTATAGCCCTCATTTGCCACAGAAGTCTTGCAGGCTGGTGTAAAATAATGCTTAATTAAGGCTGTCCCTGGCTCCATTCCTGCTTCCCCAGCATCTACCCCATATTCTACCTCAAGCTTGTCATCCCATGATCCTTCCTCTAGTCACAAATTCCACCACCCTCACTGAATTGGGAAAGTTTTTCTCTGCTCCCCGATTGGATGCCTTATTTCAGATTTGCACTTTCTAACCACAGGTTCTTGTCAAAGCCCCATGATCCGGGGGCTTATAGGTGTTCATTTTGGTCAAAGAGGATGCTGCCCAATATCACATGAGAACATAGCTGCAGATCTTATAGAACATTAGAACAGCTTTCTGAAGCACTGCTTGAGACACTGGGTATCATTGAAAATGATACTCTGTGAGAATGAGAAGTATTCTCCAGGATGCAGTGTGTATCCTACAAGAATGACTATTGTATGGTGTTGTGCTCAAATGGGTAGAATATATTGGTCCAAGAACCAATGGATGGACATAATACAGGGCCTTTTTTGCCATCATTTTCAATTACTCATCAGGGGAATTTGTACATCCGTGTGCTCCATCCATCTAAAAGTTCTAGAACTAGAACTTCCATCAGGAGACAGGTTAAAATTTTATTTAGCTTTAAGCTACAACTGCCACACATTTTCTGAGTCTCTTGTGCCAAGAGACCAGAAAGCAAGGAAGAGTGTCAATTAGATTAGCAAGAGTAACCCCGGTCATAAGAAAGAGACAGGACAGCTTTTAAACAGATCAGAGAAGACTATGGCTGGCACCTGCATGGCTCACTAGGCATCTCTTGGTTTTCCTCTACACATTTTCATGAACTGTGAGAATTACAGCAATCATAGCCTTAGAAAAAGTGGTGAGTAAGGACTCAGAACCCTCAGGGATGACAGCCTGGATTTCCTTGTCAGGTAAGCTGAATAAAATTGTAAACGTGAACTATAGGATGCAGAGACTCTAAAATGAGTGGTAGAGGAAGAAAAACATAAGTATCAAGGTGACTTCCAAAACAGCAACAATGACAAGGGACTAAGGTTGCCGCATTAACATTCTTGTTGGAAACTGGATAAAGAAGATGTGGTTTTTCTATAAAATGGAATATTACACAGCCATAAAGAATGAGACATTTGATTCATTCATAGGAAAATGGATACATATTGAGGATATACTCCTAAGTGAAAAAATAAGTCACACATATGTAAATACCAAATAGTTTTTCTGGTGTGGATAAACTGTAATAGTACATAAGATCCTAGTGAGATAAATGACATTGTGAAATGGGGAGAAAAGGGCTAAAGGTGTGGGGAAAGTGGGAAGGGTAGGGGAAAGGCAATAAGGGAAAAGAAAAAAATGTGAGAAAATCAAAAGATGGAAATAAAGTGTTTGTAAATGGGGAGGGCGGGGTGAAGGAAGGGCAGGGACAAGGGGAAAAGATGAGAACCAAGGCCTGTCATGTAGAGGTACAAGATCCCAACAATGAATGTGACTGTACTGTATCCCTAAAAATGTACCAATAAACTCAATTTAAAAATATTTCATAAGGAAAGACCAGAGTTTTGGAGGAAGAGCTATAACCAAACAGGGGCACCTCACTATATGAAATAGACTATGCTGATAGTATGATGTATGATCTAGTTCTGTGCTTCAAAACTGAGGCATTCATCCCCCTAGCTTCTGCAAATGTGAGCTGATGATACATCTAGGGATTGCCCTTATCCAAATGGAGCTGCCTCTCCCTGAGGTAAGCCAGTAGCCTATGACATGTGGATAGTAGATTCCAAAGGCCTAGGCCCCCTGCACTGATAGGGGATGATTCTGAAAGCCCATGCCAACGTCAGAACTCCATGAGAAAAATGATGAAGTCTCAGTAATATCATTCCAATGCTACTTTTTTCTTCTGCCCAGCTGTACCTCTCTCACTCATTTACACATGTTGTGTAGCACTCCTTAATAAGGCTTCTGAACCCTAATCACAGAATCCATTCCTAGGAGAACTCATCCTAAGATAATCTCATGAGTCTTGGTTTCTGCAATTGTAAAACTAGTATAGCAGTACCTACTTTACAGAATTGCTAGGAGGATTCGGTGAAAAGCTACATGAAAAGCATTGATCAAAATGCCTCATTCATACAATGTTCAATAAGTGATCATTTTTGTGTAGTCCCATTACAAATTAACTCTTGGTTTGCATGTTAATACTGATATCTCTATCACTAGAATCTTTAAAGCCTATCTTTAGTGTCTTCTAGAATTAGTACCATAAGAGGGCTTTCCATGTTTCCCTTCCTTCTCTGTAAACTAATCTTCAAGCCTGAGTTTTTCAGTTTCCAACTCCAAGCCTCTGAAAGCTTTTGTGGTGTCTTTGAATTTTCTCCTCAGGGATGGCAAGAAAAAGAGTCCCTATATCCATAAAAGAAATTAAACAAAATTATCAGATCTAAACCTGGAAAAGTAGTGAATTTAAAATTATTTCTGATTTTTTTATGGAGTGTCATGTTTAGAGACTAAAATGAGAGCTTAGTAACCTGTTTTCAAACTCAAAAGAATGACAGTCCAACTTTGGGCATTCAGTTCCTAACCCAAAAGCCATAGAGTTGCCTTTAGAAGGGTATCAAGTAGAGAGTTCTCTATTTTCTTTTCAGAGTACCTCAGAACTATAGGTAAACAACCCACCCTACTAAAAATAGGTGGAGAATCAACGATCCTCCTCAGTGGCCATTCCTCTCTGTTGGAGGGCAGGCTGATTGGGGTAAAAAGAGCTGGCTGCTGAACAAGAAATGCTCAAGGCTTCTTGTTAGAATTAATCTCATTACCCTGTCCAACTTTCTGTATCACTTATCTACCAATTTATCTGAAGGACACCACCCTCTCTCCAGCATTTGTTTATATGGGAAAGGTAAAGACCCAAATCTTGTTTCCATACCATTCCTTCACTAAAAGGAGCCAGGGCTCCTTACAGAAAGAGCTGATTCTAGACCTAGGGGAAGAAAACTACAAAAGTATGGAACATCTTTCTGTCAGAAAATGAGGAAGCATTTAAAGTAAAGTATTTAAAGTTATTCAAAAGAACATAAGAACCTGTTTGGCTCCAGCCAAATCAAACTAAATACTGAATTAATGAATTTTAAATCATTGAGTACAGTAAAGATCCATGAAAAAATGTATATATATGTATATGAAATCTACCTTTATTTATCCCTAAGGTTAAAAATGTATTTACATGTTTTCTTCTAGAAGTTTTTAATTTGAGGACTTATATTTATAGTAGAAATTCATCTCAAATATAAAACCAAGACCTGTCAAATATATTCGTGTGTATAATATTAAGTAGAGATCAAGGTTCTTTTTTTCCATACACTTATCAGTTATTCTAACATATTTATTTTAAAATGAAGCTATTATCCTTCTATTTAATTATTTTAGGCTTTGGTAAAATATATATCTTTAGAGTACCTTATAATTATAACTAAACAATTCCTTTTACTAAAAATGGATGGAGAGTCAACCAAGGCCTAAAATAAATAAAAACAATTAATAATAATTAATTAATTATAATAATTAAATAGAATAGAAAAATAGAAGTCTAGAAATATAGATAGCTATATAGAGATATACAGAGATATATCCATTTCTTTTCTTTTTCTCATGCTGATACTACCTGTTTTAATTGTTTTGATTTTAGTGGAAGCTTTGAAGTCAAGGTTTTTTTCAAGATTGTTTGGCTCCTTCTTTTCAGAGATATTTCACCTCAGTTTTCAGCCACCCATTATCCCAAACTTTGCCCCCTAATCCTGGGATCAATAAGATAATTTCCCATACACCTCGTGAGGACAGAACCACTTTCAGGTGGAGAGCCTTATAAATTTGGATTTTACCCAGCATTGTTTATTTCCTCTTATGGGCTGGATCTCTCTAGTTTATGCTAACTTTTGGTCTCTCTCCATCATCTGCAATACTTGTCAGCAGGAAAGTTAGTTTTACACAAGCTATTTGGCCATTTCTCGAAGGCTTACCATTTCCACTGTTTTTCAGTGCTGAATTTCAAGTCTGTGCTGAGAGTGCCCATCACCCTCACTAGTTGACTCCTATTAGGAGGATGATCTAGGAACCTTGCTCTGTTGTCAGTGCAGCTTCTCATTTTCTCCCAGCCTCTGACAAGGCAGGTTCTCCTCAGCTCTACCCCCAGTGCATCAAACCACAGCATGACACACAGTGCCCCTAGCAATCATCCAGCTCTTGTCTGTGGCTGCATTGTCCCCCAAACATGCTTTAGAATAAAGAAGAACAGAAGCAAAAGAGCAGGAATCATGTATAAAACATCCTTAGAAAAGACAAAAGAGATGGGAGCTGGAAAAGGAAAGTAGATCTCAGCCATATCTAAGTTAAATGGGTAGTTGGAGCCTAAGTATTGGGACCAAGGATGCCAAGAGTCAGATCCAAATCTTGCCTCTTGGACAAGAGCTATTTGTCAGTGTCTGTTGTTATTGAAGAAAGAATTTTATTACTCTAGTGACACTGTCTCTTTGTCCTCCCCAGGACCACTAATCCCTCAAGGAGAACCAACGCTATAATTACCTTGCAAGCTGCCCTCGACTCACTGGGCAGTCTGGACATCACAGTCAGGTCAAACCCCCCTCATCTGTGGTTGATTCTTTGTCTCTTCTCCCTTCAAAGGAAATAACTCTTATTTCTGAACCACCTCTATTATTAATCTTTTTCAATTTCTGCAAAAAGGAAAAGTATACATTTTCTAATGAAAAGGAAACTGATCTTCCTTAGGAAATCGTGTTTGTCTTTGAAAACTCTGCAGCTACTTCAGTGGGAAGGGAATAAAGGCAAAAAATCTTTATAACCATCTTTAACTCTGTGACTGTAGTTTAGTAAGACGTGAAGAGCCTCAGGTTATAAGACTTAGGTCAATTGTTTCATTTATCAAAGAAAGATAAGGTAAGCCCTAAACAAATCCAGCTGCGCGCTTTTTTTCCTGACCTTTTATTGAACGATAACAATTGTCACTTAGGCTTGCAGACTGACATTAAAAAGGATGAAAATATTGCTTTCTTATTGCACATTCCTATTGATACAGCTTTGTTCAGGCTATGAAGCTCGGACAAATGAGCCCAGGGAAATGGGTAGGAAAGAAGTGTCTTTATTTCAACTTGTGATCATCTTTAATATTACCAGAGTAGTTATTCTTCCTTATGTTCCCAGCCCTTTGCATCTCTTTAAGGAAGAGGATCTGCAAAGATTATTTGATGGTAAATACCTAACTAGATCATAAACACTGTGCATGAGAAACTTGTTTCAAAAGCCCAAAGCACTCCACATACCTCCAAGGTGCTAAAATGCTCAGTAATTCTTGTATGATTGCATAGCACAATATTAACATTCAATCTTAACATTCTATATTTAACCTATATCTCTCCAAGTGTCAAGATCTACACTAATTTTATGCCAGTCCTGTGTCAATGGCAATATTTTTTACTGAGTTTTGTAAATACAGTGGTAAAATCTTTAATAACTCTGGTCAATTGGTTATTATCTTCAGTTTTTCCTGAACATAGTGACCATATTGAAGGTAATAAGGCTGGTTAGAACATGCAAATCCTCGTAGTATTATTCACATTGTAATAGTAGGTTGTATTTCAGCACATTTAATGGTAAGAAATGGCATTAAGTGTGATGTTTTTTGGGGGTGATGATTAATGCTTTATATATGCTTGACTGGCTAGAATTCATTAAATGATTTCAAACTCCCTATTGTTCTCCACACTCTTCAGGCTAAAATAGTGCATTATTTTTGGAGAAAAAAACTCAGCCTTTTTGTTTTGTTTTGTTTTGTTCTTGTAAAGGGGGAAGTGTGACGCATGCCCTATCTTCCTTACAGGAGGGTTGAATGGGATAACGCACGACAAGATGGTTGACAAAATACAAAGCATTGCCCTAATCATTATTACTAAGATTTTCACTATACATAGGTCAAAGTTTTACTGGGCAAAGAGCCATCTAAACTTCTAGCATGAACATTTATAAATCTGCAGCATGAAATGTGAACTATTTCTTTCCTTGTCACAGACCAATGCTAATACTGCCTAGTCACTTATTTCATCTGACAGGGACCTAAATAACAACAATTAAAAGCTGATCTGCATATCATATATTCCTCATTGCCATTTAGTGCCTTACAAGCTAGTCACCGATCAATTAATCAATGTTTTCCTCAATTAGGTTTGCAACAGAGAAGTCTACCAGACCAACTGAGAGTGTCTTGTGCCTGTATTTGAGACAGCATGGATCTTGCAGCTGCTAGGCTATTTCTCTTGAAAGGAAAGGGTGATAAATGATTGCTTTACCTCATATTTTCTGCAAGTACAGGAAATGTCTAACTTAAGAAAGGGTTAATGTGACAGAGCCACAGTAAGACTTTTGAAATCTGTGCATAGGTTTTGTGATGGGCATGGCTTGGCCCAGAAGACCTGAGATTCTGAGAGGGCCTCACAGCCTTTTCTCCCAGCACTCTGGGGAAATGAACCTCAGCAGTGAATTACTCTGTTGGTAAGAAATAGAACAAGGTCCCGTTTCTAGACCAACGTAAAAGAATTGATAATATAGTCACTATTCTTAGGGAAGACAAGAAGTAGGTTCCAAGATGAATGTTTTTGGTATGCATCTGTATATACATTTGGATCAGTAAGATGACATGACAGTTTTCTTTAAGCATGGAAACCTTTTCCATTTTAAATGCAAACTTTCAGAGAAGGAGGCATTTGATATTTTTTCATCTGACAATTATCTCTCATTAACACATTTCACCAACTACTGAATCCCACCCTACTTAGTTTGCTTTTTCTTTTCTCCTTCTATGAAAGGATATACACCATGGGGGAAGAAGAGGGCTCAGACTGGTCAGAGAGAACCAGCCTTCACTGTACTACATGCCCTAGTGATTGGGACTCTTGTAAGCCTTGTTTTTCGACCTGCAATATGAAAAGCTTAATGCAAGTAAATCTCTTTGTAAGAAATTTATCTCAAATAAGCTCTAGTTCCTAAATTAGCAGATGGTGGATTCCAGGTAACTGGCAGGGTTTATGGGTCCCCAGAAGAGCTAAACTCATGAGTCTGCTATTTACTTCTCCATTTTTTTCTCAGTCTATCCCCTTCCCCTAGGTAATTTAACTCATGTTTAGTTTATAGCTAGAAACTGATTTAGATTATGTCTCTATCAGTGATTTTTCCATATTTTAAAAAATGTAACACATAAGGGATACTGCAAAAGCAGCTTGTGTTGGAAAATGTTATTATTTATAGAGTTAATGTGTACATTATAAACTGTTGCATAGTCACGTCTTTAAGGAATGTATTCAGGTTTTCCAAAAAAGTGCAAGAATTGAAGTCAAATTAATTCATTTTTAAAGATTTAGAAAGAATTTCAGATGTACCCAAAGTCAGAAGAATTTGCCAAAGGTAGAAAGAAGGTGCCAAAGAGGGGAATGAGATTCTAACTGGGCTACTGAGAAAAACCTCATTGGCTGACGTTGAAAGGAGTAAGTAAAAGACGATGGAAGAAAAAATTATTTTGTCCCTACCTCGAATCCCTAATTTCTGTAGAGGAACATGAAGAAGGGTCTCATTGGCAGGGGGATGATCTCCACGAAAAGAAAGAATTAACATAATTGTAAAGTATGAGAGGAGTGGGAAGTTTGCCTAATTATGTTACAAAGGTGGTATCTTGCCCCCATGTAAATCTAATTAACATAATATGCTCATATCATTCAGATGCTTATAAAGAAAATAGGCAAAAGATATTTATAAAGAACTTTGAAAACATAAACTATTTACTTCACTGATCTAAATGTTTATACAGAAGCAATAAAGAAGATGGAAGTAAGTGTCTCCTCGAAGACACATACAAAACATATCAGACTGATGACTTTCTCCTTTAACGGATTGTGACTATGGCTACCTTTTCTTCTAACGTGGACAGCAAGCTCTCAGATAAATCATTGGGTTGAGTAATTTACTAAGGAGGAGCTCAAGATTCAGCTATTGTACAGAAAACACAACAGATGGTCAAGTAAAGTCAAGGACACTCAGTTGTGGCATGGTACTAGGAAGTGTTCAGTGAAGTGAGAAAATTACTTCTCTCAAAGTTTTATCTCTTCCTTTTCTTGCATTCTTGTTTGCTAACTATTGATTTTCTATATTTTTCCTCTTCCCTGTAGTTGGTAGGATAAGAGCAGATTGTATACATTTTCCAGAATAAAAACTATCGACTTTCAATTTCTCAAGTCCCTAGAATTTAAGGGAGAGCAGAGGAAAGAAAACGTAAGACTACTTTGCTGTAGGCAGTCACAAGAATTTTCTTCCCCTTGGCTTAATCTTTTGAGTCACCCAAAAGATAAGAAAACATAGGGAAAGGAGCCTGTTTGCTCCTGGTTGAGGGTCTTTGGCTAGATTCACAAAGAGCATCCTTGAGGCTCCTGTTTCATCTATTCCACTTCACTGCATTTGGAAACAAGCTCACCATCACCAGCTAAACCGCTGGAGAGTTCCTTCAGAAAACACACTATCTGCAGTGCTAATTGAAAATTCAGAGATTGGGGTCCTGCCATTTCTATTTCTTTGTGCAGGAGATTTTTAATGTGAACCTTCCACTTTTACCACTGCTTCTTTATCTCTCCTTCTTCCTCATCTAGAGTCAATTTACTAAGTTGCCTTGATCACTATATCAAATAAATGTTATGAGTAGTGTTATCATTATCTGCCTGTCTTGATCAACCTATCTTTCTTAAGCACAGGTTTGAGCCTCATTTTTAACCTACAATACCTAAAATGACTGTAACTTTTTAAAAATTATATATCCTCCCTGTGTTCTATACCAGGATATGTGAAATGCTGTACATACTCTAATGTTGGCTCAAAATAGAAACAAAAATGCCAATAAGAATAGAGCTCAGAGTCTCTGATTTCCGCAATCTGGTATTATACTCTTGCTTTTTTAAAAAATAAATTTTATTTTCCTTAATTATGTGTTAATAATAGGGTGAAAGAAGTATTTTGTTTTCACTTTTGTTCTAACAAACATATTTAATTTATTTAATTTGTCATATTCTACCTCTGAGTAGAATAAAGGCAGCTATTTTTCATGGTACTGTGGACTAAATTACAAATGAATAAGAACATTAACAAATGAGAACATTATAGTTATTTTGCTATGTGATTTGATTCCACTTTCCAAATGTTTGCTTTACAGCCCAGCTCTTTGGGAAAAGGATAGAGGCCGTTCAGATAAGTCCAGCAGCCCAGACTTTCATTTTATATAAGCAAAAACAGTGATACTATCACTCAAAACAAAAATAACAGATAAACAGAAATATAGTTCTCTACTGGATTCCTTTTGAGAAATTTCAATGTTCAAATGTATTCCAAATTCAGGGATTGAAGTGCCAAGTCCTGTGAAAGGTCTGAGTTTTTTTTTCCCCTCTCTATAAATTCGCAAGTTAACTTGCCATTGTTTCATAGACTCTGGCAGAGACAGGAGATGTGGAAGTCAGACAGAACACTATGTATCTCTCAGCACAGCAAGCATAATGTGCTTCCTGTTCATATTGGTCCCTCTCTTCATCTCTCATTGAAGGAAAGTTACGTGGAGCTATTAGGCTAAAGTGAACTTGCAGTAGATTTGCATTACACCCAGCTGAGGGATCTTGGGCTGAAGAATCCTGATTCTTTTACACTATCAGCAAACTTACCCTGACCTTTGTCCTGGAAAGAACAACTATCCCTTTTATAATAGATAGTTTTTAAAAATCTGCTCTCTGCTCCATAGACAAATACTATCCCTATTCATCAAAAGCTATCTCTATATTTAAAAAATCTTTAAAAAGATAATTTGAACCAGTAGAGTGTGGTAGGACATGCCTATAATCTCAGCACTCGGGGAGGGCTCAGCCTGGACAATTTAGCAACTTAGTGGAACCGTGTCTCAAAATAAAAAATAAAAACTGGCTGGGGAATGTAGCTCAGTGAGAAAACTCGAGTTCAATCCTTCTGTCTTCCTAGATTCAATCCTTGGGTATTGAAGGAAAAAAAGATAATGCAGATCAAAGGGCTGCCTGTACCACTGCTAACAAGATAAGCAGAGAGATCCATGGATAATTGTCCCCCATTTTAAAGTTTATGAAGTACCCCATTAAAGTCTATTTTAGTTCACATATTAGTGACTGAGAAAACATGTTTGTTTATTCCCTACCAATCCATCTCTACCGACTAGATTATGAGCTATTAGAAAGAGATTATTTTGATTTATCTTCACATCTCCAGGGTTTACCCAGAACTCTGCACCTAGTAAATGCATGGTATTTATCTAATAAATAAGTAAATGATTAGAGCCACACAGTAAATGTATTTTGTGATCTATCTGTAGGTGTAAAACATATTTCATGAGGGAGAGATTAACTTTAGTATTCATTTATTATTATACTCAGAAATAAACTGAGCCCTGCTAGATAGGAGCACCCATGGGTGCCAAAGCCTCTAGACACAAGTTTTCATAAATATTGCTTGAAGGCTATTTTATGATTATATCTTAGAATAGGGCGTTTTTGCCAGCCAAAATTGTTAGTGTGCTGTGGAAATAGCTAAGTTCACTGACCTAAGTTTCCTTTCTCATTTTGTGTTTATGGGATCTTCTTAATGGTGGATAGTTAAATTGAGCAAGTCTGATATCACTTTGTGAAACTTAGAAATACTGATTGGCCACTAGGAGATGAAATCAAAAACATTCCAACATCCATCCAATCCTCAGATTTAGACCTTTGCCTCCTAATACAGGGAAATAACTTCAAATTTATCTTTCATTCTTCCAGGTCATCATAAGGATAGATGGATAATGATGATCAAATAACAAAAATAATTGAATGGCAGGCCTTAAAATAGTGCTCAAGTTCCTCAGAAGCTAGAAAAGTAACATTGTAACTCAGAGAGAGAAATTGAGAATATCTGCCAAGGTCCCGACCCAGAAAAAAAGCAGGATGTCTAAAATTCTTGATGATTATTTCTCCCAAGATGGAGCCAGAAACAAGACAGGCACAAAGAGGACCCACATAACCCCATTGGCATGTTTATAATGTGTTTAGTGGGCTGAAATAACAGAACACTAATCTTGGAGTTGGAAAAATCAAGCTGGAAAGGGACAAAATTCCCTTTTGAAAATGCACGCTGACTTAGAGTGAGCCATGGTCAAAGTCCAACACTTGTGTTTACCTATATGACGTTGACTAGTTACATAATCTATAAAATTATCTGTAATGATACCCACTTCCTAGCACCACAGGACTGCTTTCCATACTGGTGAATTAACATATGTTAAGGGACTTCAGAGACCATGCTATGAGTGGTGGCTGCAGTCATTGCTATATAGGCATAGTATAAAGGCAATTTGATTGTGTTGACAGCATGCCAAAGTAGAATATTGTTCTCTACTGCAGCCTTCCGCTGAAGAATGAACCAGAGCATCAAGATTCTGACAAAAAAAATAGGCCAGGCGTGGTGGTGCGTCCCTGTAATCCCAGCACTCAAGAGGATGAGCAAGAGAATTGCTGTGAGTTCAAGGCCAGCCAGCCTGGGTTATATAGTGAGACCCTATTACAAAAAAGGAAAAAAAAAAAAAGATTGTGATAAAAATGATAGAAAGACTACCAGATTTAAAAGATTAAAAAAAAAGTGGATTTCCCTCTGTAAATATTGTAATGGCCATGAAATATGTGAGGATTACCTGTGATATTTGAGCTAAGCAATTTTCAGATTGCATAGTAGATAGGCTTCCAAAACTGTGATGTGCAGTGGGTTAACTTTTTTTTAATTAACTTTTGAGCAAATCTGTACTTATACAAGCTTATCATCCTACATTAAGTCACCAAGTTAAGCATGATGACTCTTCAAGCACTTCTTTTTACCTCATCACTTTCATGTTAGTCTTTCTCACCTCTACTGAAAACTTGGAAACACAGAGTCCAGATCAGAAGTCAATAACTTTCATGATTGTGCAATTACAATTCTAAATATAAATATCATTTTTTGCTACTACTATAAATGGAAAATTTTGTGGAAGCATTAAATGATGACTACCTTTAAAATGACTTCTCTTAAATGTGTGAAATAAACAGTATGGTAGATTGGAAAGAAATTCTTTGACTCATCTAATAAATTTAATCCATCTATTTCTCCAATTTTTAGCATTTCTCCAAGGATGTAAATTTTCTTGGATGCTTAGAAAAGTGCCTTGCACATAGTGTGTAACTAATGTTGCATGCAAGGAAAACAAAGAGGAAATTAGGGAAGAAATAAAGAATGAAGACAGGAAGAAAAGAGAAAATGAGAGAGAAAAGAAGAAATAAGGTAGAAGAGATAGAAGAAAAGAGTGAATGGAAAAAAGAGAAGAAAGAAAGGAATGAAGAATAAATAAAAGAAGAACAAAGAGGAGGATGAAGGGAGGGCAGGGACAAGGAGAAAAAATGAGAACCAAGACCTGTCATGTAAAGGTACAAGATCCCAATAATGAATGTAACTGCACTGTGTACCTAAAATGTACCAATAAACTCAATTAAAAAAAAAAACAAAGAGGAAAGAAGGAAGGTAGGAAGACAAGGAGGGAGGCAGAGAAGAACAAAGGAAATAAGGAAGAAAGAAGATAGAACATGGGAAAGGGGATTTATATCACATAGAATGATAAAAAACACACCATGAAATTATCAATCATGAGAGCTACCTTAAAACTCAAGAAAAAAATGAGTCAGTTCAACATGAGTTCTCCCACTGTGGTCAATATAACATCTAGAATCAAATCAAGTCATTCAAAAATTTCTTTTAGAATCGATCCATCGGTGAATGCAATAAACACTTTTAATATTTATCCTGTCCCTGAGCCTCAGCCAATTAATTTCTCTCACTGTACCTACTCCCTGCTTCCTACTTGCTCTGCTTCTCACCTTACACTCAGTCTCACACTAGGCCTAAGCCATAGTTCATTTCGAAGCCTCACCTTGTCTCGGAGGCTCAGGTAAGTATTGAGTGAGTGGTCACCCTGGGTTAGAATATCCATTGACTCCACTGCTTGGTAGTTGCAAATATTTCACATTTAAGAGTGTCTAAAGAAATAAAAAGCTGTATCCAACCATGTATCCAGCTATACTACCACCAAAATGGCAGCATTAACTTGACTATTTCCTATTATACACACATGCTACAGAGGGGCTCTTGCTTTCTACTGAGTTTATGTTTTCAGTATCAGTGTCAAACAAAGAAACTGACTCTGTCTTGTACCATGGTTTGGAGGAAACTTTTTAATAAACTCTTTCTTGATCAGCAATTCTAATGCCAATTTCATCAGGATTTTTACCCATAGAAAATATCATGTATTTTAGTAGATCAGAGCAATTTAAAGTGGTTTGGTTTGGGGGTTTGCTTTTTTCTTTATCGTCGAATAAAGAATACATTATTCCATTTCCTTTCATGAGTTCTTACTCCATACAAATGTACCTTCACCTGAAGTCTGGTAGGGAAGGAAGCTTTGTGATAGGAGACCTACTAAAATACTTTATTGATGAGTTACACACTGTTCTCCACTCTTACATCTCTCGATCCTTCTCTTCTCTCTGCCCCATTTGTCAGTTGTATAATTGCAGCTGTCTGCTATAATTTTCAGATTCCCTAATCTTTCTTTTACAACTCAATGTGGCACCAGCCATCAGCGCTTTGTTAATCTCCCCCGATGCATATTGACATGCCTTTCCCTTCATCTTTCCAGATTCTTTGATCTCCTCTTAGCCCTATTCCTAGACCTAAGAACATAAAGCAAGTACAATTAATTCCTTTCTTTTCTACCTACTTGATGTCTGAATTTCCTTTGCTCTTAAGTCTTTCTTATATTTTTTCTGAGCTTTTAGATAACTGAATCATTGTTTCTTCTTTTTCTAGTTTATTCATCCTTTTAACTCATTTTCACTTTCATTTTGGCTTCCATTTTTTTAAATAAAATATTTTTGTTTTGTATCATATGAGGGATCTTGACAATACTTTCCATACCAATTACATGAACAACAGATTCCTACACATCACTCTTATCTAAACTTCCCATCTCTTGATACACACCAATTTTGTGGTAATAAAATTCAAATTATAGAGGGGCCAGATTTGGCTCAGTGGTTCTGCCTCCTGCCTTGCAAGCACAAGGGCCCAATTTCGATCCCCGGCACCAAAAAAAAAAAAAATCAAGTTATAGTGGAAAATGTCTTCCTAGAGTCCATTCCACTGGAACATAGCTCTATTAATGTAGCAAGTCTGTCACAAAGAAGTTAATACCCTCTTTGCTACCACTTCAGACTGAATTTTACTCCCCCACGTCTCCCAAAATCTCCATGACGCCTTCCAGCTTTACCCTCACTCTTTACTCTTAGACTACAGCACTGATCTAATTTCAAAATTCAAAAAAAACTAGGAAATGACTGATAACATGCCTTCATTTCATTGCCAGTTACCCTAAATCTGCCCTTACTAGGTTGTTTTTAAAACTTCAGTCATCAGGCCCTATAAATAAGTACGTGAAGGACAATTTTTAATAAAATGTTGACAAAAAAGAAGGAAAGAAAACAACCACAAGAGAAAACCAGAGATGAAGAATGGTGGGAATCTGGGCATGCTGTTCATGCAGACAGATCTTGTAGTTTGGATTATGCTATGTTGACTTACATGATAAATCTGGCTTATGATCCTCTCGATTTAGATTTTCATTCTCTCTTTAATAAAGACTTGCCATGTACAGGTACAAGATCCCAACAATGAATGTAACTGTACTGTATCCCTAAAATGTACCAATAACCTCAATTAAAGCTGGAAAAAAAAAATGCTAGGCAGCTAAGCTAATTGCTTTTGCAATTCAAGAAAAAGAACATTTAGCCAGGCTCTCCCTCTCCAAATAACTGAAAATCAAAAAACAGAAGGCATGAGAAATAAAAACCTGCTTCACCAGAAGGACAATTTGGGGTATATAAAGGAACAGTTTGCACTTTAGCTGAGTTCAGAAAAGATTCATTTAGAGGGTGACTATGAAATAGAGTCGCAAACCAGTAACTTAGTTGAATTGCTGGCCGGAGGGCAAGCCTGCTTTTGCAGCAGCTTCCTCCTGCGCAGCCCTCAGCCGGAGCACCCGGCTGCCGTACTTGCGGAAGTGCTCCACTGCCATCTACAGGAACGGACACTCTCAAGCACCACATCCGGGCCGGCTCACACCACACGCTACCTACCGTTCCGGGTGCTGTGGTTGCCAGGCGGCCATAGTTAGTCTTTCATTCAGAGTAACCACTCTGTGAAAAGTCTAGGCCACTCTAATTAATTTTCACAACAAACAAACTAAGCCATCTTGAGGAGTACATTTCTTTGTTGTAGGAAATTTGTTTATAAATATAAGCAGCTTACTTTTTCAACAAATTAGTATGGACCAGGGATTTAGCTCAGTGGTTCCGCGTTAGATCCCCGATACTCCCCCCACAAATTAATTAATTAATTAATTAATCAGCAATTCATCTACTCTGTTTTTTAACTTTTATTAGCACACGTTTACAATACATAATTACTACATTCATCATAGGGAGCTGGTATATGTACACGGCACACTTTGTTTTGTGCCCCTTTCCCCTCCCCTCCCTTCTCCCTACATCTTTTGGTTCCCTTCCCATTTGCACTACTCAATTATTCTTCATTTTAAAAATTACAATTATACAAGCAAAAGCACTTAGGAGCAGAATATTTTCCTTTTATTTGACCTTAATTTCTAAAATATTCTCCAAATAAGAACTCAATTTTCTTCCAAGAATATATAGAGCTGTGTGAATAGGATTCCTTTTTTTCTAAAGGAACATTATAAGTGTATTATTTGAAATATTATTAGAGTTTTCTATCTCTACTGTACAGTTTAATATAAGGTAGTTAACATAAAGTTAGTGCCTAAATTAAAACCTAAATTATGATTTTATTTAGCACAGAAGCAATTGTCCATGCAGAGAACAATATTGAATTGTTTTAGAGAAAAGCCTCCGACAAATTATTTACATTGCTTAGTCACATGGTTTCTCTCTTACATGTAGCAGTATAAGGTTTCTATATGAGGTCAAAGATGACCAACGAACATAGAGAAGCTCAGTATCAAATTAGGCAACTCCTATGCTAATTTAGGCTGCATTTGCTCTGCTCTGATGAGAAGTCTGCATGCATGGTTTGATAAATCACAGACAACAGAATGCTAAATCATTCCAGATCCTCTCCATTTTTTTCTCCACACAAACAAATGCTACAAAGACAATGATTTTAAAATATTTCAAAAGCATCCTTAAAATGATGTGGCTGGCACAGAAAATGTAAGCTTCCTTTCCCAGCTTTCCAGTTGATCAACTGCAGTAGCGATGCTGACTTATTGAAAATTATATGAAAATCAGAAGGATAATTAGAGCTCACTTTTACTCGAAGCAACAGCCTAAAATTTTCATTGAATTTACACAAATTAGAGAAAAATCAGACTTGGCATTATCTTCCTGAGATTTTTTCCTTATACCAAGAAGGTTGCTATTCTCAGCTGGAGATGGAGAAGAAGAGGTGTGTCATGGAAAGTCGTGGTGTTGTGTAGGTTTATTGCTGCTGCTTCCTATTATTTTTCTTCCCTTTGTTTCATCTTTCTTATTTTTTAATTTATTTCATCTTGCCTGATTGCATCGTGAAAGGAACTCTAAATCCTTTTTAGGGTGAAATGAGAATAAAAATAAATAGTATATAAATTCGTCCTGGCAGTTTATGATCATCTTTATACTTTTCTATCTTAATCTTTCCCTAGGATCCTATGGGTCTTTCCAGATCAGCAAAATCTAACCCATCAATCATGGGCTCTTTTCCCACAACCGTCCTTCT
Source organism: Fukomys damarensis (assembly GCF_012274545.1). Lineage (NCBI taxonomy): Eukaryota > Metazoa > Chordata > Mammalia > Rodentia > Bathyergidae > Fukomys > Fukomys damarensis. The sequence goes on along the minus strand of NW_022900927.1, from coordinate 24,949,452 downwards.
ATGTCTCAGTGTGCAGCTTCCTGGCTAGGAGAAGGTCTGGGTGTGTGGCCAGCTCACCATCTCCTCTGCTCAAGTTGCCTTGGCAAGACCTACAGAACTGTACCTTTTTCATTTATGAGTTATGTTCCTGGGGCTGCCATAACCATGGTAAGCTGTATCAACAGAAATTCATTCTCTCAGTTTTAGAGGCCAGAAGTGTCAAATTAAGGTGTTCTCAGAGCTGTACTGTGAGAAATAATTTAACAACTATAAGAAAGGATCTCACTTTGCCTCTTCTAGCTTCTGCCAGCAATTCTTGGCACAGGTTAACATGTAGATGAGTTACTGCAGTCTCTGCCTCCTCCTCTGCATGGTCTTCTCTCCTATCTTTGCCAGTGTCTTCATTTCTGTCTTTTTAAAAGGATAGTAGCCATTGGATTAAGGTTCACCCTAATCCAGTATGACCTCTTTTTAACTTGATGAAAAGACCATGTTATGAGGTGTCCAGCCAGCATAAGTTTGGAGGAGACAATATTCAACCCAAATAATAGTACCTATTTTAGACAGCTGTGATGAGGGACACATAGAACTCAGAGTGGTGTGTACTGAGCATAAATTAAATTATATCTCCTATTAAACAAAATCATACTTTCACTTCTCATAACCTTATCGAGAGAAATGATTGTTCCATCAGGATCCCAAATCCAAATTTTCTTTTTTGGAGGAAGAGGGTATTTCTTTTTATTTTCATGTTTTTAAAGTATGCTTTTAAAGTATATTTTAGTATTTTGCTTTGTTTTCTTTTCCAAAAGTAAAAAATGATCAAGGTAAGCTTACATATATTAAATGAAATGCTTCTGTACAGAAGATAAGGAGTTTCACTAACTACTTTGCACTTGTGCTGGAATCCTGGTGGACTAGGGATATGATACAGAGTATAATTTACCAGATCCCTGCTCGAGCTAGAAACATTTGCTCTGGGATCCAGCAGCTCTTCAAGTTTGGATGCCGTGGCCCTCCTTAAAATTCTATCCTCCTACTTTCCTTTCATTTACTTTTCCTTTCGCTTTGGACTCTGTGGAGAGTTCCTTCTTATTCTCCCTCCTTTCCAGAACCCAGAGACATTGTGAAAAATGAAAGTAGAAGTAGCAAAGCTAACACGCAAAGACACATCAGATATAATTCATAAAAATACCAAATAATCATTAGACTCCAGCAGACTCAAAAAGAACCTCCAGAGAGAGAAAGAGAGAGAGAGAGAGAAGAGATTAAGGGGAAGTGGGAAGGGTAGGGGAAAGGAAATAAGGGAAAAGAAAAAATAGGAGAAAAAATGAAAAGATTATTTTATCCATTCAGTGTTCTTATTAACTTCACCATCACTCGTGCTCTGGAGAAGTTGAGGGTAGAATGAATCTTGTATACTATGCTGTTGCCTCATTTAAAGAGAAAAGGCTGTGTGTTTGCTGTGTTCTCTGCACCTGCTGCGGTTTCATGAGCATTAGGAGTTGATGGAACATACAGAGTGTTCAGGGTGGTGAGCAGAAGCCATGCAGCAATCAAAAGCATTCAATGTAAGCATCTCTGATAATTGCTTAAGAAGATGTAAAGAAATGCTGTATTGCCAAGACTCTAGTAATTAAGTATAATTAAGTAAGTGTAAAGAAAGAGGTATCTGAGGACAGAGGACATTTACCCAGCACATTCTTCTTCCAAATGTAGGTCCACTCTTTTGCATGGACCAAGTTTACAGTGAAACTCTTTATAGCTCTCATTGTACTTCATAAAGAAACTGAATTTCTACCATGGTACTTGTGTGTGAGGTAGGACATCCCTGAAAATTATAGGGACCACCCCTGAACTAGTGAGAGGCATCTGTAAACTGAGTTCTATGACGATATTACTGATGAAGACAATAATGAAAAATTTTGCCATCAGTTTTTTTTTTAATCACAATAATGAGAGAGCTTTTCATGGCTCCTGTGGCCAAAAAAATCCCTAAGAAGAACACTAAAAATTAATCCCCTAGTCCCCATACTCCAAAACAATAACAATGAATATTGCTTTTGAGGTGGAAAATAGAGGTTCTACCATATCCACCCTACATATTTATGTGACCAGAAAACATACTCTGCTGGTTTCATACGAAAGAAAACAAGACTGTGTAGAATATCTAAGATGAAAGTTATAGCCTGAGTGGAAAGGAGAGTGGGATCTTGTGGGAGATGAAATGTGTGGGCTTTCTCCTAAACGTGACTATGAACACCGTCACTGCTTGCTGCAAAAATAAATACATTTCCTCCAACATTCTTCACAAGCCTATCTGCCAAAACTTCTACGAGTGCTACTTAAAGGCAGAGACATGGATTCCACTGGGAGTTTACACACTTCCATAAAAGAACAAATAAGAGGTATCCATGAATTAGGTTAGTGGCACTCAAAAATGTGATTCCCAACCCAGACTAATTAAATCTGGAATCTCCGAGTTTGCAATACTTTTTTGAAAGTCTTCAGGTGATTCTGATATACAGAAGCAGTGATGACTGCTACATTGAATGATACACCAAGGTCCCTTCGACGACAAAGATTGTGCAGCCTTTAAAACATTATCAGACTGTGAATAAGGAATACCTGGTTACGTAATTTGTGAGGCTCTGCACAAATGAAAATGCAGGGCTCCTTATTTCAAAAATGATTTAGAATTGTTAAGGGCTTCAAGATAGCAAATGCAAAGCATTAAATTACATGTAGGATCCTTATAAGCACTGTGCCATGTATGACAGATTGTCATGTGCCTGTGAAGCTAGCTCTGTTTATAGCACCCAGTCCTAGGAAATAACTGCCCTGTTATCTCTATTTGTGTCACGATTTCACCTCTTTGTTCTTATACTGCTAAAGGGATGATTCTTGGAATACTCTTTCCTGCTTCATTAAATTTTAACAAATAAAAGATGTTGCAGGTATGCTGCAGATAGTCTAGTCTAGTCTAACTTTATATCCAGAGAACGAATTTCTTCCAAGTTGTTTCTGAAACAACACTGATATTCCATCTTCTTTCAGAAAGAATGACTATCAGTGAGATATTAAATACTAATGAAGTTATAGGGGGGAGAAATCTTTCTTCCTTGTGGGTAGGAATGTAAACTAGCACAACCACTATTGAGTACAATCAGTATGGAGATTCCTCAAAAGACAAAAACTAGAAACTCCATTTGACCCAGCTATTCCCCTTCTAGGCATCTTCCTAAAAGAGTTAAAGACATCATATTGCAGCGGTATATGCATGTTCATGCTTATAGCAGCACAATTCATAAATCTAAATCTTCGAAGGGGTCTGTACGTCCATCAACAGATGGGTGGCTAAAGAAAATGTGGTCTTTACATACAACAGAGTATACTCTGCAAATAGAAAGTGGATAGAGAGAGAGAGGGAGAAGGGGAGGGGGAGAGGTTGAAAAAGAATTGAGACGTATTATATACATGTACATACTCCCCACAAAAAAATGTGATCTTTATATACTACAAACATGAACTAACAAAGAGTAAAAATTGAGAAAAGTTGCTCCTAACACAGTAGAAATCAGACAAATGATCCAGAGATTTATAAAAAGCAACTTAGACTTCTCATATCTCATTATTCTCACATATAGATGGAGACTCTGTTGTCCACTGCACTCTGCTGCTATGATGGTTGAGACGTATAACACAGATGTGTTATTTTTCCATAGACCCATCCTTGTTTCTCAGAACCAATTTTAGAACCACATTCAGCATTTACTGGTTTCCAAAGCACATAGCCAAAGCTACAGTTCATTAATAAAGAAATGTATGTTCTGCAGAGATTATGTGGGAGGTTGGGGGAGGAGTCATGCTGTAAATCCCAGCAGAAACATCATCAAATTTCCTACCACATACTACAGTTCTTCTCTCAAAAATTTCCTCCATTGGCAACTATCTTATCTCACACATTCTTTTGCCCTAAATCAATCTCCCCAAAATATTCCTCACCCTTCTTCTATTATCTTAAAACATTGAGCTCTGCCCTCAGTTTGAAAACAGAATTCAGCCAAATAAAGTCTTATTAATCAGTTGAATAGTGACCATCTACTCTTTTCCCATTTGTCCTATGCATGTGTTAATATTTCCTCTAACCCAAAAGGCTTCTAATAATATTCCCTCCCCACAAAAGATGGTAAGGCTTTAGAAAATTCTGCTGCTAAGAAATTACCACATAATTTGACAAGTGCCCAGTTCACAGTAAAGGCTAATTCCCTCCTCTCTCCTACCATCTTCGCTGTTTCTATATGAACTCCTCCTGAGATGAGAGGAGTTTACACTTCTGCATAATGTAAATCTATTCTATTTTTCAACTGCTCTAAATATTAGAAAATTCTTCCTTATGTTAGCTCAAAACTCACTTCCCTTGTAACATCTGTCTGGAGTTTATCATTCCCTCTGGGACAAGACAGAGCAAGCTTCATTCTTTTCCAAAATGGCAACTTCTTCCTTCACAGGTTTCTCTCCAGCACACTCACTTCCTACCACAGACTTTCCCAACTGTGAACTATACTGGCAGATTTCTACTGAATGCTCTCCAAAACTAAATACAAATTCCAAAGGTAGTCTTTCAACTAACAAATGTCAGTTTCATCAGTTTTTCTGGGAACTCTCTGATAATGTCCCCTCACTGCACAGAATTTGTTCTGAAACACCCAGTAGATCCTGGAATCCTGAACTGTACTGAATTATCCATATGCTATGCTTGTTTTTGTAATATTTACCATGTGCTCTGGCTGTAACTTTTGTAGTTTCAGGTGCTCCCACAAAATCAGGATCAATTTCATTTTGTTTTTTCACAATTTCACAGAAGATTCATTCTTATCATGGATTTTAGCAACTTCAATGTATGACTATTTTTCTTTGAAAGCTTTCCTTTTCACTTAAAGGAAGTACTTTATGGCTTTTCTTTGTCATATCTAAATTGCTGGTATCATTACTTGTCTTGGTTCCTTTCTTGTCACTGAGACACAATGCCCAACAAACACAACTCAAAGAAAGAAAGGTTTGTTTCACTCACAGCTCATAAAAGTTCGGTCCATAGTCAGGTGACTCTGAGGCAGTTAGGCATGGCAGAGGAGACATGGCTCATGGCATGGCAACAGAAGGCAGAGGAGAGTCCAAGGGAGGAAGGAAGATGGCCCTCCAGGCCATGCTTAAGGCCCCCCTCCTTCAACAAGGCTTTACCTCCCAGTATCACATTAACTACAAATGCATCAGTGGACTGAATCACTGCTGAGTGTCCCACCGTTGTGATCTAATCATCTCCCCATATTGCCAACTACAACTGCATGAGGCTTTGGGAGGATATCTAGACGTAAACCATACCCCTACTCTTGTGCCTTGGAGCCATTATTAAGTAAAATAAAGATGACTTGAACATAAACATTATGATCAGTCTGATCATTGAGATGTCTAAGCGACAGAAGAGTGGGCAGTGTAAACAGAGAGTCACTAGACAAAAGTAATAAAGTACAACCCAGGCAGGATGGTGCAGTAGGGAATGAAATTTCATTATGCTGCTCAGAATGACATACACTTTAAAATTTATAAATAATTTATTTTGAAATTTTTCACTTAATATTTTTGGATCATGGTAACTGAAAGCATGGACAAGGGGAGAGTGCTAAAGTTATTTAATCAAGGCATCTTTATTTCCTCAGCTCCTTTGGCAGCCTTCTCTGGAGGCTTTTAGAAGTATTGCTAGCATAGAAGAGAAACAGTGAAGCCAAAGGCCTGTGCTTTATTCATTAAACATGCCACCAAAGTTTCAGCAATCAAAGACAGAATGGAATGTTTCAGAGCAAAGACACCAAGTAGTGTGAACTGAAACAACAAGGCTCCAAGAATCAATGAGATTCTTATGCTAGTTGAATCCAGAGGGGGGCAGGAATCACATTTCCAAACAGCTTGCCTGCTCCTCTGCCTTTAGTTATTAAAACAATTGAACATTAGTTGTCTCCAGGATTCTTGCTGCATAGTTCCATTCTCAAGTGTGTCAGAGCCTTATGATAATCAGCAAGAAACTAACAAATAAGTATGTAGTTACAGTTAGTATGAAGGCTATGAAGGAAAATAATAGAGTACAACAAAAAACAGAAAAGAGGGACACTGATGGTAGTTCGGATGTTCATGGTAGCAGTGAAGATAGAAAAGATGAACAGACTTTAAAATAGTTTATCAGAATCTCATCTGTTTGAGATATCTACAAATGCCTAGATACAAGCAGTTCTTGAAATATAGGCCCCAGACAGGCAGGCTTAGCATTACCTGGGAACTTCTTAGAAATACAAATCCCAGGCACTGTGACAGACCTACTGAATCAGAAACTCTGGGGCTGGATGGGACCCAGCAATCTAGGTTTTAACAGCCCTCTAAGTGATTCTAAAGCATGTTAAAGTTGGAGAGCCAGAGACCTAGAGGAACTAAATAACTTAGGTCTTTCTGAATACAATAAAATATGTGTAGAGAATTGCTAAGTCAGTCCTACATAATTAAAAAACATTTGTTATATCATTAATAAAACTCAGATTAGTATCACATACTGAGAATAGTATAGTACTGCTCTGAAATCAAATTTTAATTCTTATATACTAGGAACTTGTTCGAAATCTTACCCTTAAGGTCAAGAGAATCCTCTTCTGGTCCTGCCACAACATATATATATATATATATATATATATACATACATATATACATACATATATATATATATTTTAATGTTTTTGCTTCACACACTGCCATGAAATGCTAGTTGATCTTTGTTTTCCTAATATCCATTCTTATAACTACACTTCATTCTCACAAAAATGATTCCTTGTGTCCAATGGTGCTAAGACATTCGATGATATTCTTATAAATATAGTCATTTAAACAGTATTTCCATCCCCTATATAGTCTTGGTTTTTAATTTTTACTTATAAATTTGTTCAAATATGCAACTTTATTATCTGGATACTCTTAAGATTGTCTTTTTGTTTTATTTTGTTTGTTTGTACCAGGGATCGAACTCGGGTCCTTGCACTTGCAAAACAGGCGGCAGAACCACTGAGCTAAATCCCCGGCCCAAGATTATCCTTTTGATACATGCTGGTTGCCTGCTTGGTGATTATGGAATAACCCTCTTGGTTTACTTTGGTGTTCTCTCTTATCCCAAAAAGAAAGAGAAGTTTCATTTCTCCCACTAACAGGAAGAGTTACTGCCAGACGGGTGAAAGGTGAAAGTGGCCGTTCCCTGCATCATATCAGGCATGGTGGCTCTTCCTTTGGCAGCCTTTAAACACCCCCATTGGATGCACCAGTTTAAGGGCCTCACGATGGCACTGTTTCACGATACTCTTGGGTGTGGTCATTTGTAGTGATTAGCACCAATTATTAATTATTATTTATAGAATTGCCTCAAGAGCAATAGCTTGAATTTAGAATTTAGGCTTGCAATAGGAAATGATACTGTGTTGTCTGGAAGTCAGGAGTCAGGGCAAAGTGATGAAGCTTCCAGACAAGCGCAGCACTGGAAAGCAGCAAACATGAACACTGCCCAGTAGGATCGTCAGACCTCGGATGATGCCCGCAACACTCGCAGGTCCGGAGATCAATTGTTCATTCAGCCTTAAAGATAAACGAAATCCTAGGGCCAAGGATTTAGCTCAGCGATTCGGTGGCGTGCCTTGCAAGCGCAAGGACCTGAGTTCAACCCCCGGTACCAAAAAAAAAAGATACACGAAATCCTAACACAAACTAAATGTGGATGAAACTTAGAAATGTCATGTTACATGAACTAAACCAGTCAAAAAGGATAAGTTATATGAGTCCATTTGTATGAGGTACCCAGAATAGGCAAATTCATAGAGACTTGAAGTAGAATGAAAGGTACCAGAGACTAGGGGGAATGGGAATGGGGATTATTGTTTAATGGGTTTTGATTTTCCACATGGAAAGACAAAACATTCTGAAGCTGGAGAGCGAAGGTTGTTGCACATATTGTGCTTGTGATTAATGTCACTGTACACTTAAAATGGTTAAAGTGATACATTTTATGCTGTGTGTGTCTTGCTAAAATAAAAATCATTTACAAACAATTGCTTAGAGCATTGACTGGTTGTTTAGTAAAATGCACACAGGGCTGTTACATGAGTGGCATAACACGATATATGAAATAACTGCAAACATTCATTGTCATCATCACTATTGCAAAGTGTTATACCTACCCTCTACAGTGTTGGAAAACTTCAGTGGTAGAACAAAAGATATGTGAGATTTTCATATATAGAAAGAAAGCTTTGTTGACAACAGGTAATCCAATTACTTCTAACCCTTGCAGTTCCTAGACCACATGTCCTCATCCCCAGCCTATCAAATAGACTGGTGACTAAATAAGTGCATTTCATAGATCTACTTCAGACTCTATCTTCATTTCAATCCATCAACGAAAAAAAATTGCATTGTGAATCCCTCTGCTTTTTTTTTCCACACAAAACCTAAGATGTCAGTAAAATATAAAAGCTAAGCAGTTTCTAATTTTGGTTTACACCTTTTCAGTAAGCTGCAAAAAATCATCACAGGAGAATTTTATGCATAATAAAAATCTGCATCATTTTCTCAGAAGGGTGTTTCATAACGAAAGATTTCACTTCTCTAGAAAGAAAATACAGGTCCTGATCTGTGACTGCTAGTCCACCTGCCCATCCCTTCTTCCTTAATGAGATAAAATTATAAAGAGGAGAGCAATTTGCAAATATCCTTCCCTCGCTGATTTATGCTTCTAAAATGTGTGTCAAATTCGTTTTGAATCTTTTGTGCATATATGAGAAGACACTCAGAAAAAAGATTCTAGAATGCCTCTAATCTTCTAAATCAACAATAAGGGGAAAAATGAAGCAAAGGTCAAGGTTTTGATACACTGCTTCTAAAATACATCCCACACTGAGTAAAATGCCATGAAATCATCTGTCAGAACCGACTTTCTTCCACAGATGACATCCCAAGAGCGTGAAGAGAGCCAGAGCAGCTGCTGATGGCTTCCTTAGATTTCAGTGCACCTTAATCATATTCACAGGACTGTACTTTTTCATCACAGCAGGAGCTGACAGAATTTTGTGACAATTCTAGGAAATGCTTTCAGATGGTCACATCTATGAATTATGAATGTTTCACAAAGCTCCAGCATAAGTGGAATAGCCTCGTTCTCCACAAATGAAGGGCTGATTAGGAGGCAGCCTTCCTTTGTTTCCCTTCCTGGAAATTTAAAATTGTTTGCAAACAGAAAAAATAAGTTGGACTGAAGACAAACAAACTCTAATGAATTGTGAATGATTATTTTATTTTTTAAAAAGTGTACAGTCACTTGTCACATAACAGTGTCTTAGACCATAACAGATCACATACATGACAGTGGTCCAATAAGGTTATGTTGCCTAGTGACATTGTAGCTGTCTTAGTTTGTCATTAAGCAATGTGTGATTGTATTTATTTTACGCATTAAAAAAGACTATATCAATTTCAAAATTCTCATTCCAAAATGTGCTTAATGTTGTTGTAAATAGACTTATAAATTACTCCTTTTAGGTGCTAATAAAAAAGTCAATTCTCATTATTCATTCTAGCTATATTCTATGAAGTCGCCACAAACACTGAATTAGCAAATACTGAACCACTGCTCCTAGGGGAAATACAGGTTAGATTTCTGTAAACGTCTAGTTACATTTTTATCAACCTCACTTTATGTGTCTCTCTGTTTGAAGACATCTTATTTAATATACATCGTTAACCATTAACGTTAAACCCATAGCCCACAGCACTGTAACTCCTCACTCAATTATGTTTGTTTAACGCATATATTTGCTCTGTCAGACGTTAGAGCCTTTTTGCAGTTAAGAACAATCAGCAGTAGCTCAAGACTGCATTTTGAGGCCACCTTGGACACTGAAATCACCAACAGATAATCACAACATGGAAACGATTTGCCCTAGATGGACAATACAAAGCATAGTTGTTTACAGTATGAGAACTAAAACAAGAAGACAGACCATCACTTTGTTTGCTAAAGTAAGAAGACAGCCTTACCCTGTTTGACCTCAGCTGGGAACATGCACCATCAGGTGACGCCAACTGTGTACTACCCTGCACATGTCCTTGGATGATCACAAAAGCACTGTATTGATTTTGAGGTTACAAATAAATTTCAGCAAGTAGGTGAATTCACAAACACAGATTTTGCAAATAATGAGGATGAACTATATATGCATTCACCTAAGACATCTCTCAGCTTGGATACAATTTTTCACTTCAGAACAGTGGCTAGCCATTAGGACATAGTGAGGAAAGCCAACCTACTTATTATGAGATCAATTAAAAATTTTTTCCACTCTATTTCCACAGTCTCTGATGATCTTAATAAAAGTTACCCTACTGGGAATGAGGGAAAAAAAATAAGAACCAAGATACATCATGTAAAGGTACAAGATCCTAACGACGAATGCAACTGTACTGTATGCCTAAAATGTACCAACAAACAATGGAAAATAAAATAAAAGTTACCCTATTTTTTTCCTCTTTGGTGTCATGGTGACATTTAAAACTGATTTGGTAGGGGAAAAAGAATGGGGCTGAAGTGTCCTTCACCATGAGGATGGCTTCAGGCTGATAAAACCTGACTGTATCCCAAAGTGACACAGAGCCTGCTTGTCATAGGGGGATTGAGGTACTCACCCAGATGATCACTTGGAGGGTTCAGTTGGAAGAGTAAAGGAAAAGTCTAAATAAAAGAGTGAGGCAAGAACTGAAAGGACACATAACAGGAATACAAGTCCTTGAACTTCAGAGTAGCTACATTTAGATCACAAATGGTGACGGCACTGGATTTCCAAGTTTTGAGATATTACTTAATTCCCATAGTGGAAAAATTTACTTAAAAGAATTTTGCAAAACTAGACAGAACTTTTATTTAATAAATATCAACTTATGCTTATGCCTAATAAATTCTCAACTGTATGACTTGGGGAGGTACAATCTGTACCTTGTCTCGGAGTAACAGTTTACCACACACGATGATTTTTTAAAGGTATGTAACTAACAAACATCTCAAAATTATCTGTTCAACCCTTATCTTTCCAATCACTCTTTACACACATGCACCCATACACATGTGCTACCTAAATATTACCACAAAGGGAACCTTTTAACTGTCCATTAGTAACTTACTTCTGAGTTTTACAGCAATAAAAGTGCCTGTCATATGAATTTACATTCCCTAACCACAGAGCACCATTTTTAGGACATACAGAGCTCCCAGAAAGTATTCAATTCTTAGTGAGTGTCACTGAGGTCACTTTACTCACCCCTGGGGCACAATACAATTTAAAGGATTAGAACTTAACCAATACCCACAATTTAAAGGATCGGAAGTTTATTTTGGCTCCCAGTTTGAAAAGTTTCAGTTCACGGTTAGCAGGCTCAGAGTTTCCTTGGGCAGTAAATCTGGAAAGTAGGAAGACACCTTTACCCTGCCCACAAATCTGATTTGAGTGTGTTATCTCATTATGGTTACTGATCCTTTGATGCCATCTCTCCCTTGAAGTGATTTTACTGAATTTCCAGTATCCTAAAAGTATCACAGAGCCACACAAGTATTTATAATACCTTTCACTGAAATATGGGAAGAGTACTCAGTGTATAAAGACCAGAATTCTAAGCCAAGCACTACCTCTTTGGCAAAGTCATAGATGAAGCTTTGAGTTTTAGTTTTCTCATATGTAAAGTGGAAACAATAATAATTATTTTGTTGAAAGGTGCAAATAAAGTAACAGATATGAAAGATTAGAAGTAAAAACTTATGCACATGTAAGTTAGTATATATTAAATCAACTTTAATCACACAAACTTTCCATCACTTCCACCAAGTTAATTCCTGCCCCAGGTCCTTTGTACTTGCTACTCATTCTGCTTGGAATGTTGTCTCTTCAAGTTTAAATCTACTTAATAATATCTCTACTAAAATTTCAACTCATCATGAAGAATCTCCCCAATTATTCTCACTAAAATAGCCCATAATTCTTTTATCATTTTAACCTACATTACTGTTTTGTTGATAGTACTTATTGGAGATATTATGCTTATCTGTTGCCTCTTTTGTGTTTTCCAGCAGAAAGCTAGTTTTTTTTAATACAAAGATTTTATCCTAGGCTGTGTGCCCAAAAGCTATCATGACCCACATATGGTAGATGCCCATTAAATATTTGTAGACTGAGTGAATAGATGTGCAAATATAACCATAGATGAACAAAAACAATTTAAGATGAGATGCAATTACAAACCAGAACTGTAGTGAAAATGAACAGGAAAATATCTAATGTGAAATTGACATTAATCAGAATTTTAGAATTTTATAAATGAATTTCTAGTAATTTTCCCATAAGCAAAATTATCAACATCTTAAATTTATAAATATATACATATATATTTACATATATAGATATATAGTAAATTATTGCAACCAAAGGACTTGGCTTTATCTCTTCGTGTGCCACCTCTCCAATCACCAAACAGAGTACCTAGTAAAACTGGATAAAATGAAATGTTAATTTGTTTACAAAGACATCTCCTCACCTCAATGACCCCAACAACTTACTGGGATATTGATCTAGAACTAATTCAGAGAAAAGATAATAGCCCCTAGACAAATTACAGACATTGTGTGTGTCACAATTATATTTCTTGTTGATGCCTTCACTAAGTAAACCAGTGCTTGTAAAACTTGTTAAAAAATCACAGCCTGGGGTGGAGAAGAGGGCTCAAGAACTGAAATTTATGGAAGAAAATGCCTCTTCCTCCATGAATTTCCCATTTCTTGCTGTCACAATCTTGGAAGTTCAATAAACATAGCAATAAATTAGAGGAGGGAGGCTGGATTAGGAAAGAAACAAACAGGAGGTAAAAGGATGAAATTCAAGTGAAGGAAGATGAATACAACAGAGATCTACGAGCCAGGAAGATCAGCACTGAATGTGTATCTTGACAATGACCTATAGGAATAAAAGCCAACTGCACATCTATGAACTGTAGGAAAAAAACCATGGAGGAGTAATTTTATCCTGTAAACACAAATTCTATATATAAACCATTAATTATGTTTAATCCATTCATTTTGGAACTGTCTATTAAATGCTAGTCTTGGACATTTCTAAACCGTGGAGATTTTTATTTACATTAATAAGAATTATACCTGAGACAATGCCTAGGACTGTTGTTCAGCTATGCAAATTTATTCATATTTCTGTTATTTTTTCTCATTGATTATTTTATTTAATGGATTATGGTATATTTCTGTTATTGATTCACTTCAAAAATATTAAATAAACACTACATATTAAAGTGTTCATATAGGGGACTCAAAATATGCAATTTCTTTTCTTTGGTTTAAAAGAATCTTACAATGACATAAAGAAAGTGCATAAACAGGTAATTGTATATAACAAATCACTGCATGTACTATATAATTATGTTCAAAAAGATCTGGGCATGTCAAAGTGTGCACAGGAACAATCCACAAAAGAGGTATCATGAGTGCCTTGCAGGGCACTCACAAGAAGAACAAAAGGTAAAAGGAAATTCCAGGAGAGGGAAACTAGCTGCAGAGGAGGAGATGAAATGACTAAGTAGGTAAGAACTCTCTGGGATGAATGAATGAAGAGATCTGATTTTGGAACTATGAGGAACACCATCATGTCAAGCTTTATCCAAGTAAAAGGAGCCTTTCTTGCAATTAATTTGCCTCTTGAGGTTGGCTGGTGGAATGTGGGAGGAAATGGGGTGTATTAGTCTAGACGGGATGAAATCACTTTGTTTGAATGTCTTCCTCATTTCCCACCTGGATGCCAAAATCCACATCTTCCTGAAGCCACACCAAAGATGGCAGAGTCTCCTCCATTCACTTAAGTCCTTGAAAAGTTCTTTGAAGCAGAGTCCTTCATCAACCCCAATACACATCCTTGCTTCCTTTAGACCCAAACCATAATCAGAACAATGGGCTTATTCTATTAAACTTCTGAGATTTATTTCAAGAGTTAGCCTAACCTGATGAAATTAGAAAACGTTATTTTAACTTGCAATTTATGTAACTATTTGAGCAGCTAGTATACCAAGGCAAAAGAACCACCACCACTGGCCCTCAGGAAATTTGGATAGAAAGGAATCATAGGAAGCCCCTGCTGCTTATCTGGCCTGGCTGCAGTTCTGAAGCAGGTGGCTTGCAGGCACTGTCCCAGAGGCTGCTGTAAATCTCACGTCTGCTTACTTCTCCAGCGTCTGCCTGCAGCTGCCACCAGAGACAATTGGCTTTTCCTTTCTCCACCTTCCAAATATTGTACAGCTCTTTTCTTGTGTGTAATCTAGCTCAGAACTCTGCTGAAGGATGGATTCTGGAGGATTTCATTTCACTCTTTCTACCCAGATCTGTAAAACAGAGTTTGGGAAGGAAGGGGATGAGAATTAGTTGATGATACCTTCATATAAAAGGGACAAACGAAGAGTAAGGAAGTCAAGGAAGGAGGGAGGAAGGGAGGGAGAGAAGGGAAGAGAAGGAAATCGTCCTTATGAAGGGGGAGGGAATTTAGGAAAGAATGCTGCCAATGTCACACGGATTTCATCTAGGAGCAATATATAAACCAGCCTCAGAGTTGTCGGTAGTGACAACTGCTTGACATAGTTGAGAAAAGATGGAATACTTGGATCAAATAAATATACAGGAAAAAAAAGTTTTAGGAAATATGTCAGCTTATGTAACAAAAAAATAAAAGGATTGACCAAGTATAAGAAAAATATTAGTAGAGTTGTGCACAGTAATTAGGCAGTATGACTGAAGAAAGGTGAAAAGGAAATTAAAAGATACTTATTTGGAAATAAGTATCTAACCCTAACATTCTGAGGTATCTCCACATTGATTTCCACAGCGGTTGTACCAGTCTGCACTGCCATGAACAATGGAGAAGGGTTTCTAGCTCCCCGAAACCCTGCCAACATTTGTTATCAGTTAATTTCTTGATAGCACCCAAGAAATGAAATCAATATTGACACCCATGGGTCTCCAGCATGAGTCATTGTATTAAATAAAAAGATTTGAGGAAGGCTTATGAACTCTAATGTGTTTGTATGTATGACAATGAAATGCCACTGTTATTTTATATGACCTACTTGGGTACAGATTGGGTTAGGGATTTTCACTGTAAGTAGTTGTGATAATTTTACATGTCAACTTTACTGGCCCAAAGCATGCCAACATCTGGCTAAATATGATATCTGTGCATGGCCATGAGGGTGTTTCTGGCGTGGATGAGCATTTAAAGAGCCAGGCTGAGCAAAGAAGATGGCTCTCCCCCAGTGCCATCAGACATTATCTGGCCTTTGGGAGCTTTACTGGCAAAGCATGCCAACATCTGGCTAAATATGATATGTGCATGGCCATGAGGGTGTTTCTGGCGTGGATGAGCATTTAAAGAGCCAGGCTGAGCAAAGAAGATGGCTCTCCCCCAGTGCCATCAGACATTATCTGGCCTTTGGGAGCCTAAAGAAGGAAGAATTATGTCTCTCTTGCTCTCTCCTTCTCTCCCCCAGCTCTTTTTCTCCCTCTTGAGCTGGCAAATTATTCCTTTTCTCTAAGAATTTCTGCTTCTTAGGTCTTTTCATTTGGACTGGAATCTGCACTACTGGTTGTCCATCTTTCAGGCTTTGAATTACGCCATTGGCTCTGCTGGGTCTCCAGCATGAAGAAGGTGGATGTCTCTCTCTGTAATTCCATCTCTCTCTCTCTCTCTCTCTCTCTCTCTCTCTCTCTCTCTCTCTGTATGTGTGTGTGTGATTTGAATACATTTATCTATACATTATATCTAATATAGAGAGACAGGTATACTTAAGTCTAATTATTTAGGGAGAGAGAAATTCTATCGGCTCTATTCTTTTGGAGAAGCTTAACCAAAAGAATAGCAAATAAATCAGCAGTTATGACATGGATAACTCACATAGGTACATGAAAAGACAATGGCCAGGTCTCAGTTCTAAAGGAACTCTCCTAGGAAGGAATTTTCACTTAAGATCCTAGACGATTGATAAATAGTATTTTAAATAGCTAAAGCTGAAAAAGGAAACTTCTGGTTAATAAATTCTGACCAGCTTCTTCACAGACATGCAAAAGTTTAAGTAGGGATTTAAAGTAGGGAAATGCACAAAACTAGATAATATATGTCTGAGACATTTATAAAAAATACTCCTTGATGTTCAGGAAATAACAAAACCCAACACACATGTAGCTATTCAGCCACTCAGCTTTGCAAAATTCCTTTACCAGAAGTACTTTTCTCTGTTCCATAGCCTTTACCACCTGTATCTCTGAATAGCTTCCTCTTGCAGGAAGATTAGGGATTAACTCAGACAATTCTAACCCAATATCTCTCCTTTTCTCCTTGTTATAGGTTATTTTATCGTTGTTTGCATGGCCATTTACATGTATGCTTTGTAAATAATACATTTTTCCTGCTCCCTTACAGTATAGTTCTACTGTACATTAGAACTATGTCTGCTGTATGAAAAATGATCAGTAAAGATCTGTTAATGAAGAGTGAATGAACATAAACAAATCCTACTTGGCCAAATCCTAACTAAATGCTTAACTTAGGACATGAATTATTTCAGGTATTAAAAGTAATAGAATTTGATGAATATCAAAATGAACTATCTCATTTGTAAACTCTAATTGTTCTGATTATTGTAGAGATTACTTTAAATCAAATTTTTTTGTTTTTACTTTTTAAAAATTGAATAACTTTGCACAAGCCCATTTTCATAATCTATTCAATTAAACTTACCTTTTTTAGAACTTGTGATACAGTAAGATCAACAACAGCTCCGAAAATAAAAATCACATTTGGAAGAAAAGGAAAAGGAAGAGTAGCAAAAAGACCAGGGGATAAAAAAGTCTTCAACCACACATGTCTTCAGCCACCAGCAACAAGAAGAGCCTAAGTTGGCCTAAGCCAACTATTCACATTTTATTTAGTAGGACCCCTGTTTCTACTCTGCTGGGGAGGTACAAGTCCAGCAGAGATCTGTCGCTGTCTAAGCTCAAGCTGGTAGCCATGGTTAGGAAAGACCTCCATGAAGTAGGGTAGATACCACTGTCCAAACGATAGAAATATTCTGAGCTTCATATTTTTCTGCACTTATAGTTTCGAATAAAAGAATAACAACATACAACTAAGTGCCACACCCACTTTTTAGCAATGCATGTTGGTAATATAGAACAGGGGCCTTTATTTTGGGATTGTTACATCCATGTCATTTTTTTTTTCTTTGTACCAGGAGTCAAACTCAGGTCCTTGCACTTGTAAAGCAGGTGGCAGAGCCACTAGCTAAATCCCTGGCTTTGTAATATAACTTGATCATTTTCAATCCTGTTACTCATCTTCCTTTTCTCCCTCCTCCTCCTGATATCCTTCTCTCTCTCCAAGAATACACCTCTTAGTTTCCTTTGATGTTAAGTGAAATAAGCCACCTATGTTTAAAGGTTGTTTGTGTATAATTTGCCATTCAAGTTATTCGTGTTATTGAATTTCATGGGAGCTCTGACTTCACTAGAAATTATCCTGAAAGCTAACTCCATATCATGACATCTGAAAGTATGCAAATCAATTTCCAAAATCATTATAGGGTTGTGTAATTTCATTGAAAGTTCTTGAGGAGACTAAGGGATATATTCATAACACATGGGCTGCATAGCTATTCTTTCTTCCTCAAAGCCCTGGACTTCTCCAGGAACCCTCTTACCTCATTTTTTTTTTTTTTTTTTTTTTTTTTGGTACCAGGGATTGAACTCGGGTCCTTGTGCTTGCAAGGCAGGTCACCAGCCGCTGAGCTAAATCCCTGGTCCTTTTGTTTGTTTGTTTGTTTTTCCTCTTACCTCTTTTACTGACAACCTCCCCTCATTATTTCAAAGAAGAAAATACAAGTAAAAAAAATTAAACAAAATAAGATTAGTTGGTCATAGCAATAATCACCTATTGACAGTCAGGTATGCCCAAGGGGAGTCTCAGTTCATCCTGCCACAACTTAACCATGTAGTGAGGTAGGCAAGGTAGATGCCAGACGACATGTGACTACAGGACTTGTGTCCTTATCCCCTGACTCCAACACAATGGCCTTTAGGAGCACTTCCAGCTCTGAAATGGTGTGATTCTTTGAGATGGAGACAGAAACTAGTAGAACCACTATGGAAATCAATGTGGAGATTCTGCAAAAAACTAAAAATAGATATTCCATTTTAACCAGCTATTACCTCTTCTGAGTATGTTTCCAAAAAAAAATAAAAGACATCATATTACACTGATACATATATACCCATATTTATAACAGCACAACTCGCAAAGGCTAAATCTAGGAGGCAGCCTATATATCCTTCAAAGATGAGGGATAAAGAAAAAAACAAAGGATCACACAAATTTGAGTTATTCGTAAGAAAATAGATGCCCTTTAGACTGTCCTACTAAGTGAAATAAATCTGACACAGAACATTTCATATCACATGGTTTCCCTTAAATAAGAAACCTAACATATAAATAATTTAAGAAGCAAAATGGAAGGCAGATGACAGGAAACAGGGAGACAGACTTTGCAAAGATGGGAAGGGGATCTGGGAATGAAGGAGGCAGGGGAGAGGAGCGGAGAAGATAATGGGAAATAAAAAGGACTAAGACATGATATGTATATACACCAGTTCCCCAAGGTTAATGTATTTATTATGAGTTGCAAGCATACTCTAATTAGAAAAGAAAGAAACACAATGTAATGATAAGGGGAAAAGAGCAACATATGTAATGCTCTTCAGTACCAGGAATGGCCAAATTCGCTTTTCCCATATTTCAGAGGGCATGTGGATTGAATTTGGAGTTAACTGCCTCATGCCAGTGATGGCTATGGTTCAAAACTCCTGAGATCACACTCTGAAATTTATATTTCTGCCTCACAGGCAAAATCTGGGCAAAGCTCAATGAAGGAATTAGCATTAATTTAATGTCCAGAATGGACCAAGATTATTGCTTAGCCCTTACATTATCCTCCATCATGTCATAGCAGGCGCTATTCCCATTTTATTAGAAGGCTGAAATATCAGGAGTATGAACCACTAGTCAGAATCCACAAAATGATGAAATGGTGAAGCTATATTTTGACAGAAAAGTCTTAGAACATCCTCTCCACTGGACAAGCCTATGTTTTAGATATACTGAGACCTAAGACATTTATATATATTAATAGGTGCACACATTCTAGGACCCCTGTTCCTACTCTGCTGGGAAGGTACAAGTTCAGCAGAGATCTGTCCCTGTCTAAGCCCACGCTGGTAGCCATGGTTAGGAAAGTCGCTGCAGAATCGCATATCTCCATTTTACACTTTTCCTGGTTAAACTCCCTAGGAAAAGGAACAGGTGACCTTCCACAAAGCTTATAAGACCAGTAATTATTGTTTCAGCCAAGACACTGTGATAGGTTGAAGTGATTTTGGAGGTCGCAAAGATAGCAAAGGAAACATGGAGTTAAAATGATGTTTTAAGAGGCAAAAATGGCAGGTGTCACTGATGAATCAGATTTGGAGGGTAGGACAGAGGAATCAAAGAACACTGACTGAGGGAATCCATGACTTCTCTCAAAAAAAAAAGAGACTGAGACAATGCAGAGAGGGGAGCGCAGGAGGTGATGGGTGGGAAAGTGTCCAGGTCCTGCAGTGGGGAAAAGGCTGAGGCTTGGATGGGTAAAAAGAGAGCCAGGATTGCTTGCGTGAGAAAGAACAGGAAGAGAAGTCTGGAGAAATGTGTGAAACAGATCACGTGGTGTCCTTTAGACATTGCTGAGGAATCTAAACTTTGCTTCAAGTGTAACAGGAAGAAAAAAGTGTTTCAAGAAGGTGAGAATGTAAGGTGTTACGTGCTTAAGAAGGATTGTTCAGGCAATGAGTCAGTGCTCCCCACTCAAGATATTAGGGTACAAATAAACAAGAATGTTTTGAGCATTGTGTTTACATTTTCATAGATCTTACCATGAATATATACTTTTCAACATATCGTATCTTTCTCACTAGTCTATAAAGTTCATATGCTTTCCACTGTAGGCTAAGTCCCTAATTCAGTGCCCGCTATTAAATGCATTGGATGCATGTTACTCTAAAACTCTCTGTGACGAACAAGGAGTTTATATCACCCTTGTTACTGACAATCACTACCAGACAATTGTTAGATTATCATCTTTCAATAATTTCCTTTTAAAGTCTGTGCCATCGATGCTATCTAATTTTACATTTTTCATGGAGTTGTTCTCCCCCAATCACATTTGTAGTCCCATCCTCCTTCCACATTTATTCAATGCACCCTTATACTATATCCTTAGGCGCTGATACTTCTATTGTCACCTTCCCTCTACTTTGGTTTCCACCGACACCACCACCTCACTTCCTGCCTCCAACCACCTCATCACGCTTGTATTTTACTCGCCTGCTAGAGCCTGGGTTTTAACATCATTATGCCAAGCCCCCAGCCTTCCTTGTTCTGTTTTCTCAGTCCTTCCTTTCACCCCGACCCCTCTCCTCTCCACCCTGGACGCACCATCAGCCATTCACACAGTGTTCTGAGGAGCAGGCTCTAATGCCCTTGCTCTCATTTTCTCTCACACAGCGTTATCGTTCCCACCTTATGAAACCTAACTTTCGGTATTCTCTAATTACCTCACAGGTGGCCGAGCGTTACTGGGAACATTGCAAGCATGGCAGGATCACTTTAAGGCATGCTGTCTGGCTTCCACTCTGTTACTGTGAGTTTCAAATACCTACAGACAATGGAAGCAACACTTCTGGATGTTGCTTAGCATCCTTCATCCTAAGAAAAGCCAGAAATTAGTGATCTTTACTTTCTCTTCTTGACTTCCTCCGTCCAATCAGTCACCAGATCCCATGAACTCACAAGGTCTATCAAATGTGTCTCCTCTCTTGCATTCCCACAATGACCACATTTGCTCAGATCTGGTTCCTTATCAATGTTATTGGAATAGTCTCTTGCCAGTGCCCCCCACCACCCTAGGCCATCCTCATTTACAAGGATCATTCCAAATTAAGGAATTAAGCCTAGCTATAGAAAGTCAGATTGCAGGAATCAACTCACTTTCCCTGCCTCCAGTGTTAGCTGGTAACTCCCAGCACTCATCTGTAAAGACTCACACAGCATGTCTGAGACAAAGCATTTTTTTTCTATTATGGAGTATGTTTTTCTTATTTAAATATTTTGTAGGTAATTTGCAACTTATGGCTAAATTTTCCCAGAACCTGTATATTCCCTATGCTTTAATTCTTCTTCCTGCTTCTGTTAAATTTTATATGCCTCCATCAATTTTTTTCCTACAAAATTATTAAATGACTAGTTACTCTCAAGAGGTAATTATATATATTTTTGTATACTAAAGCAGAAATTTGTCTTGGATCAATCATTATGCTTTTCAGTGAGACGCTGATTGAGTTTTTTCTTCCAGTACAAAATAATGAGAGAATTGTACAGATTGAGAAGCCCTGGAAGTGAAGATAGGGTAAATCATCATACCCTAAATATTGAGGACATCTGAAGGGTTCTGCTGACACAGAAAGAATACAGATCGTGCTTAAATCCAAGAATTCCAACCAAGGGTATTCTAGATGCGGTGGACTGAAGTAAGTGTGGCCTGCTCTTGTCTGACTCAAAACACTTCGGCCAGCCTCTAGAGGGTATCCTCTGGACCACAGTGACACATTTTCCTTCCTGTGTCCAAACACTATCACTTCTACACAATACATTCCTCCAAAGTCAGTTTCTGAGGGAATTTACAGCTTTCTTTGGAAAACTTGGAAGGATGACTCAAAACTCTCAAAAGTGATCTTTAGAATAATAGGAAATATAGATTTTCTTAAACTTAAGTTGCATTGTAGCTGTGAGCGTGTTTGCCTTTATACTAATTCATACTAAACAGCATCTTACTTCAGAATTAGACAATATTGGGCCAGGGATTTAGCTCAGTGGTGCCACTGCCTGCCTTACAAGCACAAGGATGGGAGTTCTACCCCCAATACCAAAAAAAGAAGAAGAATTAGACAATATTGGCTTTTGTTTTTAATTTATGCCATCATAACTTCCCCAAAGTTTAGAGACAAGTAAATTATTTTTTAAAGACAAATATTTTAAGTGAAAGGGCTGAAAACTAATGTTGAATATATAATAGTAGACTCCATGAAAGGTAATACCCTATGTATGATCTTCATAAGATACTCTGCCAAAATTTGAGGATGGTAGGAGAAACATTGGCAAAATAATTTGACTGGATACTATTTTTCTAAAACCTCAGAGAACAAAGTTGTCAAACTGATGTATGTGACCCCACCAAGATGCCACAAGCTGTAGAAGGAAAATATTAGTAAACTTAATTGTAACAATATAAACATGTTCATTGTACACCAGGTCAAGAGTCGACAGCTATGGATGACAGTTAAGCATTCAAAAGCAATGCTATTGAACACATTTCTTATTTAGGTTTACATGAAATTCTTACTTAGAATTTCATATATTTTGGAATATTTTCTTCTCATTTGGCATTATGACAAATTTCAGCTGAACTCTGTTTCTGTGAAGTCAATTAGAGAAATTATTTCTTCCTGATTAGCACCAATGATATAACATCTATTTAGCTTCGCAACTCCTACTAATTCTACTTTTAAAGGAAGTGAAGCATTCTTGCAGACCAATTAACAGCAAATTCTGCTGTGTGGGTATGTGTGTGTGTGTGTGTGCACACTTAATACCTAGATTTGGGATTAGGTTTCTAAACAAGCAATGCATTGTTTAATCTCTGCTACAGATGCCTCCAGGGATTAGCCCAGGGAACACACATGCTAATCCGATTTTACACTAGTAACCTTGGCTTGATGAGCT
Organism: Fukomys damarensis; assembly: GCF_012274545.1. Lineage (NCBI taxonomy): Eukaryota > Metazoa > Chordata > Mammalia > Rodentia > Bathyergidae > Fukomys > Fukomys damarensis. The sequence goes on along the minus strand of NW_022900927.1, from coordinate 24,926,440 downwards.
GAAATTAACAGCATTCTGCTGTGTGGGTATGTGTGTGTGTGTGTGTGCACACTTAATACCTAGATTTGGGATTAGGTTTCTAAACAAGCAATGCATTGTTTAATCTCTGCTACAGATGCCTCCAGGGATTAGCCCAGGGAACACACATGCTAATCCGATTTTACACTAGTAACCTTGGCTTGATGAGCTGCTGTACAAACTCCTCTGACAGTCATAAGCATTCATTCATAAGAATGCACACTACTGAGCATATGCAGGACAGGATGTTTTGCTACGCCAAAAGTGAATTCTCATGCTGTTGAATTTATGCATTCCCTACTGCTACTCAAATGCTTGTCTGAATGTTCAGGTAGGGGAGAGTATGCTCTGTGAAAATACTCTTCTGTTTGTGTCAAAAGATCTGACCTCTACTCCAGACCCCATGCAGACCTAATTTGCAGACTACGTTATACAAGCTTCAAAAAAAAGCACCAAGAAAGAATAGTAGTTTAATTTTTTGTTTAAAAAGAAAATGGCTATAAAAGGCATATTGGGATGGAAGAAATTGGTCTTAAAATGGGAACCAAAACAGGCATTTGGGAAAGATAAATGCAACATCTCCTTCACCCTCGGGAAATGAAATTTTTCTGACAGGGTCGGAGACTCTGCTTGGCAAACCTTCTTAAATTAATTACCTTCTTGACATTTTAAAGGAAGGTTTCATATTGTAAATTTAACCCAGGCAAAGCATTCTTTTTAATCTTGTCAGTATGCAAACTACTTTGCACTGCAGTCTGTGAATTATTTATCAGAGGAACAACCCCAAAGGGCGAAAGGAAAAAGGCATATTTGATCTGAGATTTTTCGGTTAGATGTAGTTCTTTGCTTTAGATCTGTACCTGTTGCAACTGCTTAACTTTTTCTGCTTTTAATGTTTTTAATACTCTGAGCATTGCTTGTCTCTGAAAGGAAGAAACTCAATGCCACTTTATAATGTATTTATTAGATGGGTAAGGGATACATTTCGGAAGGCTTTAGGTGGCAGCCACAGCCAGGTTGGAGAGAGGAACAGCAGGGCTTCTTTTCAATATACTTTCACATTATCTATGACAGACAGGCAGCATCTCAGCCCACTCTTGTGTTCATGTGAGTGGAGCCTGGAGAGACAGACTGCCCAGGAAATTAACTCTTCTAAGCATTGATAAACTGGTGAACATAATATTTCAACTAACATCAGCAGATTAGTTTAGGGATTAAAGAAAACTGAAATTTACAATGCCTCAAAGCTATAAAACAAAGGTGTGGCTTTAATTTTGGTATTAAGAGTTCTTGGACTAAATAATTTTAGATTAAGGGCAAGGGACTTAGCTCAGTGGTTCTGGCACCTGCCTCGCAAGCGCAAGGACCCAACTTCGATCCCCGGTACCTAATAATAATAATAATTAATAATAATAATTTTATATTAAGAAGTCCCACACAATAAGACAAGCTTATTACTTCTAAAATAATACATGTAAATGTGCAACTGCACAAGAGCACCAAGACTGCATGAGAAGTAATGGAGAACAGTGTGTCTTTTCTCCAAGGAAATAATTTGCAGAGTGAAAAGGAAGGGATGAAACCTCACCTTTCCTTCTGCCATACATAGACATTTAATTTTCAACAGACATCCCCAGTCCAAAAGACTGTGTATGCCTGGCAATTATAAATTCAAACTTGAAGCCTGTGCACCTATATTTCTGCATGGCAAATTCCTCATGAAATTAGTAAAAGGAATAAACATATCACTGAACTAAATGTGACAATAGAAAAATCTAAACTAAAACTATAGAGTAGCCCTGATTTTCATTTCACTCCCCAGACTAGAGGGGCTGATTTGATCTTTCACAAAAATGCTGATTTTTTAAAATCTTAGTATATACTACCACTTATTGAGTGATTTATTTGCCCTTTAACCTATGAAACAGATCTTTTTGCTCTCTCTCTCTTCTCTGTTTTAATAGCTGGGGACACGGAGGCTTGAAAAGAGATTAAGTGACCAGCCCAATATCCTGAAGCTAATAATACTGAGATTCACAGTTAAGTCTCCACGACTCCAATTGCCATATGCTGTGTATCTCCAAATGTGAGGTGCGATGTTGGTTCCATTTGGCGGCTTGTAATTTTTCTCCTTACATACATTTATGTCTGGTAGAAGTGTGATAAATCTGACAGAGCTCATTGAATATGGAGCTGTGGTTTACTATTCTGTTTGGTCATGCTAGAGATATTTTTCAAGCTTGTGTTCCTATCTTAGCAATCTGTCCTCTAAAGATGCTATTGTGTGTAGTTTATTTCAACCAAGTAAATTAAAAATGGCATATAAATTTGAGCTTCAGTAAATACATTTTCCAGAAGAATTAGGTAAGCATTTACCAAGGATATATATAAACACTTATAGTTAAATTGACTGTTGTTAGTCTGTACTCTCTCAGATACACAGATTTTACCTGCTCTATAGGACTTACAAGAACAAATCCCCTGAGCATGAATGAGAGAAACTAGGTGCTCTCAGCTTTATGCCTTCATAAAGCTGCAAAACACACTAACTCAAGGACTATAAACATCCTGCTTACTTTTTTGATAATTCTCTTTCTTTCCCCACTTGAATAAACACCAAATGCAGAGTTATACATCAGCATGTTAAGGTCATCATTATCTGCATGACAGTGAACAGTAAAAGCAAGATGCAGGGAGGATGTCACTTTAGAGTCATGGACTGCATTTCAGAACAGGAAAGAAATTTAGATAATCTAATCCCAATCTTTTATTTACTAGGAGTTGAGATACCTTAGTGTGGCTGCCATAACAGTACCATAGACTGGGTGGCCTAAACAACAGAAATCTACTTCTCATAGTTGTTTAGGGTAAAAGCCCAAGATCAAGGCACCTTCTCATCATATTCTCATGCAGAAGCAAGTAGAAAGAGAAGAAGCAAACCACCTCTTCTTATAGGAGTACAGATCCTATGCTCAGGACCCGATACCCCTGCCAGAGGCCTCACCTCCAAACATCAGGGCAATGGTGGTTAGACTTCAACACATGGATAAGAGAGGGACAAAAACTTTCAGTATTCATCATGAACAGACAGGGAGAGTTGCTACCTTGTCTGAGTTAGAACAAGGACTAGAACACAAATGTCTTGAGATTCAGCATGGCTTTAAGTAAGACAGAACTAAGTTGAGAGAGTTTCCAGAGGCACAGATAGAGAGATGAGGGAGGGAGGGAGGGAGGAGGAGAGAGAGAGAGAGAGAGAAAGAGAAAGAGAGAGAGAGAGAGAGAGAGAGAGAGAGAGAGAGAGTCAGGAATTTTAACAGTTGAGGCTGAAAATTCCCAGGATATTCAGAGTAAATTAGTAAACTGCAACACAAGAAAGCTGATGATGTAATTCCAATCCAGGTGCCAGCAGGCTCAAGACTCAAGATTCTAAAAGCATCTGTATTTCAGTTAAAGTTCAAAAGCAGGAAAAAAGCCAATGCTCAAATCCCAAAACACAAGGCAGAAGGAATCCTCTCTTTTACTTAATAATATAATTAATTTTATATTCTAAGATCAATGTTTCTTCATTTAAATCACTTAACTCAATATATAATGAATATAGAGTTATAATGGATAGGAAGGGCTGTGGGAATCCTTTCTGGACCATTTAATAAACAAACAAATTATATCTCGTATTCTAGGAATATTTAATGCAGATGTGAAAAAAACAAGAATGTCATCCATTTTGTGAATAAATTCATACAAAGATATGCATATTTAAGAAGACAAGGGTGGTGGTTTTCAAAAAAAAATCTACAAATTCTTTGGTACTTCTCCCTTCGAAAGATAGAGCTTAAATTTTCCTGCCCTTGAGTGTGGACCAGTGTTAATGACTCACTTCCTACACAGAGTATATGGCAGAAACCATAGTTTACAATTCCTGTAATTAGGTCATAAAGGACAGTGTGACTTTCTTGGATCTCCCTCTCTCTCCCTACCCCCACCCCCACCCCGCCCCCTCTTGCTTCAGGGAATACAGCTACTATATCATGAGAATACTCAAGTCACTCTATGGAGAAGTCCAAGTGGATGGGACACTCAACATCCAGCAGGGAGCTGAGGCCTCCCCCCAACATCCGTGCAAATGCGAGTGGCAGTGGACGTAGGTCTTCCAGCCTCCACGGGTTTCAGAGGACTGCAGTCCCTGCTGAGGTTTTTGCTATAACTGATGATGACAACAAAGAGGTTGACTCAGAATCACCTAGACAAGCCTCCTTCACATTCCTGATCCCAAGGACCTGTCATAATAAATACTGTTGTTTTCTGCTGCTGAGTTTGGGGAAAATTTGTTATGTAGCAACAGAAAACTCAGATATGTGATATTTACATTGTCATCCTCATAAATTTTGGCTCATTTATATTCATAATTTATAGGTTATATATTTTGAATCAAAACATATTTATTTGTATGGAAATAACACAATTTTAATATCTTAAAATATTATTTTTTCAAATGACTATCACCTTGAGCACAAGTGACAAAACTGTTTTCCAAAGTTCTGGTAAGTAGATTCCTCAGCTATAATAGCAGAGGCTTGAAAGAGGGGGAAGAAAAGGGATGTTAAAAAGAATTCAGTTGTGTACCAACTCCCCATGATAAATGTAATCAATGATCAGGCACTACAAAAAAATCATTATGTACTAATAAAAATTAAAACTAAAAAAAATTTTCCTTGATCTTACTTTAATCTTGTTCTTTTTTTTTTCAGTTGTGATGTTTAATTTGAAAATACAAATAATGGCTAGTATTTTCATGTTTTTGTTTACACAGCTTAAGCATAAGTTAAATTTGCAATTAATTCTTGTAAGTAAATTTTCCATTTAAAAATAATTGAATATGATCTATAATTATTTCCCCAAAATGAAAAATTCTTCCCCTTTTTTGTCAACTTGTTTTAGTGTTTTTCTTTCCTTTACCTGTTTGTATTCACTCTAGTTAAGACTTAATTGATTTTTTATCTTTTGTGTAATTCAACACATTCATACTTATTAAACTATTATCTAGTCTCACTTCTCTCCTGGTGTTTTTATTCTCTTTTCCCAACCAACACTAGCCCCCACTTCTTTCTATTCCAACTGGTAGCTCATGTGTACATCTAAAAATATTACTTTCGTCAATTTCCAATTACTTTAATTCTGTCATTCTTATATTTTAATCAAAATTGTGCACACCTTCAATGTTTTTGTCTTTCACATACACTGTGCTAGAAACACTCAATAAAATAATAATGCATTGTGCTTTCTTTCAGTAGCCTTTGCCTCCTACTCTGTTACTCTCTGCCTTTGGGGAAATTTTATCTGACATTAAACACAGTTGCAAAGAAAACTGGACATAAAATAGACCGCAGTAAGCTATTGAAAAAGGAAGTAACAAGTAGAGACATGGCCATGGCAATCATGTGCCTCTGAATACACTTCTGAATGCACACTAATTCTAGGGGCACAAAATTATTGAGCTTTCTCTTTTTTATTTTCCTCTGACTATGTTATAGACAGAATATAAAATATACAGCTAGTGTCATGGCTGCTTCTCAGTAAAGTTAGCTCTTATGGCTTGCTCAAATCCACCAAGCCACCTGACTTCACCATTGTCTTATACTTGAATATGCACTTATGAATCTTTTAGAATCTCTTGGCATACTGTGGTGGGTGGTTTTACCTTCTGTAGATACATTTTCATTGCTCTTCCTAGTCAGCTTTCACTATGTTTATCATTGACAGTTGGCTGCTCTGTTTCAAATATTTGAGAAAGAGAAAAACTGAGAAACAGTAGGTGAGAATTGCTCATAACCCATGTTATAAATAACAGCTGTAATAATTTTTATTAAAATGGGAGAGTAAAGAAGATGGTAAAAAATATGTAGGATTAGGGGACAGGTTTACACCCTCTACCTATTATTATTTTGGCTTCCTCATGGAAATGTATCATCTGTAGTAATTAATACAGAGAGTCTGTTTGAATGATATGCTCTACACTAGAACTCCAAACACACATGATGATGGACCCTAGTGTAATTTTTTTTCTCCAAAATTTCCTTTATTGAGACATTCAACTCCTCTGGCACATGTTAGATAAAAAGCACTTTAAACTCTTCACCTTCAGAGTCATTTTGTATTAAATATAAAAAATAAAGGGAGAAAATAAGAAATGAGGAAACAAATGTATCAACATGATATGAAAGTCAAAAAATATGTAAAAGAAGGTGCCACGAGATGGTGGGAGTACAGCGGGCTTGTCATTCTACTCCCTTTAGAGACATGTTGGATCTTAACAAATAAGTCTTGGATTCATAGTGGAGAGAAAAAGAAAAGAAATCTGGGCAAATAGAAGACATGGCATCATGAGAGATCACAACACATTCAGAGAAAGGTGATAAATTGGTATGGCGGGAGTTTAGAGTACAAGGTGGTATTGGATTGGAAAACTCTGACAAGATTCATACCAGCTTTTAAAAGGCTTCATTCTTCTCCATTTACCCAAAAACTAGAAATATTTACAGACTACCTATCATGTGCTCTGCACTACATGAGTAAGACAGTCACAGTCCCCAAACGAGGGAGCTGATTCTAACTTTATTGATTCATATATACATATATATATACATATATATATACATATGTATATATATACATATATATATATATGTATATATATACACTAGGGATCGAACTCAGGACCTTGTCCTTGCAAGGCAGGTGGAAGAACTACTGAGCTAAATCCCTTACCCCAAGCTGATTTTAGAATCATAACAGACTTTTCAACACAAACCCTCAAGTCAAGAAGATCCTGGAGTGAGGTATTTCAAGCTTTAAAAGAAAATGACAGGGCCACGGATTTAACTCAGTGGTTCTTTCACCTGCCTCACAAGCACAAGGACCAGAGTTCAATCCTCAGTACCAAAAGAAAGAAAGGAAGAAAGAAAGAAAAAAGAAAAGAAAGGAAGGAAGGAAGAAAACAACCTCCAAACTAGGCTGATAGATCCTTCAAAACTGTCTTTCAAAACTGATGGAGAAATGAGATACTTTCATGACAAAGAACACCTGAGAAACTTCATGAATACCAAGCCAGTACTCAAAATAATTTTTTAAAATTACCTAGAAAAAGACAATGAAGGTCACAACTCCATGAGACCAAACAGAGCAAATCCAATAGGCAAGCATTTAATGGGAGAGGGAGAAAAATAAAAAGGAACAACAGGAAAATAACATGACAATAATAAGTCAATACATATCAGTTATAACCATTAATGTCAATATCCTCAATTCACCAATCAAAATAAATTGACTGGCAGAATGGATAAAGAAGCAAAACTCAACAATATACTGTAACAAATCCTCAGTAGCACAGGAACTAGCACAAAGAACGAACAATTGGAATCTCATCTTTTTAAAAAAGTTTCTGCACTGCCACAGAAATCAAAAGCAGAACTAAGAGACAACCCACAATGTGGGAAAAAATTCTACCAGCTGTTCCTCAGACAAAGGTCTACTATTTAGAATTTATAAAGAACTTTAAAAAAATCAGATCCCCAAAATATAAAGACACAATTCAAAAATGGGCATCTGAAATGAACAGACATTTCTCAGACAAAGAAGTAAAAGCTGCAAATAAACATGAAAAAATCTTCAAATTCACTGGTCATTTGAGAGATGCAGATGAAAACAAAATTGAGATTCCATCTCACCTCAGAGATAATTAACCAATAACAAGAAATTATCAAGAAATTAACCAATAACAAATGCTGGCAGGGTGGTGGGGAGACAGGAATCCTTCTTCATAGTTGGTGGGAGAGCAGACTGGTGCAACCACTGTGGAAATCATTATGGAGATACCTCAAAGAACTAGGATTAGAAGTTCCATTTGACCCAGCTATTCCTCTACTGAGCATCTTCTCAAAAGAATTAAAAGAATCATACCACAGCGATATATGCTCATGTTTATAGCAGCAGAGTTTGTAATAGTTAAATTTGGAGACAGCCCAATGCCCACCAACGAGAGACTGAATAAAATACTAAAGGACATGAAACACTATATAAGTACTAATACAATAGTAGTGGGAGACCTCAATACTCCACTGTCACAAACAGATAGATCAACAAGACAAAAAATAAACAATGAAATAGTAGAACTCAAACTCTTGAGCAAATGGATTTAACAGATGTTTACAGAGTGTTCCATCCCACAAAATCAGAATACATGTTCTTTTCAGCTGCATATGGATCATTCTTTAAAACAGACCACATACACTCTCATAGAATATGTTTAAGTAAGTGCAAAGGAATTGAAGTGATCCTCTATATATTATCAGGCCATGGTGTGATGCAATTGGAGATCGATAGCAAAAGAAACCACAAGAATTTCATAAACACATGGAAATTGAAAAACACACTTCTGAATAACCAGTGGGTCACAGAGGAAATTAAAGAAGAAATCAGACAGTTCCTACAATTAAATGTCAATGACAATACAATGTATTGGAATCTACGGGACACAATGAAAGCAGTTTTACAAGGGAAATTCATAGCAGTGAATACTCATATTAGGAAAACAGAGTGAGCTCAATTACATGACCAGATGCTGAACCTGGAGCTTCTAGAAAAAGAAGAGCAGGTCAAATCCAAAGCTTATACAAGGGAGAACATTATAAAGATCACAGCAGAAATCAATGTGATGGAGACTAAGAGAACAATACAAAAAAAATCAATGAAGCCAAGAGTTGGTCCTTCAAAAGGATAAACAAAATTGACAAACCCCTAGCCAACCTTACCAAAAAAAGGAAAGAAAAGGCCCAAATCCATGCAATGAGGAAGGAAAAAGATGAAATTACAATGGATCCAGCAGAAATCCAGAGGATCATCACCTACTTCAAAAACATATACGCTGATAAGATGGGAAATACAGAAGAAATGGACAGATTCCTAAATTTGTACGAATTACCAAAGTTGAACAAAGATGGCCTAAAAAATCTAAACAGCCCAGTATCAATCAATGAAATTGAAAACATAATCAAAAACTTACCAACCAAGAAAAGTTTGGGTCCTGATGGCTTCACTGCTGAATTCTACAAGACATGTAGAGAGGAACTATTGTCATTCCTGTTTAAACTCTTCAATGAAAATGAAAGGGAAGCAGTACTACTGAATTCATTCCTGGAAGCAAGAATCACCTTGATCCCCAAAGCAGAGAAAGACACAATCAAAAAAAAAAGAAAAAAAAAAAGAACTATAGGCCAATCTCACTAATGAACAGAGATGCAAAAATATTTAATAAGATACTCGCAAACAGAATGCAGGGGATCATTAAGATTATACACCCTGACCAAGTTGGCCATCCCAGGGATGCAGGATTGATTCAACACACACAAATCAATAAATGTAATACACTATATTAACAGAGCCAAGGACAAAAACCACATGATCATCTCAATAGATGAAGAAAAAAATTTGACAAAATCCAACATGCATTTATGATAAAAATCCTCCCAAAATTGGAATACACAGTCTTTATCTCAACCTGATAAAAGCCATCTATGAAAAACCAACAGTCAGTATCATACTAAATGGTCAAAAACTGAAATCCTTCCCACTAAAATCAGAAACAAGACAAGGACGTCCACTAGCACCACTCCTGTTCAATACAGATTTGAAGACATTAGCCAGAGCAATTAGACAAGAGAAAGAAATAAAAGGAATAAAGACAGGAAATGAAGAAGTCAAACTGTCAATATTTGCAGATGACATGGTTCTCTAGACCCCAAGAACTCCACCAAGAATCTTCTAAAATTCAGTAAAGTAGCTGGATACAAGGTCAACACAAAAAAGTCAATAGCTTTCCTGTATATGAAAAACAGACTCACTGAGAGAGAAGTGGGACAAACAATCCATTTCACAATAGCATCCAAAAAATTGAAATACCTAGGAACCAGCCTAACAAAAGAAATCAAAGACCTCTACTTTGAAAACTACCACACTCTGAAAAGAGATTGAACAGGGTAAAAGAAAATGGAAAGACATGGGGCCTGGATTTAGCTCAGGAGTTCAGTGGCCTGCCTTGCAAGCGCAAGGACCTGAATTCAATCCCTGGTACCAAAAAAAAAAAAAGAAAAGAAAATGGAAAGACATCCCTTACTCTTTCTTGGGTAGGAAGAATCAACATAATGAAAATGAACATACTTCCAAAACTGCTATATAGATTCAATGTAATCCCAATTGAAATTCTAGTAGCATACGTCCCAGACCCTGAGAAAACAATCCAAAAATCCATTTGGAACCAGAAGAGACCTAGAACAGCAAAAGTGATTCTAGGCAATAAAGCCAAGGTAGTGGGTATCACAATCTCCAACTTGGAACTATAATACAAAGCTATTGTGAGAAACACAACATGGTACTGACAAAGAAACAAATCTGAGGACCAGAGGAACAGATTAGAAAATGCAGAAAAAAGTTCAGACACACTCAACCACCTCATCTTCAACAAAGGAGCCAAATACCCTCACTAGAGGAAAGATTACCTCTTTAATAAATGGTGCTGAAAAAACTGGATTTCAACTTGCCAAAGATTAAAATTTAGACCCCATCTTTCACCATGCAGTAAATAATAATCAAAGTGAATTAAAGATCTAAATATTAAAACAGAAACACTAACTTGCTGGAAGATAAGTAGAACTCTTGAAGAAATTGGCTTAGACATTGGTGTAGGAAATGATTTTATGAACAAAACCTCAGTTGCCCATGAGCTAGCCCAAATAATCAGCAAGTGGGATCTCTTCTTATTAAAAAACTTCTGCACAGCAAGAGAAACAACCAATAGTGTGAAAAGACAACCTGCGACATGGGAAAAACTTTTCACCAACTCTTCCTCAGACAAAGGTCTACTATCTAGAATATATAAAGAACTTAAAAAATTAGACCTTAAATTTAAAGACCCAATCCAAAAATGGGCATCTGAAATGAACAGACATTTCTCAGACAAAGTATAAATAGCAAATAAACATATGAAAAAAATGCTCAAAGTCACTGGTCATTTGAGAGATGCAAATGAAAACAACACTGAGATCCCACCTCACCCCAGAAAGAATGGCTGCTATCATTAAATCAACCAATGACAAATGCTGGTGGGGATGTGGGGAAAGAGGAACCCTGCTCCACTACTGGAGGGAGTGTTCTGGTTCAACCACTGTGGAAATTATTTTGGAGATACCTCACAAAACTAGGATTGGAAGTCCCATTTGACCCTGCTATCCCCCTGCTGGGTATCTTTCCCAAAGAATTAAAAGAATCATACCACAATAATATATGTGCACCCATGTTCATAGCAGCACAATTTGTGATAGCTAAAACTTGGAAGCAGCCCGAACATCCATCAACAAGAGACTAGATAAAGAAAAATGTGTGTTTTTTTATAAAATGGAGTACTACTCAGCCATAAAGAATGAGAAACTAGAAACATTTATAGCTGAATGGTTGCACACTGACCTGATACTCTTTTTTGTTTGTTTGTTTGTTTTGAGACAGGGTCTCACTATGTAGTTGAGACTGACCTGGAACTCACTATGCAGCCTAGGCTGGTCTCGAACTCACAGTGATCCTCCTGCCTCAGCCTCCCAAGTGCTGGGATTACAGTCATGTGCCACCACACCCGGCCTTTGAAGTGATACTCTTAAGTGAAATAAATAGGACATGTGTAAATACTGAATAGTTTCTCTAGTGTGAGAAACTGAAAGTGTAAATAAGGACTAAAAGGTATAATAGATAATGTGAAATAGGAAGAAAAGATACAAAGGAGAAGGGAAATTCAGTCAGAGAGGTAGGAGAAAAGACAGATGGGAATGGAATTAACATGAAAAAAAAGGAAAAATGGAAACAAAGTCTTTGTACATAGGGAAGGGTGGGGGATTGACCTGAGGGCAGGGGAATAGGGAAAAAATAAGAACCAAGGTGGATTATGTAAAGGTGCAAATTTCCAATGACGAATGTCACTACATTATATTACATTGTTTTTGGTTTTGGTTTTGGTTTTGGTTTTTTTTTAGTTTTTGTTTTGTTTTGTTTTGGTATCAGGGATCGAACTCTGGTCCTTGTGCTTGCAAAGCAGGCGCCAGAACCACTGAGCTAGATCCCCAGCCCTACATTGTATTACATTGTATACCTTAAATGTACCAATAACATTAATTAATTAAGAAAGACATGTTTTTTTAATAAAACGGAGTACTACTCAGCCATAAAGAACAAGAAACTAGAGATATTTATAGTTAAGTGGATACACACTGAGGACATATTCTTAAGTGGAATTCATAAGACACACATGTGCATATGTCGAGTAGTTTCTTTGGTGTGAAAAACTAAAAGTGTAAATAAGGACCAAAGTGTATAATTAATATTGTGCAATAGGAAGAAAAGATCCTAAAGAGTAGAGGAAGTGAGAGGAGTAGGGGAAAGGTAAAAAGGGGAAAAAATATGTAAAAAGGAAAAACATCAAACAATGTCTTTATAAACAGGGAAGAGTGGAGGGGGTGAAAGGAAGGCTGAGGAATGGAGAAAAATAGGAACCAAGACCTGTCGTGTAAAGGTACAAGATCCCAGTGATGAATGTAACTGTGCTGTATACTAAAATGTACCAATAAACTTAAAAAAGATTTTAAAAAGGAGCTGATGATGCATGTATGTCATGACAGGAAATCTGAATTAGATTTTCTATGGAAATGGCTTGCTAGACCATACTTGATCACAATTTTATTGTATCATAACTCCACAGAGGCCCTCAGGGTTTTTCTGGAATCAAACTATCAGTTAAAAGGCTGTGGCAATGGCATACAAGTTTTATTTTAACAGAAGGGTTTAAACTAGACAATAAATAGAACTGTAAAAGAACGTTTGGATTGGGGATACATTTTTTAATTAACAAGATCACCCAACTATATAGATGTGACTTGTGAGATATGTGGAGAAAAGCCCAAGAAATGTGGCTGTCAGTGTGGAAGACAAAGGGAGTGATAGATGTGGGAAATAGAGGAGCAGTTTTACTCAGGAAATAAGGGAGCTTGTTTCTGAAGCTATAAAATTTAGTAAGTCTTGTCCTGACTGATCCAAAGGAGGAGCAGCAATATCAGGTTCAATTTTTTTTTCCCCAGGTATAAAATTCAGGACCTTGCGCTTTCAAGGCAAGTGCAGTGCCATTAAGCTAAATATCTGGCCCTAGGTTCCACGCTTTCAAGAACCTTCATCTTTTGATGGTCTGTAAAAACAAAGACAAACAAGACATTAGCACACAACAGCAATGAATCATGTGACAGAAAAGAATTCTACGCACAGTACCACAGCAGAAAAATGAGAACTTTCTCTCACCAGGCCATTTCAGAGATCCAACTTACTAGCCAGTCTAAAGACTATGGCAGAGCCCAACATTGAACCAGTCTGTGAATGTAGGTCTTGTCATGTAGAAGACACATTTGCAAAGTTGTCAGGAATGTACTCACAATTTCTGTTTTAATAATAGCACAGATTCTACCTTGTGCTGCTGTTAGAATATCTACAGTCATTGGGTTTTGTCATCATTTTTACTTCTGACTTGAAAGATGAAATATCCTCTGCAGTGTCATTTGGAGCTCTTAGTGTATAGTTAGTAAGAGATTCAATTTACCACATTACATGCTCAAGTTCTATTTGAGGAATAGAGACAGAAGGCAGGTGATCATACGAGTGGAAAACTGATCTGATCCATCAATGCCTCAAGACTAGGAGGTTGGGCCAGGGATTTAGCTCAGTGGTTCGGTGGCCTGATCCATGGTTTTAACTCAGCACCTTTGGGCACATGAATACCCTGATGTACATCTTGGCCTTTCAGAAACTCTTTAGGTATTTAATTAAACTGTTCTAATCCTAAAATCTGTTCTTTCCCACTTCTGCCCAACTGTTTCTCTCTTCTTTTTGACTCCAGAGCTTTGGTAAGGAGGGGAGGTAGACAGATCATGGAATGATCAAAGTATGTGGGAAGGATATGCAAGCCTTGCTCCTCCCAACCCCTACAACCACAGGTAGAAAAATGGAAACCTCAGGGACCCTTGGGGGCCTCATTCATGTGATGTCAGACAGCAGGTTTCTTTTAACTGTTTATTTGACTGTTTGGATTTTTTAAGGCTGAGCATAATACATAGTGTTTGCTTTAGACTTAAAATGTCCCCCAAAAGTCTCATAATCAGAGGTGGGCTTTGGAAGGTGATTAGATCATGGGGATGTTATACTTATTAATGGATTAGTCCACTAATAAGTTCCAAGCTAAATGTGTGATTAGAAGATGAGACCTGGTTTGAGGAGGTGGGTCACTGCTGGCATGACCTGTTCTTCTCTCCAGTTTCTTTTCTCTGATTCCTGGCTGCCAGTGGTTGAACAGCTTTCCTCAGCTAATACTTATACCATGCCCCTTCTGTGTCAGCCAGCTGACTATCCATGAGCTGAACCCTGCAACAATGAGCCAAAATATATGTCTTTGTTAAATTTCAGGTATTTGGTACCAGCAATGGGAAAGTGACTAGTAAAGATGACTTTGCTATTGTGTTCTAAAGTTTCTCTCACTTGTAACCTACAAAAGCCTTGAAGCTGCTTCTAGCATCTGTCAGAGGCAGGGCCAGTTGATTGTGTACATAGAAATATTCTTGGGTAGATCAAGAGTGGGAGATCTACCCCAAATATCCTCTCCACAGGCTAAAATTTCATCATGAATGGAACATTACTTTGTCCAAACAGCATCAACCCAGGAGCATGCCACAGAACTAATGTGTATGTTGCAGAGGGGACATGCATCCATATTTAATGTTATTATCTCTGTTCTTTGCTATTTTCCTACTCTAAATTTCTCCTTGATCTTTCCATGTATTTATTTCACCTCAAAGGCCATTCAAATTTTACTTTTTCTCCACATATTTCCCTATCCTTTCCCTATATGACTCCCAAAATATGTGAGAGAGGGAGAGAACGACATATTTTTCCCTGGTATCAGCTATTTCTCCTTCCCTGTGTTCCAGTGTCTCATTTATGTTCTTCTATGGTAGCAAATATCTTACTGTATTGTCATTTCAGCTTTGAGATCTTTCTTTCCTATTGGAGAATGAATTTAAAGGGTGAGAATCGTGGTCTATTGTTATACATATTTGTACTGCCAACACAATGAACAGTAAAATGAGATAAATATTTATTGTTGAATTATAACCAGTGTAACATCCCTGAATGGGTAATCCCCTAGGCTTGACCAAGAAAATAAGATAGGAATAGGAAATAGACTTCAATTTATCAACTCCAGTAGATTACTCACCCGGAGCTTTGGTGGGGAAGGAGCCCATACTCCCCATTTAATCTCAGTGGGAAAGAGTTCCACGATCAATTAAAGACATCTGCCACAATGTAAGAGAGGGCAATGGCAGCACATCCATTTCCTGTCCCTGAACTGGGTTGTGTTCCCAGTAAGGTAATCATTTGCTCACTGAACAAAAATTCATCATGCATCTGGCACTGTTACCAAGCACTGAAAGACACGTTCATGCAGATAATGAATGTACAGCCCCTACCCTCAGGGATCCCAGGGATCTAGAAAGTAAATGAGGTGGCAACACCTGTAATTTACTCAATTGTATAACAATAGTTGTTTAATAATAATTTGCTAGACATGAGGTAATGATGACTGCAGTAAAATATGACCAGAAAATTTATATAGCAGCTGTCTCTTTGTTGCCCACAGTGGAGAGTATGTTGAAGAAAATTTTAGTCCCCAAGAAAGCTGATTGCATCAAGATATCATTAACAGATAAAAGCATCAATTTATTCATTTGACAACTGTTTGTGGAATTTCTACTATATCCCCATCAGTATACTAGACACTGAATAGACAACAGCAAGTAAAATCATATAAATAGTAGTAAAAGTTAAACAAAGTACCATACAATCAAATTTGCAGCTGCAAATATCATGAGACAAACCTAATCCTTATGCCTAAATTTCATACCACTTTTCCGCATTCATTTTTGTTTCCTATGTTGACTTTGTTAATGAGGTAGAAATGCATTAACATTTACATAAATATTCCATTCTAGATTTCTCTGTTCATCAGAAAATTGCCTTACAAATACCAATTAGTCTCAAGTTATTGGTGGTTGTACATTAATCTTCTAGAGCTGGGGCACTGCTAAGTTAGCCAGACAGTGTACTTTTGCACAAGAAGCCCATGGGCTTTACCTTTACTTTTTGATCTCAGCAAGTCATCACTGCCCAGAGATACACTGCATTAATAGCCAATCTCGCCTTTGACATCTTCTAGCTGTACTGAAATCTGTATTTCTAACACACCTGTCTTCTTACCAAGGCATTACAAAGAATGTTTCTGCTATATTTTATTTGAAATATTTAACTACAATTGAAAGTAGGTCTGAAATGTATTATGTATAGATATTTAACTACAAATGTCAATCAACTAATAATTCATTAATATTAGATAATATTCCTTTCATCATAAAATTCTTGTGGTATTAAAAAGTCATTAGCGTTTATACTGCCATCTAGGATTAGTTTATATTCCATCTTGCAGAGACAGCGTCTTGTGCAATTGTTTTCTTGGTTTTGTTTACTTGTACACAAAATGTGAGTTGTCTGTCCGTCTGCGTTTGTCACTGGCTCGCTTCTGCTGCTTGCCTGTGATGTCTTTGTCTCAAGACCCACTGGTACTCAATACATGATTCCATACCTCCCTCACAAAATAACACTCCTTCCATGTTTCATTTTTGTGATGGATCTTATAAAAAGCTAAGTTCAGTATGAGCATCAGAGAATTGTGGTGGTGTGATTTCTGTAAAACTCAGCCTCCTCTCCATGTATGAAGAGCCTCATTGATAGCTTCTTTTGCTCTGTACAGGTTCCCTGTGGAGCTGAAAGAAACCTCTTAAAGCCACAGTCTTAGCTCAGTTGATACCCAGCCAGGTGGCTCCAAACTCATCCTTTACAGAAGTATGTAATTCCTTTCTGTACCTGTCTCAGAAGCTTATTATAATATGTATAAAATTACTTAATAAGCTGTCAGGAATCCCAACAGTGCAAATGTGCCCTGGGTGATCCATTTCGCGTGTGCTAAAGATGTCCACAGTAACACAGAAGACAGATCACAGGCTCTACCACAAATATTCTGAATCCCACTTGTCTTATTCACTTTCCTTATCATTGGGACAAAATACTCCATACCTGGAACTTGGAGACGTCTTTTTTTTGTTGGTTTTTTTTTTCTCTCAGTTTGAAAAGATTCAGTCTACAGTTGCTAGGAGTAAACATAGAAACAGCCTGTTGGAAGATCCTGGGCAGAGGAAAGCTGCTCATTGCAGCCAGGAAGCAGAGAGAAAAGATGAGCCAGGGAGGGAGATATACCTTTCCAGGTCATGCCTCAGTTATCTGCCTCTTCCAACCAGACCACACCTCCCAACAGCAAGTCAGCAATTTCACCCCCATGATTCAATCACCTTCAGAAAGCTCCACCTATGAGCTCATGAAGCCTTCAGGGTACATTCTTTAACCAAACCATAATATTCTACATCTGGCCTCCAAAAGACTCATGTGTATCTTTATGCAATATAGATTTAGTCTATGTCTAAGAGCTGCCCAAGTTTTAACAGTTCTGACAAAGCTGAAATGTCCAAGTCCTAAGTTTCCTCTCACACTCAAGGAAAACTTTTAGTTGTGAACCTCTATAAAAAGTAAAGAGAAAGTTAACTGCTGCCAACATACAATGGCACAGAGTTAACTCCTATTCCAAAAGAGAAGAGGTGGATGGAAAGGAATGGGACCAAAGGAAGACAAACCTAGCAGGGCGGACTAAAATCCATAGCTCCATGTCCAGCACCTGAGGCAAGATGTAAACTCCAAACAGCTTCAATGGACTTGTCCCTATGGCATTGTCACTTGTAACCCGCAGGACCTCCTCTTGGGGCACCTTTGCTCAGTGCCCACAGTTTTCCTCATGGATGTTCCATGTCCCTGGCTTCTTCAGCTTCCTGGAATCTCCAGGCAACTTTTAGCTTCCATCCTCACAGCTTCATACCCTGCTCTCGCTGAGCTATGCTACCTGCCTGATTTCCCAGGTCTTCTTTGAAACCTGGGTAGAAGCTTCCCTGGTCCCACAACTTTTTCATTCTGTATGACTTTAAAAATCAACAGCTCATGCCTCTCTAATAAATGGTGTTGGAAAAATTGGATCTCAACCTGCAAAAGATTAAAACTAGACCCTTATCTGTCACCATGCACTAAATTAAAATCCAAGTGGATGAAAGATCTAAATATAAAAAAAGAAACACTAAACTTGCTGGAAGATAAGTTAGGCAGAACTCTGGAAGACATTGGCATAGGAAAAGACTTTATGAACAAATCCTCAGTAGCACGGGAACTAGCAGAAAGAATCAATAGCTGGTCTCTCATCTTATTAAAAATCTTCTGCACTGCAAAAGAAACCATCAACAGAACTAAGAGACAACCTACAATGTGGGAAAAACTTTTTACCAGCTGCTCCTCAGACAAAGGACTATTATCAAGAATATATAAAGAACTCAAAACAACCAGCACCCCCAAATATAAAGACCCAATTCAAAAATGGGCATCCGAATTGAACAGACATTTCTCAGACAAAGAAATAAAAGCAGCAAGTAAATATATGAAAAAATGCTCCACATCACTGGTCATTCGACAGATGCAGATGAAAACAACACTGAGATTTCACCTCACCCCACAAAGAATGGCTGCTATCAAGAAATCACACAGCGACAAATGTTGGTAGGGTTGTGGGGAGAAAGGAACCCTTCTCCGTTGTTGGTGGGAATGCAGACTGGAGCAACCACTATGGAAGTCAATATGGAGATACCTCAAAGAACTAGGTTTAGAGGCTCCATTTGACCCAGGCATCCCTCTGTTGGGTATCTTCCTAAAAGCATTGAAAGAATCATATCACAGTGATATATGCACACCCATGTTTGTAGTGGCACAGTTTGTAATAGCTAAAACTTGGAAACAGGCCATCTGCCCATCAGTTGGAAACTGGTTAAAGAAGATGTGGTTTTTCTATAAAATGGAATACTACTCAGCCATAAAGAATGAGAAATTAGATTCATTCATAGGTAAATGGGTACATTTTGAGGATATACTCCTAAGTGAAATAAGCTACACATGTGTAAATACTGAGTAGTTTCTCTGGTGTGAAAAATTAAAATAGTACTCAAGGTCCTAATGGGGCAATTAGCAATATGAAATAGGAAGAAAAGGACCAAAGGTGTAGGGACAGTGAGAAGGATAGGGAAAGGGGA
Organism: Fukomys damarensis; assembly: GCF_012274545.1. NCBI lineage: Eukaryota > Metazoa > Chordata > Mammalia > Rodentia > Bathyergidae > Fukomys > Fukomys damarensis. Next base: position 24,907,061 of record NW_022900927.1, on the reverse strand, counting down.
ATAGGAGAAAAAGAAAAAAATATGAGAAAATGTAAAAATGGAATTAAAGTGTTTGAAGGTGAGGAGGAGAGGAGGGGGTGAAGGGAGGGTGGGGACAAGGGGGAAAAATGAGAACCAAGACCTGGCATATAAAGGTACAAGATCCCAGTAATGAATGTAACTGCACTGTCTACCTAGAATGTACCAATAAATTCAATTTAAAATAAAATAAAAAATAAAAAAAATAAACTTCAACAGCTCACGAATGACTAAAGTCTGCTGCCAGCTTGAGCAATAGTCTGATCCTTTCCCCCTACACACACCCTACAGAGGTCTCTGAGTGCCTAAATGGTTGAGCACTGTGAATGGAATCCTGAGAAACCAATTTTTTTTTTTTGAGAAACCAATTCTTTAGGCTGCTCCTCTTAAGCACAGTGGCCTGAAGTTTTTATCTCAAGGCAAGTTTTTCACTTTTGTACCTCTTGGACTAAAAAGGATCTTCCTACTTCCCCAGATGCCCTCAAAGTATCTTTTCTATTGCCCTAATGTAAAGTACTTGGCTTCTTTTTAATGTTAATCTTTTCAACAACCAAACTCTCTCAGTCAAGACTTCACAGGCCCCAATTTCACAGGCACAGATTTTACCAGCCTCAAGCAAAGAGAAGGAAGCTTCCTTTCTAGCCACCAACAAATTTTTTCAAATTATTTACCTCTGCTTTTTTGTTCTGCTTCTCCTAGTAGATATGGCTAAAAGCTGCCTGCAGTACCTATTCCCCAGCTTCAATATTGGGCTGCCTTGAAATTCCTCCACCAGATTAATTAGTCTACTGCCCTTAATGTTAGTTCCCCACAATGTCTCAGGACATGAGCAAAATATAAACAAGTTTTTGCCAGAATATAACACACATGGTCGAACTGCCAAAGGTGTCCTTGTTCCCAACTGAAATTTCTTGCACCTGGTTTTTACCATCTTCGATTTTACCACCATTTGAATCTTCTGAGAGCTGATTAACTCTCCATCAGTCTCATCTTAAAGTATTCTAGGGTTTCTCTAGCTGGCATCTCCAGACCTCTCCTCCTATGCATACGTTCTAAAAGTTTTTAAAACCATGCAGCCAGGTATGTTAATAGCAACAGCCCCATTTTTCAAGTCCCCAAATCTGCTTTAGTCACATTTCTCATCCTTGGGACAAAATAACTTGCACCTGCTACTTAAGGGAAGCGGAGAACTTCCCTGAAACAGCTCACTATTTCAGAATCCTCAATCCATGTTCACAGACTTAAACACAGAAATGGCATGGCAAGAAGGGGTGGGCAAGAAAAGTTGGCAGCCAGGAAGCTGAGAAAGAAGAAATGAGCCAGGAGTGGAGGTACGCCCTTCTAGTCACGCGCCAGTGACCCACTTCTTTCAGCCAGATTCTATCTCCTAACAGGAAGTCAGCTCTGTCACCCCCGCGGTTCAGTCATTCACCTTCCAAAAGCACATGAGAGCTTTGGAGGATATTCTTGGTCCTAATCGTGACACCATTGCTCCATCTCCTGTCTGTGTGTCCTTAAACAATACTAGAACTCCCCTTACCTTCTGTCTCCTCATTTGTACAATCAGAATTATAGCGCCTGACTCAGGCAGGAGCTTGGAATACACAATTACACAGACAATATACTGATGTTCAGTAAAAGTTTTGCTTCTGATTATTGTTCGACCTTCTATTTGTTTTATAACTGATGGAAGAATTTTCTTCAATGACTCCGAATAATGTCAACCCCCATTTCACATGAAAACATTTCAAAATGGGCAAGGGAGGCACTGCTATGACCCTCCCATCACTTTCTTCCACCATTCAAATCCTCTTCCTTCTATCGAAACTCTGCCAGCAAGGTTCGTGGGACTCTTGCTGTTCACCCAAGATGGGTCTCTCACTATCCTGTCTTCACCGCCCACCACAACTGCCAAGGCTGCTTTCCAGTTTGCAGCAGAAATGCTTTTACTTTTTGATCGTAATTACTCCTGCCACATCTGTGTTTACTTTAGAACCTGTGGCTAAGGTAATTAGCTGGCAGCTGGCTAAGCCTTGGATAATAATGTTCCTGACATTTTAGGTATCTCTTTTCTACAAGTCATTTTTTTCCTTTATTTCACTTACACAATCAACAGACAGTCATGATGAGTCATCCTCATATGAAACACAATTAGGATTAATTTGCATCTGGGAGTTTTGCTGTTTTAGAAGTGACTGGATTCAGAATGACGGCTTTCACACACAGAGCGCTTTTTGGATTGCAGTGCTTCGCTTACTGAACATTTATGGAGGGCCTCTTAGGGCCGCATCACTAGGTGCTAGGGACGTAAATAAGAATGTGAAATCATGCCTCTCCTCAGAGACTTTCACGTTTGAAGGGAACTGGACAAACAGGTGTGTATGTCAAGTGAGAATGTGCATGGGGGACACTAAGGAAGACACGTTGAGCAGTCTTGAAAGGAAATACCCTTGAAAATATTTACTGGATATATTGGAAGATTTAGAACAGGATAAGAACAGAGTATAAACAGTAGTAAAAAGGCAACATATCATTGACGCAACGTGACTGGTTGACAAAAATAAGCAAGGTGCCAAGGGCACAGTATTCAGGAGGCCACTACTAGTCTCAGGGAAGCCAGAAGTTACCAGTGAACACCCACCCTGTACAGCACCTTCTGCAACTCTGCCCATGAGCACCTCGTGCCTCATGTTGGTCCTCATGTGTGAAAGAATCTGCATGTGCAGAGCCCACAAACTAGTGAGCAATGCTGTGTTCTTCCACGCCTTCACTGTCGTAAACCTGGAAGTGATCAACTCCCCAAATATGAGTCCCTATACCTGTTCACAATGAAGCGTGTGTCTGACCTTATATAACCCAGTGAACGGTGTTCACATCGGAGAAATGGGGCAAAAGAAGGTGAAACTTCTAAACACTCACAGCCCCAGTCATGTGATAGCAATACTTTATAATCATCTGATATTTTCTGTCAACCTAAAAAGCTCTCCCAAGATGTTCTCAAATAAATTCTCTGTAAGGATAGAGTTATTTGGCATGGAGAGCTGAAACACAAAATAGTTCATTAAGTCCTTTATTCTTGTGTCTAAAAATAAATATTTTATGGTAAAAGAAAATAAGAGGACATATCCGTGCAGAAACTCCACAAAAGGAGGGGGAGGATTGATGATGAGTCGGCTGCTATACAAGTTGTACATTGAGACATAATAATTATCTCAATGGCTTAGGCAGGGTAAATGTGCACGATAAAATCTTATTAAGATAAGATTACTGAAAGAGCAGAAATCACACAATTAGATAATTGCCAAGTAAACCTGAGTGATGATAATAGCAGATGGGTAATGCTGCAGGAGCGCTTCTGTACCACCTGATGGGATAACAAATACAATATTTCATTTCTATTCTTCAGCTAATCCTATGCCATAACCACTTACTGGTAATCACGTGAGAAGTCTGTAAGTTATCTAGTTTACTCCATTGAGCATCAGTGATTTAAGAGGGGCTATTATTCACATGTTGTCATTTGATACAGGTGGGGGTGAAAGAGGGGGAGAGAGGGAGGGGGAGGGAGAGAGAGAGAGACTGAGAGAGAGAGAGAGAGGAGAGATGATAGGTAGACAGATTTTTTTTTCTAGAAAAATTGAATAGCTTTGGGACTCTATTTGATCTCTCTTTACAGCTATGCCAATGCAGTCAATGGCCTTTCCCCTACACCCCTCCCCTTTCCTTATGGTTTAAATATGAAGGGTCCTCCAAAGATTCATGCATTTAGGGCTGGACCCTCAATATGGCACTCAATATTCAGAGAAGGGGCCTAGAGAGCTGATTGTATCACGAGGGTACTAACAGCGGTAGATTAATTCATTCATGGATTCATGACTTAATGGGCTTTAGGGAAGGGCTTTGTTATCCAGTGCGAGTCCATAGTTGAATGTGCTGTTAGGAGAGAGAGCCTGGTTGGAGGAAGTAGGGCGCTAGGAGCATGACCTGGAAGGGTGTATGTTTAAAATTTTATTTTATTAGTACTTGTTTGTGGAACACAAAGTTTACACTCATCTTAGGGAGTAAGTCCTTATATTTAAAATATCTTGATTCTTTTTATTTTCCTTCCTTTCTCTCCATGTCTGGAGACCCTTTCCCCATTTTTGTTACTGTTATTATATTATTATTAGTTCATACTTGTTACATATATTGATTACGTTCATTGTATTTGGTAAATTACATGACCCATCTTAAATCAACCCCCCCAAGGTCTTTCAGACTCCTTCCACCTTACAAAAAGACCCACCTCCTTGATTCCTTTTTTCAGTCTTTTATTTTGCTCTTTATTTGTACTTTGTGTTACTGACGTGAGAAAAGGCATATGGTATTTAAGCTTGTGTGTCTGATTCATTTCCCTTAACATTATGGCTATAAGGAAGGATAAATCTGAGACATTTGTAGGAAAATGGATTCACCTGGAAGGGGAACTTTTGCCCCTATCTCTTTCCTTTTTTCCTATCTCTCTGCTTCCAGCTGCCACAAAGAAAACCTATCCTGTGCTTGTCCCTCTTCCATGATGTTTCTGCCTTGGATTCTACCAATCATGGGTGAAAATCTCTGAAACTGTGAGCCACAGTAAATCTTTTCTCCTTTAAATTGTTCATGTCAGGCATTTTGTCCCGCAGCAGAAAGCTGACTAATAAGCAGCTGACTAATGCACACACACGCACACGCGCACATGCACGCACACGCACACACACACACACACACACACACACACACACACACACACGCACACACATCCTCAAAGCCATTGTGACAGAAGGCCCTCTGTCCAAAGCCTTCAGGAAATGCATTCCTATTGTAAATTAAACCTTACCTGGAGAGCTGTCTGACCATGGCCCAGCACTGTCTCTGGCACATCATAGGTTCTTAAACGCACTTGTTAACCAAATTAGGAAGTGAAGATTGCTATTATATCAGTGTAGTAAGGATACCTGAAACTCAGTAGGAAGTTATTTCTTAATGATAAATGAGATCATGTTCTCTCTTATCAGAATTCTCCAAGAGTCTCCCATCACACTCATAATAAAGTCAAGCCCTTGGAGTGTCCTACAGTCATGTTTCTGTGTGACCTAGCAGTCATGAACCCTCTGCCTGTCTCTAGTACTTCCCCCTTTTCACTCTTAATTCCCCTTTTCACTCTTCTGTAGGTCTGCAATGACTTCTTTGATGCTTTTTTACTACTTTTGACACGGCAGGTATGTTATTTCCTCATAGCCTTTTCTAGAATTCATTCCTTTCTCTCTGCAGCACCCTCTTGGTTCACTCCTGCCCTTTCCAGTTTGCTCAAATTCTACCTTCCTTATGAGTCTGCCACGCTGTTTAACACAGCAATCTGCCTCCTACCACGCTGGCACTAGGTCCTATATGTGTCCATCCTCTACCTTCCATTACTTTCATTTTTCCATATTATTTATTATTCTAATCCCTTCCCCTCATTAGAAATTAATTACCTCAGCATGGATTTTATAGATCTATGTATTGAATTAATGATTCACACATCACAGCTGAGTATACTATCACATTTTATTATATTTTATAATTTATTCCTATCTTTCTTATCTTGCTTTGCCACAACAATAACTTTTGGTGATAGATGCTTTGATATTTTCCTCAATTTTAGATAAGCAGATTGGGCTTAAGAAACTGAATGCCTTGCTCTTTGGCTTAGAATGTATGGAATGCCTCATTTAACCTTTGTTCTCACGCCCTTCTATTTAGAGGTAAAAGGAAGCTAAAACCTACATACCCAGTCACCACTGCAGTTTGCATTGATGCCCAATGAGGGACTACACTGCAGAAATGAAGTAGCACCTATATATTGCTATCTCTTTTTTTTTTTTTTTTGTCTTGTTTCTTCTGGCCAGCATGGTTGTGGAAATATAACCTATCTCTGTAGCAGCATTCTAATGTCTATTGTCCACTTTTCTTTAAGTTGTGAAGCAATTTTGGTGAGAGAATCAGCAGAAACACTTCTAGATCTAGCTTTCTAAACCTTGGATCACACCACTATGTCCATCCTCCAGCTTTTGAGGTGTGAAAGGCACTTGAACCAGGTGTATCTGAGTCATGGTCATACATGACCCCAGGGGTAGACTCAGAGGTAGCTGCCCCTATCAATCCCAGTATGGGTCAATCCAGGATCATTTTAAGAATCAGAACTAGAGTCCAATCTATAATACATTCCTTCAGCCCTTCCAAAATCTGTGCATGCTGTTAATTCCCTTTATTGAATCCCTTTCTACTTAAGATACCTGAAGTAGCTTCTCATCAGACACTGGATCTTCTAGCATCTTGACCTTGGACTTCCTAACATTCAGAACATGGATGAATAAAATAGGCTGCCACCCTCTGGAAGCCTAATGTGAATATAAGAAAAACTGTGTTAATTTTAAAAACTAATATATAGAAGGATGTCTATGGCATGTTAGTAACAATAATGAGAATGTAGGCTCTGAGAATTAAGTTTACATCTTTCCTCTGCTACATTCCAATAGCAAGACCATGGGCAAGTGACAGAGTAGTTTTACCTTCCTTGGCTGAAAACCAGGTATTTATGAGGACTACTTGAAATTATCATATAAATTGAGAAATAGACCATCTATTCCAATTTCTCCATGGTTGGTGGGAGTGCAGACTGGTGCACCCACTGTGGAAATCAATATGGAGATACCTCAAAGAGATGGGACTAAGGGTTCCATTTGACCCAGCCATCCCTCTGCTGGGTATCTTTCCAAAAGAACTAAAAGAATCATATCACAGTGATGTATGCGCACCCATGTTTATAGAGGCACAGTTTGTAATAGCTAAAACTTGGAAATAGCCCATTTGCCCATCCTTTGGAAAATGGATAAAGAAGATGTGGTTTTTCCATAAAATGGAATACTACTCAGCCATAAAGAACAAGAAATTAGATTCATTCATAGGCAAATGGATACATATTGAGGATATATTCCTAAGTGAAATAAATAAGTCACACATGTGTAAATACTGAATAGTTTCTCTGGTGTGAAAAACTATAATAGTACATAAGATCCTAATGAGATAATTGACCATGTGAAATAGGAAGAAAGGGGCTAAAGGTGTAGGGAAAGGGGGAAGGGTAGGAGAAAGGGAATAAGGGGAAAGAAAAAAATTTGAGAAAATGAAAAAATGCAAATAAAGTATTTGTTAATAGGGAGGGGAGGAGGGGGTGAAGGAAGGTCAGGGACAAGGGGAAAAAATGAGAACCAAGACCTGTCATGTAAAGGTACAAGATCCCAATAATGAATGTAACTGTACTGTACTGTAGACCTAAAATGTACCAATAAACTCAATTAAAAAAAAAGAAATGATCATATGTAGCATTTGGCATAGTCATAAATGCTGAATAAACAAAAGCTCTTATTTTTTCACTTAGGTTAGTTCATAAAAATTTCCTGTAGAGTGGGCTGGGCACCATGGTGTCTTGTAGATTAGAAACTGTTCATTAATGAACAGGTGGTGAATTAATTGTGAACCTAATCTGTAGCTTTTCTTTTTATATATTGGTATCACATTCTCAGAAAAACATGATATGTAATGCGGTGTTAAATTACTTTTTCAAAAGATAATACCAAAATATATTTCACAGAGAGATGCTCAAAATATTGACATGAATTTGCCATTGGGCAATATTTATATCTCAAATAAATAAATTTTGGTAATGAGTATAGCCTAAATCAGTTATTCCTTCGTATTCTTTCTTGTGATGATACTATGTTCCAAATGAATAGACTTCTTTTCAACATATTCAACCATATTTGCAATTAAATTTTAATATGTTTGTTCTGTTATGTGAATTTTAATTACCTGTTTCAAACTTACTATAATTAGCCCACCACAATTTAACATTTTTATCAGTTTTTCTTTCTTTGCACAGTCATGTGAGCGAGATAAGCTATTAATATTTCTGCCTATGAAGCTCAAATTTAAATACTGACAGAGGAGAGTAGATGACAGTTAAAAGGATAATTGCCTCTAACACAGTCTGGCCCACCTGCATTTGATTAAAAGGCACAATTTCCCTGTTGGATGTTACAATGACCTGGGTTCTAAGACTGAATTCCCAGGTCTGACGCTGAGGCTCTGAAATGAAAATAAACAGCAAGGAAGTGCAGAGTGGAGTTTCATAAACATCATCAATTTCATGAGAATTAATAAATACATGTCAACATGAAGTTTTCTCTCTATCATTTGCTAGAGAAGTCTGTCTTCTCAGTTTCTTATCATCCACATCCAAAACTTGTCAGGCTGGAATATCTCACTCTTGACTTTTTTTTTTTTTTTTTTTTTTTTGAGACAGGGTCTCACTATGTAGTTCAGACTGCTCTGGAACTCACTGTGTAGCCCAGGCTGGTCTTGAACTTGCAGCAATCCTCCTGCCTCAGCCTCCTGAGTGCTGGGATTACAGGTGTGTACCACCACGCCCAGCTCACTCAACTTTCAATCAGACAACAGATCTTAGTGCTCCTTTCTTCATCAGTATTCTTTCTGCTTAATTATTTCTATGACTTTTATCCAAAGTAAAATTTTCAGAGTTTAAGTCTGGATCACAGCAACAGCCTCCCGCTGACTCTTCTTCTACTCTCCTTCTTACTCTTGCCTGGTCTTTGGGCACATAACCACCGAATTAATCTATATGAGAAAGCACTTTAACACTTCACATTACTGGCCAAAGAATAAAACTGATTTTTCAAAGTTTACATATATAGTGGGTCCCTGAATTTTGCCTGAATAAATTAACAAGTGTATGAGCAAATATTTTATATACATACTTACATATTCATAACAATTTCTAGAAATATCTCCACTCATTTATACCTTAGAAAACATATACTTGCTATACTTATTGATCTAATTTCTGTAACTGATTATAGATTGTGTCAAGAATTGTGTTTTAAAGGCCACGGAAACAGCATAGTAGAGTACATGTGTAACACGGAAGAGGCCCTGGGTTGGATCTCCAGCCCCAAAGAACGGAAGTAGGAGGAGGAAGAGAAGGAGGAGAGAAAATGCTTATTCCAGAATAAGCAAAGCCCCAGGATTAACAAATTTTCTAAGCACTTATGAAAAAAATAGCATCACTCTTCATTTATTTTTACAAATCATAAGAGGAAATACTTCCCAACTCATATTTTTAACTCAAAAGGACCCTGACACAAATACTGGATAAGAATACATAAGAAAGCAATCTGTAATTATTATTAGAGCCTATATTTTTATTAATAAAAATATAATAACCCTAAACAAATTGATGGCAAAGTAAATCTAACAATAAATACTAATAACAATAAATTATTACTATGTTGGAGTTATTCCAAGAATGCAAAATCAACTTTTACATCAGGCAATAAATCAATCAATGTAATTGAACACACTAAGATTTTAAGAGAATAATCACGTAATTATCGGCACAAACTCAGAGAAAGCAATTGACAAACTTTAATATCCTTCTATGACAAAAATCAGCAAATTAGGAATAGAGGATACTATGCTTGATTCAATAAAGAGTAGCTATTAATGATTTACAGTAAATATACTTAATTGTAACACAGAAAGTTTGTATAAAATGAAAAACAAGATGAAACTGATTGCTATGATTACTTCTGTTTAGCTTTATAATGGAGGTCCTAACATGGCACTAGGACTGAGAAAAAGGAATAAAAAATTTAAAAGGAACAAATAGAGCTACCATCATTTCCACAAAATGTAATTATACAGAGAATTTCAAAAGAATATTTTGAAAAATTATTATAGTTAATAAGAGAATTTAGTAAGGTCACTGGAAACTAAGCAATATATGCTAATCAATTGTATGCATATACATATGCACAACAAATAAATATAAAATGAAATTTCAAAGTAATATTAGTGTGGTTGCACAGAATAAGTTCTAATGTTCTATATCACAGCAGGGTAGTTACAGTTCACAGCAATTTAGTATATATTTTACAAGAACTAGAAGAGTTTAAGGTTTACTAGAACAAAGAAATGATAAATGTTTAAGGAGATAAATATGCTAAATACCCTGACCTGACTATGATCATACTGTTCCCTTTAAATATATACAAATATTTTTCAAAAAATAAAAATAATGTTATTTACAACTGGTGAATAAATATAACAATAAATGAATGTGTAAAACATTTACATGAATAACTATAAAACATTTTTTAGAAAAGCACAGGAGGCCTAAATAGAGGACTAGCTCATGTTTATGGAGTGGAACATTCAATATTGCCATATCACCAATTCTCCTCAATCATATAGAGTCAGTGCAATCCAAATCCATACTCTAGCAGATCTTTTAGTGGAAACTTACAAGTTGATTTTAAATTCCTATGGAAATGCCAAGGGCCAGAAATGCCTCAAACAATATTTTTCCTCTACAAGAAAAATAGATTTGGATGCTTGCACTCCAAGATATTGAGAATTATTATAAATCTATAATTATTAGCCAGAATGAGACTATGTACAGAGAAAAAAAGAAAGCCTAGAAACATATATATACATACATACATTTATTTACAAGATAATGACATTCATCAGCGCAGGAAAGTCATACATTTAAAGAACTCATGGGAGCTCAATTGTATGAGAAACATTCTAATCCACATGAGGAAACTTGAATCTTTACCTCACCTGTCCTTTCCTTCATGTATGCAGACAGACATGTGAGAGATTGGTGTCTTCCTATTTTTTGTGAGGCATTAATCCCATCAAGGAAAATACCATCATCATGATTTTATTGAACACTAGGTACCTTTCAAAATACCCACCTCCAAATACCATCACAATGAAGATTTGGATTTGAGCCTTTGAATTTGGGGGCAACACATTGAGACCATAGCATCCTCCTTCATTCATTGTCAGGAACTTAGTTTATACACAATTAACTAATCTGAGTAGATGAGAATTGCTTCTACCAACAGAAAGATCTCACTATATACACAATAGTTATTGCCTTGGTCTCTGCCTATTATATGCAAACAAACCTGCATCCCCTTGCTGACTATAAGAGCTTGAACCAGTTAAACTGCAAGGACTTGAACAGGTCAAACACCTTATGCATTCAAAAACTGAAATGTGAAACAGAGTAGATATCACTATTCGTCTAAAAGGAAGGAAGGAAGGCAGCAGAAGCATTATCTTAATGCCCTGGAGCCCATAAGATGAAAGAAAAGCTGGAGCCTCCATGACAACGGCTAAGTTTCAGTTAGAACAGAAATGGTCTCTTGTTGACAGCTAATTGAAAAAAAAATGGTTTCAGTTGAAATGTCAGTGAACATTCTCTGTATGTTTGAGTAGGGTAGCTAGAATCAGAGCGTGCATTGTCATATGTCAGATAAAGCCTTTGAAGTAGAGCTAAAAATTAAAATGAACTACTTGGAGGGAAAGTTTTTGTAAATTTTTAACTCCAGGAAAACCTCAGCACTGGTGTCTGTAATTCTGACATTGCTTTGGCTGGAAGTGAATGATGTGCATTACAGTTGGGAGACTCTTACCAGGGAAGATTAAATATTCAACTTGTGGTTTTGCAAGGAATACCAGCCTGCCTGTTTCCCAAAGATGTAGTTAACATTACTTATTTTCCATCCATCAACCCCAGTCTTTAAAATTTATACTTCGTGTGAGCAAAGTAGTCCTCATGTTGCCTCTGAACATCAGATCAAGTTGTCAACATATTTTTCAAAGCAAATTTATATTTATGAGACATTATAAGACCACATAGAAGTGACACGTGATGAAGCTCAGGATTAAAATTTTGAATTTCCAGTGCCTCATCCTACCTCTGCACACTTTCATGTCTCTGTGATTTAAATGTTTTGGCAATACTATTGTATAAAGATCAGTTGGAAACTGGATAAGGAAGATGTGGTTTTTCTATAAAATGAAATACTACTCAGCCATAAAGAATGAGAAATTAGAGTCATTCGTAGGAAAATGGATACATTTTGAGGATATACTCTTAAGTGAAATAAATAAGTCACACATGTGTAAATACTGAATAGTTTCTCTGGAGTGAAAAACTATAACAGTACACAAGATCCTAATGGGATAATTAACAATGTGAAATAGGAAGCAGTGGGCTAAAGGTGTAGGGAAAGTGGGAAGGGTAAGGGAAAGGGAATAAGGGAAAAGAAAAAATATGAGAAAATGAAAAAATGGAAATAAAGTGTTTTTTAATGGGGAGGGGAGGAGGGGGTGAAGGGAGGGCAGGGACAAGGGGAAAAAATGAGAACCAAGACCTGTCATGTAAAGGTACAAGGTACAAAAAAAAAAAGAACAAGTGGTCTCATGCTGTTCATACTTATGTTTATGTTCATTTGTATATATTTGTTCTATTCTAGTAAGGATTTAAAATGATTTGTTCTTGAAATACAAAACCAGATAGTATAAAGTCTAAAATAGCAAACTCAAAATTATAAAAGAAGGAAGAGATAAAGTCAGAATTAAATTCACTTATATAATGCAGGACACAAATGTTTGTAAATATTTGTAAAATATTTGTATTTTAAATAAATATTTGTAAAATATTTGTAATATTTGTAAAATACAGGATTTGGACCTTTGCTTTCTTGTGGCCAAAGCAAACAGAATAACATTGTCTACAATATAAAAACCAACATGAACCTCATAAAGAGAGCAGTTATTACTAAACAACATCAGAAAGAAATTTCTCACATGCATCCATATAAAGAAGTCTATCTGTGATACAATGAATCACCGCTTCCATAATACCCTGAGATATAACACATCTCACTCCTCAAAGTCCCTTCATGCAGTCATGTGGGTACACTGGGATTTTAAGGAAAATTAACACAGGAAATTTCACTACTTTCTAAAGCCACAAACTGCTGGTGGTGTCCTCCTTGCTCACTCAGAGAATATTACTTGTCAGAAAAGGCCCTGAGACTGAAGTTACTGCTTGACTGAGTCTGTCAGCTGGGCCAGCCCTGAAGCAACCACCTCTTATTATCAGTCATGTTTTTCCTTCCCTGAGGTTGTCAGAAGCAAAGGGGGTCAATCCACGGTCACCTCTGCCAAAATTGTTTTTCCTGACAGTCAGAGATACTTAGGTCCAAAACTATAAATGTGGCAGACACGTTTTTGTTTTTGTTTTTGTTTTTTCAAATTTGACACTCAAAGGAAAATAAAAAGAAAAACAAAACCAAAATTTGGAAATGATTTGGCTGTACTTTAGGACAATACTTCACCATTGATAAATGCTGATGGAAAATATAATATAAAAGACTTAGGTGTTCTAATAATTACAGAAATGGCCACATAAATATGTAGGAACCATGTGGAGATCAAAATATCAGCTTATTTGTGGACCAGGCAAGTACAACTCAATAGGTAATGATGTCCAAAACTGCTGGGTAAACTGCTCCCAAGCAGAGCTTGAATCAGGAGACAGGTGGAGGTTTTTTTTTACTTTATTTTATTTTTTATTAGTACATGTTTGCAGTACACAATGATTATATTCCTTGTGGGAGTTGTAACGTATACTTAACCTCTTTCACCCTCCCTCCTTGCTCCCACCATTTCTTGATTCCCTCCCCATTGGAGAAAGATCTCCCTACTTCCAATTATTTATCTGTCCTTTTGCTATTTATTTATATTTTGGGTTTCTCATATTAGAGAAACCGTGTGATATTTAAGCTTCTGTGTCTGACTTGTTTCACTTAACATGTGGTCTCAAGATGTATCCATTTTCCTAATAATATCTCAAGTTTATCCTTCTCTATGGCAGAATAGTACTCCATTGTGTGTAAATACCACAATTTCTTTTTCTGTTCCTCTTTTAGTGGACATAGGCTACTTCTACTATTTAGTTACGAACTGTAGTGGAGTTTCATAAACACTGTCCACTGACTGGAGGATGTTGGGCAAAACTTACTGGCCTGAAGTATTGGAACAAGTAGCAAAAAAATCTAATTTACTGCATTAAAAGCTAGAAGTAAAAGGTGATTTTCCTGAGCCCAGCCAAAAGAAAAAGCAAGTAAGAGGCAAAAGCAGCACATTAAACCTGTCCACTGATGAAATGTGGTCCAATGGATATAGACGCTTACTCTCCCTTTCTCAGCCAGGAGAAAGGAACGTACAAGAGAAGGAGGAAGAAGCAACAATGCTCCAACTACTTCCTACTCACAGAGAAAAATCAGAAGCTAATTACCAGCAAGCAGAGACAACTTCATAGGTGTGCAACCTGGGCAGTCACTCAAGACCCATGCTCAGAAGGGCACTCTGTTTAGTTAAAAGCTCTGCATTGTTCTCCTGAAAAACTTAATACTATTTGAACAGAAACTTGCACTTTGATTTTGCACTAAGCTCAGAAAATGGTATAGCCAGCCCTGCAACCAAGAATAAAGATAACAGTAACATCAAAGAAAGGGATGGAGGCTGGAGCTAACACTGTGTGGATATAGGGGAAACTGACAGCAACCAAAGGAATCACAGGTTAATATAACCTATGGCATGGACATCAAAGTGAGGGTGGAGAGGGAAAGAGGAGGGGTGCCTTTCTCATACTCAGAGAGTTCTGGGAGGTTAAGGGATTAAAAACAATCCTGGGAAAGGCTGTAGCAGAAATAGTGTCTTTAAGAGACTCTATTTGGGTGTTCATGCTTCTGCATCTGTCTGTCTGTCTGTCTGCCTGTCTGTATGCCTGCCTTTACATACAGATGGAGTTAAAAAAAAAAAAGAGCACGGTAGAAATTTTAAATCAGCAAATAGCTATATGAGACAGGGATAGTGTAAAATGCTGGTTATATAGGCCTTACAAAAATCACAGCCCTGGAAGGGGGACAAGTCGTGGGTCTTTTTGGTCTTCTGAGGTGAAACTTTCCGAATATCTGACCTTGAAGATTCTGGGAGAGACATTAGGAAGCACCTAGGAAAGCAGCTAAACGAAGTCCTTGTGCCCCTGGATAAGGGGCACATTTCCTCATTACTGCTTCCCTTGGGCTGTGTGATTTCCTGCCCATTATAAAAGCAAATCAGAAATCAAAAACATATAGCAGATAGCTAGAATGAAAGGGAATAAAATTAATATATTTCATATACTGAAAATATTAGATTTACTACTAAAAGGTATGAAGGAACATTTTAAAATAAAAGAAAGGTTAAAAATGAAAAGCAGAATTCAAAAGATAAGATTTACATGTACGTTTCAGAGATAAATGAATGAGACTGCAAATAAATGATAAATGCCAATAAGAATAAACATTAGTCCCTCCTCAAATTTTTTACTCATTTATTGCTTAAAACTGAAAATGAGATTAATCTTGGACTGAAGCATTACGCAAGTAATTTATTCATTCTTCTCCCCACTCAGGGACTAGGCAATGTTTTGTTTGCAGTGGGACCTTAATGTCATATAAATAAAAACAAGCAAACAACTAAAAGTAAAAAACACCAAGAAATTAGCTCAACCTGGCTTATTAATGTGAACAATTACTGGCAACCTAAACAAGGCACAAGATGTTACTTCTGCCTTGAAAGTATTATCTTTACCAATGTAAGTATCAGTGAGACCTCAATAGGTGATTTCAGATGTTTGACAATTTCAAAGAATAAGGAGAAGAGAGATTCCTGTATCTTTATTCTAATTCAGAATACTTTAAGCTTTATATTCCTCCTAATGTTTTTCTAGTCTCTGCAAATGCTAGTGCAGTTTTATTTATATGAATGGACTTGAATATTAAGGATATAAGCAAGCTTTAATAACATGGAAATAAACTATCACATCCACTTACTTGTCTACTTCAACTCTCTGAGCCGTCTGTCCTGTATACTAATATTTGCAAATAACTACTTTATATTTCAATATACTGAGTCATTCTGTCTCATGCTTCTCATTCTATTACCTTGATTTTAGTCTCAGCTTTTTCTTTCTGCAGAGATCCAGTTTATTGATCACAGTTTCTACCAAGGCCATTTGCTCCAGAAAGTTCAAATGGGCACTACTGCAGACTGAAGACTTTCATCTTGACTCCTAACCTAAGATATGATATACTTCTCCTGTTACATTTACAGCAAGTGTGTGCGGCCTTTTTAAACATTTTTGTTTTGCGCTTGGTCTTATTGCTGGATAAATTCCAACAAGATTCTTAAGTCTTCCGATAAATTCCTCAGGGTCATTTTCTTTTCCTCTCCTCTCCACATGATGCATGCACTCATCTCAATTTTTATAACCATATTCAGTCATTTATTTTCATTTTATGACTAAATGTCCAGTAGTAGAAGACAAACAGATTTTAAAAGGCCTTGTATTTCAAGTCTCATATGAGCCCCGGAAGATTAAAGTTTGGTATTAATTCTTCAGATTATGAAATTTTCCTGTTTACATTGAGAACAAACAAATAGGTTTTAAATAGTGGGTTTTGTTCAAATCAAAAATAGCAGACATCTATTTTCACAATTAAAACAAGGAAGTTTTCCACTGTCCTAACTCTTTGTGCTTTTGTCCTTAGCAGTATTTTAAGCTACAAATGGTATCAAACATGTCTTTGAACATTACCACTCCAATCTTAAATCAACCATGTTTAGTATCACTTCATTAGATTTTACAGTCAATACCGCCATTACAGACTTGATTAAATGAACTCCACTGGGTTCTATGACATTAATTATAGCCACACAGCTCCTGCAGCCATCGGTGAACATTCATTATGTATCCATCCACAAAAGGAGAAACTTCCAGCTATTTGGGTGATGTCTTTTCGGAGATCTGTAGAACCTTGATTATCTCTGCAAATATAACGTCAATGAGGAATATATCTAGTAATATGAAACTTTGTGGAGCCATATAATCTTTCAAAAATGAGAACTCAAAAACAAGGTGTTCTCTGGCCAGGGGTTTAGCTCAGTGGTGCCACCACCTGACTCGCAAACACAGAACCCGAATTCAATCCCTGGATCAAAAAACAAACAAACAAACAAACAAAAAGCAAGGTGTTCTAGCACTAATGAGCCTGATTTTGGTGTTGCATTGCACTTCAACTATGAACAGTTCTACGACAGATAGCATTTCCCCCAAATGAACAATTATGCTCTAAATGGTTATTAAGAAACAATTACACTTATTTTGCAATATAAAATATTCAAGGTGATATCCCAAAAGCAAAAGAATTATGTACATTTTATAAACCTTGTACAAAAATATCAAGTTTACAATGCATCTAATGTAGCTAAGTGTAGATTCAAGAATAAAAGAGCTCTTAAAATCTAAAGGAATATTCCACATTTGTATGCAACAAACATGGGGTAACAGATGCCAACAAGTAACCTACATGTACAAGCCTGTGTGAATTCCACTTCAGTGACTCTCCACATTACCAAATTCCTCCCAAATTTAGGTTTTTCTTCTTATAGAAGTCATTTGAATAGAAAAAATATTATGGGCTGGGGATTTAGCTCAGTTGTGCAGCACCTGCCTAGCAAGCACAAGGCCCTGAGTTTGATTCCTGGTACAAACAGAAAAAAAAAGATATTATAAGCAAAGAAATTAATTGAAGAAAACCCAAAATCATACAAATAGGAGAAACAAGTTGTAAGAAAATAGTTGATTTAAAATGTATTTATGTTCATACAGTTTTTATAGATATTGTCTATATTTATATTTATGAATATTTATAGATGTGTTCATACAGTTATTTATAGCTAAATTATGCAGGAATGGTTCTTGGTTTACCCAACACTCCTTCATCCTTTAATGTTTGCAATCTCACTGCAGCCAAGAACACCTGAAGCCATAGATGACACACCCTTGGAGCTTCACATTTTCTTATACATCATCCTCTTCACTCCTGACTAACGTGTCCACTTCTTGAAACAAACTGGCCTTTTCCTTGCTGGTTGTGAGAGTTTAATCTGAATTTACTGAATGGATTCTGATAAGATCCTTAGGGGAAAAAATTGCAGTTACTGCTACTAATATTGTTTCTATTTTACTTTATCAGTTATTCTTTTCTTCTAAATCTGCTTTCTAAATGTAATGCCAGAATTCTGAGTCTAAGAGAAAATCACTTTATTTCCGTGAGAAGAAATAATAAAGAGAATCAATGAATTGCAGAATTGATTCTTTAAAAAGATAAGTAGAATTGACACATCTTTAGCTGACTTCCCAAAAGAAAGAACCCATATGAATGCAGTTAGAAATGAAAAAGGTGAAATCACAATAGACATCACCCAAATCCAGATTACAAGAAATTATTTTGAAAACATACTCCAATAAATTAGAGAACTTGGAAGAAATGGTGAAATCACTAGACACATATGAATTACTCTATTGAACAAAGATGTAAAAACCCTTATTACACCGACCATAGGCAAAGAAATAGTGACAGTAATTAAAAAAAAAAACCCTACCAACTGAGAAAAACCTAAGACCTGAGGAATTCATCATAGAATTGTTCCAGAACTTCAGAGAATATCTAATGCCAATACTCCTCGAACTTTTCTATGAAACTAAAAAGGAAGGAGCATTGCCAAACTTATTCCAGGAAGCTACATTATCATGATGTCAAAATAAGACAAGAACTAATAAAAAAATAAACTGTAGGCCAATTTCCTTGATTAACATAGATCCAAACATTCTCAACAAGATATGAGCAGAAGGCAACAAATCATTAAAGAGCTTATACATCATTCATTATGACCAAGTTAGCTTTATCCAATAATGGTTTGACATACATAAATAAATAAATGTAATACATCACAGAAACATAAGCAAGGACAAAAATGACATGATCATCTCGATAGATACAGAAAAACCCTTTGACAAAATCCAATATCCATTCATGATTTTAAAACAATTGATGAAAGTAGGTGTAGAATAACCTTACATCAAACTAATAAAAGCCACTTATGACAAATCACTACCACTATCATATTAAGTGATGAAAAACTGAAAGCATTTCCTTTCAAACCAAGAACAAGACAAGAGTATCCACTCTCACTGCTCCTCCTATTCATTGTAGTACTGAAACTTTTTGTCAGAACACTCATGCAGATAAAGAAATAAAAGTGATTCAAATAGGAAAAGAAGAAGTCAATCCATCTTTTTTGCAGGTCTTTTACATAGAAGACCTTACAAAAATCAAAAAGATTTTTAGAATTAATAAACAAATTCAGACCCAGCCGCCATCACTCAAGCACCGGGAGGTAGCCTGGGCCCGATCCACCATGGGAAAGAGAGCCACACCTGCTCCGGACCCAGCCGCCATCACTCAAGCACCGGGAAGGTAGCCACGTGGGTGCCCCTGAACCCCCATAACCTCCCCACCACGTGCACTCTCAGACCTCCTGACTGTGCCAGTCTTTGGACTCACTCTGCAGAGGCAGAGGTGGTCATCAAGGAGTTCCCAACTTTGAACATATTTAAAGAAAGGGCGTGGGAAACCTGTAATAGAACGTTGCAGAGTTCAACCATTCAGAAGGTTGGGGAACTCAATCTGGGCCTTGCAGCCTGAGGTCAGTCAGCGCCATGGGTTTCAGCCATCAGCTAACTGAGATCAGGGGTCTTGCATCCTCACTCTGTCACAGCCATTAAATGGTAAATACACTATATTGAAATTTTGTTCACTGCAGACATGTTGTGGACTGCTTCTTGATTTCAACTTAATTCAAATGATTTAAGGGTGATAGACTAGTGACTACCACTGGTGGTCAGTGTCCAAGTTGTGCTTGATCTTAATGTGTTGATGATTGTATCAGTTGGGATAAAGCATTGCAGTTGATTTGATGAGCTGTTTTCTCTGATGTTACGAAGATGAGAATATCTGTGGGTCGTTAGAGACACAGAAGCTAGGGTGCAACTATATCAGGAAGATTTGGGTGATAATCCAGAGATTAAACCAAGGACAGTCCGACAACAAAAATAAAAATGAGAAAACACTTAAGCAAGACACAATGACAAGGACAGACTTCCAATTCACCAATGGCAAACAGTAGGGCAAATGAGGATGAAAAGGCCGATAGTGAACCACAAGGACACCCTGAATTCAAAGCACAGGAAGTAACAAAACAGATCAATCAGGCTCTAGAAAAATTCAAAACAGAAATAATTTGCCAGATAACCATAGAGATAGTGAGCAAGATGGTAGTTGTGATTCGAGACTCTAGAGCAGAAACTGACAAAAAAATAGATGAGCTCAGGACCATGATAGAAGCCATGAAGGCCCAGCATAAGAAAGAAATGGAAACAATGAATGCTCAACATAGGAAAGAAATGGAATCCATAAAACAGATTCAAACAGATATCCAGGAGATTAAATACTCCATTGAAAGTGTACACAACAGAATAAAAGAATGCGAAGATAGACTCTCAGATATAGAAGATAAGATTGCAGTCAGTGACCAGGAAAAGAGAGGTCTCTTAAAAACAGTAAGGGATCATGAGAAATCAATCCAACAACTCCTAGATGATGCAAAGAAGAATAACATAAGACTGATAGGAATACATGAAGTAGCAGGAGAAAATACAAATGATTTAAAAAAGCTGTTTGCAGAATTAATGACAGA
>NW_022900927.1:24885482-24886306 GCF_012274545.1 Fukomys damarensis | reverse complement strand
AAGAAACAAATCATATACAAAGGAAAGCCCATCACAATCAAAGCAGACTTTTCAACACAAACCCTCAGGTTAAGGAGAGCCTGGAGTGAGGTATTTCAAGTCCTAAAAGAAAACAACCTCCAACCGACACTGATGTACCCTGCAAAACTCTCTTTCAAAATGGATGGGGAAATAAGATACTTCCATGACAAAGAACACCTGAGAAACTTCATGAACACCAAACCAGCACTACAAGGAATTCTAAACAATATCCTAGAAAAAGACAATGAAGGTCACAACACCATGAGGCCCAACGGACCAAATCAAATAGGCAAGGCAAGAAACTAAAAGGAGAGGGGGGAAAAAGTAAAAAGAGTCAATAAAAGGACAATAACATACAATAAGTCAGTACATATCAGTTATAACCAGCAATGTCAGTGGTCTCAACTCACCAATCAAGAGAAATAGACTGGCAAAATGGAATAAGACGCAAAATCCAACAATATGTTGTATACAAGAAACACACCTAGTGCAAAAAGATGCCCATAGACTGAAAGTGAAAAGATAGAAAACAATTCTCCTTGTGACAGGAGCCCAGAAAAAAACAGGAGTAGCAATCTTATTTGCAGACAAAGTAAATATCAAAGCAAAAGTGATTCTAGTATTATTGATGTGGGATGGTACTGTATCATACCTATATGAATGGAAAATATCTTGTACCTGCTTTATGATACATAGTAAGGACCGTGCTTTATCAGAGCTACATTTAATGATATTACTCTAGAATGTTCTCTTTCCAGATGATGATTAAGAGGCTAATAGAAAAAATGGTGCCAGGTACCACA
>NW_022900927.1:24883748-24885264 GCF_012274545.1 Fukomys damarensis | reverse complement strand
ATATATATATATATATATATAAATTGAATTTTGGGAAACTTTAACAGTGCTGCCACCTTTGGAAAAAGTCATCCCAATTTCCTGTGTTGAGTTGGCATTGCACAGAAATGGACAGCCACATTGGTATAGAAATGTTAATTTTTTATTTTTATTTTTTTTCCACGTGTACAGGGGTAACACATTGTACTAAATATGTAAGGTCATAACTACGTGGGTTTGATTACAGAAACTAATAAATATTCTCTAAACAATGAAATAAAAAGAATAAGATAAGACTATAAGAACAAGAAGCAATTTAAATATATTCAGGGTCCATTTTCATCTCCAGAATTAAGGATTATTTTAATGTTACACCATTGCCTTTTCTCTTTTACTTTCCTTTTTAGTTTTATTTTAGGATTCCCTATTTTTAATGTTCATACAGAGATTTCTTTAACTCAAATATCAAATAGTTTCTTTGGTGTGAAAAACTATAACAGTACACAGGATCCTAATGAGATAATTAATAATGTGAAATAGGAAGTAAAGGGCTAAAGGTGTAAGGAAAGTGGGAAGGGTGGGGGAAAGGTAATAAGGGAGAGGAAAAAAATATGAGAAACTGAAAAAATGGAAATAAAGTGTTTGTAAATGGGGAGAGGAAGAGGGGGTGAAGGGAGGGCAGGGACAAGGGGAAAAAATGAGAATCAAGACCTATTATGTAAAGGTACAGAGTCCCAATGATGAATGTAACTGTATTGTATACCTAGATGGTACCAATAAGCTCAATAAATAGAAAAAAAAATAAATTCAACAAAGCAGCAGGATACAAAATCAATACACTAAAATCAGTAGCATTCCAATACACCAACAATGAAGCCACCAAGAAAGAAATCAGGAAAACAATCCCATTCAGAATAGCTTCAAACAAAATTAAATACCTAGGAAGTTTAATGTTTCTGTTTTAATATAGGAAAAGACTTTATGAACAAATCCTCAGTAGCACGGGAACTAGCAGAGAGAATCAGCAACTGGGATCTCATATTACTAAAAAGCTTCTGTACTTCAAAAGAAACTATTAGCAGAACTAAGAGACAATCTACAATGTGGGAAAAAAATTTTTACCAGCTGTACCTCAGACAAAGGACTATTATCAAGGATATATAAAGAATTCAAAACAATCAGTCCCCCCAAATATAAAGACCCGATTCAAAAATGGGCATCCGAAATGAACAGACATTTCTCAGACAAAGAAGTAAAAGCAGCAAGAAAATATATGAAAAAATGTTCCACATCACTGGTCATTCGAGAGATGCAGATGAAAACAACACTGAGATTCCACCTCACCCCACAAAGAATGGCTGCTATCAAGAAATCACACAATAACAAATGTTGGTGGAGTTGTGGGGAGAAAGGAACCCTCCTCCATTTCTGGTGGGAGTGCAGACTAGTGCAACCACTATGGAAATCAATATGGAGATACCTCAAAGAGCTTGGACTGGAGGTTCCATTTGACCCAGCCATCCCTCTGCTGGGTATC
>NW_022900927.1:24878954-24883711 GCF_012274545.1 Fukomys damarensis | reverse complement strand
GCACCCATGTTTATAGCGGCACAGTTTGTAATAGCTAAATCTTGGAAACAACCTATTTGCCCATCCGTTGGAAACTGGATAAAGAAGTTGTGGTTTTTCTATAAAATGGAATATTACTCAGCCATAAAGAGCGAGAGAATAGATTCATTCATAGGAAAATGGATACATATTGAAGATATACTCCTAAGTGAAATAAATAAGTCACACATATGTAAATACCAAATAGTTTCCCTGGTGTGAATATTCTGCAACAATGCATAAGATTCTAATAAGATTACTGACATTTAGAAATTTGAAGAAAGGAGCTAAAGGTGTAGGGAAGGTGTGATGTGTAGGGGAAGAACAAAAAGGGAAAAGAAAAAAATGTGAGAGAATGAAAAGATGAAAATAAAGTGTTTGTAGATGGGGAGGGGAGGAGGGGGTGAAGGGAGGGCAGAGGTAAGGGGAAAAAATGAGAATCAAGATTTGCCATGTAAAGGTACATGATCCCAACAATGAATGTAACTGTACTGTATCCCTAAAATGTACCAATAAACTCAATAAAATTTAAATTAAAAAAAAACAAAAAAAACAAAAAAAATTAAATACCTAGGAATTAACCAAAGAAGTAAAAGGCCTCTCTGTACTGAAAGCTATAGTAATCTGAAAAGAAAGATTGAAGAGGACATTTGAAAATGGAAAGACATCCCCTATTCCAGCCAAGGCTATCTAGAACAAATATTGTCAAAATGGCCACCTTTCCAAAAAAATGACATATAGATTTTATGTAATCCCAATTGAAAAAAAATCTTAAAATTTATATGGCACCAGGAGACCCGAAATTGCTTTTGCAACAAGAACAGTGCAGGAAGCATCACAATCCTAGATTTCAAGTTATATTACAAAGCTAAAGTGATAAAAACAGCTTAATACTGGCACAGAAAAACAGACAGATAAATGGAACAGAATTGAAGGTGCAGAAACAAACTCAGGCACATTCAGCCACCTGATCTTTTACCAAAACATATGCTGGAGGAAAAATAGCCTCTTTAACAAATGTTGCTTTTAAAAAATTGGCTATACACATGCAGCTATTCTGAATGGGATTGTTTTCCTCATTTCTTTCTTGGTGGCTTCATTGTTGGTGTATAGGAATGCTAGTGATTTTAGTGTATTGATTTTGTATCCTGCTTCTTTGTTGAATTTGTTTATTAATTCTAAGAATCTTTTGATTTTTTGGAGGGTCTTCCATGTAAAGGACCTGCAAAATGAATCTAGATCTATATGTCTCACTCTATGCAAAAATAAAATCAAAAGAGATTAACGATAAATACAAAAACATAAACCACTGAATTTGCTGGAAGATAAAATAGTTAAAACTCTTAAAGATATAAGGATGTATTTTTTAATGGAATCCCAGTAGCACAAATAATAAAATCAGCAATCAACAAGTTGGATTAAATCAAATGGAAGAGCTTCTGAACAGCAAAATAGACAATAAAGAGAAGAGCCAATTTATAGAAAGGGGAAATTTTTTCAACCTAATCTTTAGACAGAGAACTAATATTTAGAATAAAAAGAAGTCAAAAATTAGTCCCTCTGCAAGTCAAAAGGACTCAATCATAAAAGGAGAATTGAAATGAATAGACACTTCTCAGAAGTACAAATGGCCAATGCATACATGGAAAATTTTCAGTATCATCGGCCATTAGAGAAATCAAAATCAAAACAAAGACTATCTCTTACTCCAGAAAGAATATGTCTTAAGAGAGCCCAAGAAACAATAAATACTACCAAGGTAACAGAAAAAGTAACTCTTCAACACTCTTGGTGGGATAGTAAAATAGTACAATCACTGTGGAAATCAGTATGGAGAGTGCTCAAAAAACTAAAACTAGAAATTCCATTATTCCCAGCTATACTTCTGAGTATCTAACTGAAAGAGCTAAAGACATTATAAGGCAGCGATATAGGCATACCATAGTTATAGTAGCACAACTCGTAATAGCTAAATTAAGGAAGCAGCTTATAGGCCCATCCACAGATGAATGGATAAAGAAAATAAGGTATATATAAACAATGGAATGCTACTGAATAATAGAGAAGTATAAGTCTAAGTCATGTATAGGACAGTGGATGCATATTGAGTCCATGATGCTAAGCGAAATATATCAGACACAGAAAGTTAAATAGAGTATTACTTCTCTTACATAAGACAAATGGTAGGAAACAGGGTAATAAATGGTGGAGATGGGAAGGGGATCTAGGGATGGAAGGGGACCAAAGGGACAGGAGAGGAAGTAAAAGGAGGGAGATATAATATACATATGTACCAAGACTCTATGATAAATGTATCCATAACATATCACAAACATATACTAATATTAAAAACATGAAAGTTCACAATACATAACTTTTTAAAAAATTTTTTCCATGAAGTTTATTGGTATATTTTAGGTATGCAATACAGTTACATTCATCATTAGCATTTGTACCTTTATGCAGTGTATCTTGAATCTAATTTTTCCCCATTTCCCTGTCCTCCCTTCAACCCTTCAACCCTCCCCTATATACAAAGACTTTGTTTCCATGTTTTTCTTTTTCTTATATTTGTTTCTTTTCCCTTCTTTCCTTTCCCCT
The DNA here is from genome assembly GCF_012274545.1 of Fukomys damarensis. Taxonomy (NCBI): domain Eukaryota; kingdom Metazoa; phylum Chordata; class Mammalia; order Rodentia; family Bathyergidae; genus Fukomys; species Fukomys damarensis. The sequence goes on along the minus strand of NW_022900927.1, from coordinate 24,881,092 downwards.
ACCCCTCCCACTTCTCATACTCCTTTTTCTTTCCAATAAATAACTTTTTAAATGCTAATGAATTTATCCCAAGTGCTTTCACTGAACTAGCTATTTGAAAATAGAAGTTATTTTTCTTCAAAATTCTCAGTATTCAATCACCTCAAGAAATTCAAGTTGAATGTCGGAGGGAGACAAATAAACAGACAGTTGTATTACACTAGTCCTCTATACTGTTCTCTCAAAAAAAAAAAGTAACTGCCCCACCCCAGGATGCAACACATTTGCTGTGGCTGGTCAGACTCAACATTTTGGAGACTCTGTTTTCTAGAACTAGAGCTTTCAGATGTGAGTAGAGACCTGTGAATGGCTTATGGTTTTTTTCCCAAGAAGGTAAACTGAGCATGGGCTGACCAATCCATCATCTTTTTTTTTTTTTTTTTAGATGTTTTCTTCTTTTCGTGTGGCTTTCTGGCTAGAGACACTGTCCAGGCCTGGGTTCAATGGAGCACTGTACTTTCAACGCAAATGTACTCCTTTGTATATGGCTTGTTCCCTGCCATTGGTAAGTGGGTGTGACACAAGTGTGTCCTCACCCATAGTGTTCACACCCAGGGTTTGGCTTGGGTGGTGGGGAATCTAATGGGACAGCCCTCATGGCCTGCTTTGAGTTGAAGTGATTTATACATAAGTAACTTAGGAAAAAAGAGTTTTGTATTTATCAATCTAATCTTAAACATCCACCCTGGACTGTAGAACCAAAGTATTAAAGAGGTGTACACAAGTGGAAGAAAACACAGAGAAGGAGCATCTGGTCCTGGCTGGTAGGTGGGAAAGAAGCAAATTGGAAAGGCTTCCAGGAGGAGCAGCCAGTCAGGCAGAGGATACTTCACATAGAATGAGACTATCTGGCAAGACTCCGTGGCATAATGGAGTAGAGAGTTCAAATTTCACCTGATGTAAAGGATATGAAAGCAATGTGCCAAAAAAAAATGTTATAGGGAAATGAGGATGGCTAATTTTTTAAAGAGAACTTCTAATAGAAAAATTCTTATCTTTTAAGTATTATCCTGTGGATGCTCTATTGAGCTTACTTTCATTTTTCCAAAGTATGAAATTAGTTACAACATGAAAGTAAGTGGACTCTGCTCAGTATAAAGAAGTTTCCCATGCAGGATTTAACAATTAGAGGGTGGCTGCCCCAAGGAGCTATGCATGTGTATGCTGAAAAGGACATTGCTTTGTCAGATGGGAGCTCATCCTACATAACTTCTCAAGTCCTTTGAACTCATACTTCTATCATCAGCCTTCTTGAGCAAGATACCATGCAGAAATTGAAATAAAATAAATTATCTCCCCCCCTCATTTGGGAAAAAAGGTAAATACTACATTGAATACTGCAAACTTTTGAATATTTTGGTTAAAGGGAAATTAATATACAATAGCACAAACAAACAGACGTGCTTAAAAGAAAACTCATAAAACTAATCCCTCATTTCATCACAATTCAAATGCACTTTCAAACCTTTCAGGATCACACAGCATTTTCTTACTTAAACCACAGCATGTATGGCATTGTGTTATAATTTACCAGTTCACTTCAGTTTACTAGTGATGTTTTTTGTTTTTTGTTTTTTTAGAGTTGACTCTTTTCTTTTTTTTTTTCAGCTTTAATTGAGTTTATTGGTACATTTTAGGGATACAGTACAGTTACATTCATTGTTGGGATCATGTACCTCTACATGACAGGTCTTGGTTCTCATTTTTTCCCCTTACCTCTGCCCTCCCTTCACCCCCTCCTCCCCTGCCCATCTACAAACACTTTATTTTCATCTTTTCATTCTTCACATTTTTTTCTTTTCCCTTTTTACTCTTCCCCTACCCATCCCACCTTCCCTACACCTTTAGCTCCTTTCTTCCCATTTCTAAATGTCAGTAATATTATTAGAATCTTATGCATTGTTGCAGATTATTCACACCAGGGAAACTATTCGGTATTTACACATGTGTGACTTATTTATTTCACTTAGGAGTATATCTTCAATATGTATCCATTTTCCTATGAATGAATCTATTTTCTCGTTCTTTATGGCTGAGTAATATTCCATTTTATAGAAAAACCACAACTTCTTTATCCAGTTTCCAATGGATGGGCAAAT
>NW_022900927.1:24875574-24878394 GCF_012274545.1 Fukomys damarensis | reverse complement strand
GGGATCTCATCTTACTAAAAAGCTTCTGTACTTCAAAAGAAACCATCAGCAGAACTAAGAGACAATCTACAATGTGGGAAAAAATTTTTAGCAGCTGTTCCTCAGACAAAGGACTATTATCAAGGATATATAAAGAACTCAAAACAATCAGTCCCCCCAAATATAAAGACCCGATTCAAAAATGGGCATCTGAAATGAACAGACATTTCTCAGACAAAGAAGTAAAAGCAGCAAGAAAATATTTGAAAAAATGTTCCATATCACTGGTCATTCGAGGGATGCAGATGAAAACAACACTGAGATTCCACCTCACCCCACAAAGAATGGCTGCTATCAAGAAATCACACAATAACAAATGTTGGTGGGGTTGTGAGGAGAAAGGAACCCTTCTCCATTGTTGGTGGGAGTGCAGACTAGTGCAACCACTATGGAAATCAATATGGAGATACCTCAAAGAGCTTCGACTAGAGGTTCCATTTGACCCAGCCATCCCTCTGCTGGGTATCTTTCCAAAAGAACTAAGAGTTGACTCTTTTCTTAGCTATTCCTTGTAATCTGTCAAGTGGAATGAAATTACTAACCCAGTTAGGTGCGGATATCTGTAGATGGTTGTGTGTTAGGCATGCACAAAACCCTTAACAACCTTTCCCTGGAACTCTTATAAGTTCTCTGAGGAGTGATCCACTCTGTTCATTTGGTGATGCTATCTGATATTTCATTGACTAGGTTATTTGCACTTTCTTATCTTGTTTGTTTGTTTGCATATTCTGCAAGTAATCCAGGATCAAACTCTATGTCAAGTTTCTTTAATAATTTAGAACATTCAATTTACTTCCAGTTTACTATTTGTAGGAAAGTTTCATGGGTTTTTCTCCTAACATAATGCAGTTTACACAGGAGCTAAATGATCATAGGCTTACTTCACATCTTTCCAGTCACCTATCTTATTATGATTTTTGTTATCCATATTTTGTCAAAATCCTCATCATCCATAAATGAAAGAACATATGGCACAGGGTTTTCTAAGTACATTTACCTCTGATTTCCTTTGAGTGAGTACTTGGATTTGCAATATTACATTAATTTGAAGTCTTATTTTTTTCTTGGAAATTTTATTTGCCTTTTATACTTTGCAATATTATTAATAATTTTAGGCTTTCTCCATATGCTGAGCATACCAAATGACGGAATGATAAATAGCAACAACTATAAATTCTTATGCCCTTAAAGCACTAAATGATACAGCAAGGCTTACATAGTATAAAAAAAAATCACAGGCAAACAAGGCCAAAAAATCATGTTAAACAAACTTCTATGTGTATTTGACATAACTCCCAAGTATACAAACAAAAGACTTCAGGTGGAGGCAGGCATAGTTAGACGAAGGAAAGTATGGAACTTCAGAAGCACACATGATAGCAGAGTCAACTGTGTAGGTAGAACACACTGACTGGGAGGTGATGAAACAGTGAAATCCCCAAGCCATCATCACTAGAGAAAAGGACAGAGAAGATAGGTGAGCCACTAAGAAACAGCTCATAAGCAAACCATAAGAAAGGTGCTTCGTGACAGAAGTTTTACCATGGAATGAGAAAAAAAAAAGCTCCAGACAGTCAAAAGGGACAGCATACACCCCAAGAACCACGTTGGTTTTTTGTAACTTTATGCTGATGTCTTAATATGTGCCAAGCATATAGCTAAGCCATCACCATCCAAAATACTTTTATTTAGTCCACACAAAATACCTTTTGGGAAAGATATTAATGCTTCTCCTTTAAAGACAAGGAAACCAAGGAGCTGAGGGGTGAAGTAATTCACCCAAGGTGCCTGCATTAGTGACAGACCCAAGCTATAAATCCTGATTTATTTTTTGTTTTTGCAAAACCTACACTTTTCATTCCTATGCCAGGCTTTTCAATGTATAAAACACACAATTGGTGTTCTGTAGATCATATTTTAAAAAGCTATCTCTTTTGACCACAACTTATTATTTTAGGTGAACTTTGAGCATTTCAAATGTAATATGAATCTGGTAATTAGAGAATGGGCTGCAAGATGGAGAGAGACATGGTCTTGGGCAGCATGACCCTGAATTATCTTGATTACAATCAAGGGCTTCATGCTCAGAACTGCAAGTTTCAGGTAACTGACACATTTTCTCAATGATATCTTCGCAAAGTGTGTTTCTACCTGGGATGCTAAACATTATATCAACATGTATTCTCCCAATATTATCCCTGATGCATTTTAAAGTGCACTGATTCTTCAAAAGCAGTACATAGAAGCCTCTGCTGTGCCTCCTTGTACACCGCACAATGATGCTACTTCAGTACATGGGCTTTATTTCTCTTTAGCCTTACGACGTTTGCCATGGTTTTGTAATTTGAGATTTCTAACTCTAGATTTTGAGCACTTTTGCCCTGGAAGAATTTTCTACTCTAGAAAAATTTTGTCTTACATTAAGCATCTTTGTGCTAAGAGATGGAGATAACTCTGTGTAGATATTTGATTTAAATAATGCAAGCATATCTATAAACATAGTTGCTTGTAGGCACATAGATTCAATCCATTTTTATAAAAATTATCACTTAATTTAAAGATCTGTGAAATATATATTGCCCTGGAAGAATTTTCTACTCTAGAAAAATTTTGTCTTACATTAAGCATCTTTGTGCTAAGAGATGGAGATAACTCTGTGTAGATATTTGATTTAAATAATGCAAGCATATCTATAAACATAGTTGCTTGTAGGCACATAGATTCAATCCATTTTTATAAAAATTATCACTTAATTTAAAGATCTGTGAAATATATATATAT
>NW_022900927.1:24846109-24875524 GCF_012274545.1 Fukomys damarensis | reverse complement strand
AAACCGGGGATCTAACTCGGGACCTTATGCTTGCAAGGCAGGTGGTGGCACCACTGAGCTAAATCCCTGGCCAAAGCTTTAGGTTTTTTTGTTTGTTTTTGTTTTTGTTTTCTTTGGTACCAGGGATTGAACTCAGGTCCTTGTGTCTGCAAGGCAGACAGTGCAACCACTGAGCTAAGTCCCCAGCCTCTGTGAAATATTTTTAATCTAAACATAGTGCTTATGAAGCTAAACTCCCAAAAACATGGGTAGAATTTATTATGTTTTTTTTCCATAAAGTGCTAACTCTAGTTGATTGATCCTTTTATTCTAGTTCTCAGACTTTATTCTGGTCCTCTCTTTTCTGTACCAGTAATAGTGTTAGATCCATTATTTTTCACAGGGGGCTCCAGAGCTCCTGGCCCACCCTTCAGCAAAGATCTCTGCAAGCACTTTGGCTAAGCCAAGATCGCCTGATGACTAGCAAATTTCTCAGTATTTTCTTCTTTATAGCAGAAGCCAAAATTTGAACTAATAGTACTTCTAAAAACGCAGTGGGAACACTGAGTCCTGTGCTACTGTTACATTGCTGTTCTGTTCTTTGACTCAACTGCAGAGTCACACATGCCCATTTAGTACATGCATTGCACTCAGCTCGGAACATTGGGTTGTTGTCCTTGGTGCTGAAACAAAACAGAGCTGGAACCCCTAGTCTTCACACATGAGGATATTATATTCTAATAAAGGAAAGGAATTTAAAAGCAAACATATATTATGTTAGATGATACCTTGTACTTTGAAGAAAAATAAAACAAGTCAAGAAAGCTATTATAGTTGGAGCGGAGTTTTTTTTAAAAATGTGTTCAGGAGAGGCCTCAGTGACATTCAAGCAGCAACCTGAAAGGAGGAAGAGAAGGAGAGAGAGAGAGAGAGAGAGAAGCTTTGAGGAAAGAGAATGTGCAGTGAGTTAGAGGAAGAGCAAGGAGACTAGTGGGGTCAAAGTGCAAATGAACAAGGATCAATATGAGAGCAAGAGATATCCAAGAAGAGGTAGAGTTCTTGCCAGTCTTCTGTGACCTTGTAAATATTTAAAGAAGGACAATGGGAATTTTTGCTGACTTCAGTGTTACATTTGAATTCTGAATATGGTAATTAAATTTTTATTGCCAACCCATATTTGAGGCAGAAAAGACCTCAAACTGTTTGGATAATGTCTAGGAATAAGTGGTAAAGTTTTAGCTGATACATTTAAATAAAAGTAGTTAGCTCATAAATAACTAACTTAACAATCACTAAATATCTGATTTGTTTCATTTCTGTGCCAACTGCCCAAAAAATCCAAATATAAGATACTGAATTCTTATTGGGTTTTGAAATTCCCACCTCAAAAAATAATATTACATATACTGATACCTTTTAGTCTGAAGAAGATAGCATTTATTGGGGGATGTGTAGCATCTTAAGAAATGAGTTGCATGTAAAGTACCTAATGATTGACAGTCAGAAGCATGATAGTGTCTCAATACTGTAGAAATTTTATTACTTTGTAAAACAGCAAAACATGATTCCTCTTCCAAATAATTTTTTAGAGAACATTATATCAAAGTTAAAATATTTACACAAGACTTTTATTAATTACCTCAACAATTGTCACAATTTATAAATTAACTGACAAAAATGGTGTAAATTTCAGATACCTATAGCTGCAAAAGAAACTACCCTAAAAACTAGTAGCTTAAAACAATAATTTATTATTACCAGTTTTTGCATGTTTGTGAGGTTCAGCCAGGGCAGTTCTCAGTTGGAATCCCACATGCAGCTGCTGTCAGATAGTGGTTAAGACTACAGCCATCTGAAGGCTTGACTTGGTTGGATGTTTTGGATGTCCAGGATTCTCTCAATCCTGGCTGTTGCTCCTGGCTATTAGACAGCAGCTCGGCTAGATCTCTCAGCTAAACCTCCTACCTGTGGCCCCTGGATGTAGCTTAGAGAGGGTGTCTTAGAGTAAATGGTCCAACAAGTCCAGGCAGGAGCTGAGAGTTTTCTTAGGAATGAACTTCAGAAGGATTGGAACCAAGTTCCAGTCACTTCTGCTACATTCTACTGGCCCAGAAAAAGATCACCAAGGCAAGTTCGCATTCAAAGGAAGGAGAATTGCTCTTCTTCTCATGATGTATACAGTAGAATGAACATACAGAAAGAAAAAGAATTAATGGCAACAATCTTGAAAACTCTGTGTCACAGCACAATGTTCAGAAATTACAGACAGAACTGCTATCTTTTATTGTGAAATATTCTTGAATAACACCTTTAAGTAGTTCCTTATTGAAAGAGACATAAGAGTTTATGTGTATTTTTTTTTCTGTCCAGAGTGTCCTATATAGAGCAGGCACTCAATAAATGTTTCTAACTTATTGACCAAGTCCCTACTCTCATTCCTAGTTGTTATCTACAAGAAAATTTTAGGTATAAGACTCTTTGGAACTTTGTCTACCTGTGTTGCACCTCTTACCATGGAGGCAGAAGAAAAATATATTTTAAAAAACATACAGCAGTCATTTATCAATAGCCTTACTCTTTAGAATTTATGCTCTTATTCATCAATCATTATTTACATAACTACCCACATGAAGTAAATAGGAAAAGTAATATTGCTGGTCGGTTTGATATAGAGATAAAAATCCCAGAGAACCAAATGGTTTGTATAACACATAGCCACAAAAGAGAACAGTGATAACTTTCAAAAAAATCAGAAACTAGATCCTATATTTTTACTACCAAATCACACTTTCTTCCTGGCACCTATCTTGGGAGATTATGATTACCTTTCATGACATTAATCATAGAACCAACTAACCTTTATTAAACATATTTTGTGCCAAGCCCGGCATGCAACACTTTGTGCTTGTTAGCTCATATATACGTCACAACCACTCCATGATGTTGGGAGTAACTTTATCCCTGTTTTGCAGCTAGAGTGATTGGAAATGGTACACCCATCATTTTAATGTAGGTAGCCTGGGTTAGAGCCTATATTCCTAATTATTATACATTGCTAAATAATCATTGCAAAGAGCACATTTATTTAACTGTGGAACATCCTGAGCCCCAGGCCAGCTGCTCTATGGCTTTTTAATTATTATCATTGGCTTAATAGTGCCAGTATATCCAAATATTGTGCTGAGTAGCTATGATATTGCAGAAATATATCTACTTATCCAGAAAGGCAGTCAGCATATTTTACTAAATGGAATAAATGTGTTATCAAATATATATTATAATATAAATATATATGCATAAATACATAAATATATAATGTATATAAATGAATATATATAAATATATATTCAACACTTCAAAACACATTATGACCAAAATGACACAAGGCACATGAATTCTTGGTGGCAAATCATTAGAATACTTTTGTAGAGTTAAACATAGAATTTCCTTTCTAAGTAATCAATATCTTCTTATATGTAGGGGCATATTGGAGGGAAATAAACAAAAACCAAGACCAAAACACAGATGACTCACAGTGTAAAATCATCATATGCTTTTCTGTGATTGACAACTGTAAGACCATCACATGCTTATTGTGTAGCATGTTTTTGAAAAAAATGTACCCTTCTGTATCTTTTATGAAAATATTACTCACATTTACTGTGTGCTGACTTTGTCCCCTTCCCAGAAACAAAGGCTGAAACCCTCATTGGCCTTGACCACACCAATCAACAGAACAGTTTGTCCCTGAGAGTATGAACACATCTCACACACAAGGGGCCATCACAAGCTAGATGTCCCCTAACTTCCAGCACCACTATGCTTTTAGATAGCTTTTCTTCTGCTTCCTCTGTGTTTGTCATGCCTTAAATAAACTTTTGCTGCACACTATACCAATGCTGACTCCCCTACTTCTTGCTAAGAGACATACTTCTTTAGTCTTCACCAGAGCAATAGCAAAAGCTCAAAGAGAGGTGGAGGTCACTCAGAGACATTCCCCCACACTGGACAAATTATACTTTGCAAAGAGAAACAATGCTTTAAAATGCTAGAAAATTTTACACTTTTACTACTCCTACTTTATATTAGTTCTTTGATGGAGATTACAAATGCGTTTGTGTTCAGAGAAAAATTATAGAAAATAGCTTTGCTTTGCATGATATCCCCAGGAAGTTTTCTCTTCATGACTTAGTGAAATATGGAGTTAATTGAGTTAACAGTCAAAGCCCCTGGTGAGTGTTCCATCACTAATATCTGTGACCTTGTGCAGGTCACTCTCAAGCTTGCTTCTCCACCTTTAAAATGAAAGGGGTAAGATGAGGTGGCCTTACAGTCCCATCTTTAAATTCTGTATTTAAAGTTGTATTGACAGTAATAATTTGAAGATAGGAATATAAATGAGAAAGTACACTATTTTCTTTGTAATTTGTATGCTATTTTGTGCTGTAGAGTTGTGAATACATTTGACATAAGGTAAAATGAATGGATATTAGTGTTACTACATAAAAAGTCTTTGATATTTCCTAGAAAGTGGGAAAATGGGAAGAGGACAAGTCAAAACAACTTCTAACCTGTCACTTTAAAAGGCTCTAGATTTCTTTTTTAAAGAAAAAGAAAAAAATTATTTAGCAACTTGTACTTTAAATATGAGCTGGATATACCAACTCCAGGTTTTAGAATATATTTTGGTTTTATTCAAAGCAAACTTTTTTGATAAGTAAGATATTCCTAAATCCAAAAATGTAATTTCAATAACGTATTTTAAATATGCCTTCTTGGATGAAATTTTGCAATTTGTCCATGCATAGATAAAACAGCCATTTCCTAAGTGAGCTCTTTTTCACTATTACTATTCATGACAGGTGCACAAAATGATGTGTAGTGAAATGAGCAGGACCAACAGATGCCTCCTATGGTATCAATGCCAGCTTTTCCTTGAATTCACCTTGTGTTCTCCTGACGTATCTCAATCTTTCTTTTATTCCCTCTTAGGGTTACAATATCAATTTGTTGCTGAGATCTTTGACAATCTTGTTCTACTTCTTAACTTTTGGAATTGTAATAGCTTACTTTTCCTGACCAGGAACCTTCATATTCTATAACATCACTTTGATTTTTATTTCTTATATCTCATAAACTTTACCTCCTTGGGTGTTGTCTGGAAATTACACAATCATAAACAGTACCTGGTGTTTCCCTATTATAATTACATAATGAAACTTAATAACAATGATTATTGTTAAACAAATTCATAAAGATTCTTCATTTTATACAGTCATTCCTAAGCCTAAGACGTTCATAAAATATAGCAAGTTTGAAGAGCAGATGAGTTAACTAATATACCAACTAAAAATTTTAAAAGTCAGTTACAAATACTTTATGTATAATATAATCATTATCCTCCCAAAAATGTAAAGTAAAAATCAGTGACTAAGTTTTATGACTAACTGCTAGGGATGGAAAGAAGTATTGCTTACACTTAACAAAAAATGTAATCTTAACTATAATACACCAAATTTTCTGGTAGCTATGTATGATTTAAATCATTTCACTTCTGGTTTATCATTTATCTACCCTATATCTTATCTTCCCAAAGACAAAGTAAGTTCTTTGAAGGTAAATCACATCTTATAAATTTTTAGCACCATGTCAAATTTAACAACTTATTTTCCCAATAGGAATTTAGCAAATGTCTATAATTAGAAAACAAAAACTATGCTTCAAATAAGTGATCTATGAAGTAATAACTTCCTTCCTGTATGGTTTTAACAGCCATCAGCTTGTAGTGCTATACCTTCCCTGTGCCCAATTAAATTGTGTTTCAACTAGTGCATTTGTACATTAAGATATCATTTTGTCAAAGCACTGAACATTAACAATTATGAGAAGGTAATCTTGCATAAAGAAAATATAAATATGAGCCAGAGGCCTACCATACTATCAGTAAGTACATGCAGATTGCAGGGAGCAGCTGTGTGGACCAGTGTGGCGCTGCTGCAAGGGCATTCCAGCCAGACTCCAGAGGTGCAGGCACACCCACCCAAGCCAAAGGCAGCTGCACAAGCTTCACATGAGGGCCAACATACCACTGGCCACAGCCAAGGGCCCAGCTGGAAAAGAATTACACAGACACACAAGCAAAAGTCAGAGGCTCACCCCAATGTCATTGATAAGTGCATGGAGACCCTAGACAGGGGCTGCACAGACAACAGGAACTGGGGTACACAGCCCCCAAGCAAAGACCACCCAGACAACAGCAACATAGGGGAACAGTGAGAGCAAACCTAGATCCCAAGTGTGTACAGGCCCCAGCCAGAAGCCTACCCAGACAACAGGTAAGCTCAGGGATCCAGAAACCCACTATTCTGAACACAGAAATTGAATGGTGTACTGGTAAGCAGCAGAGAAAAAACTGCTTGGTGGCTTGCTGAGAATTAAAGACCACTGGGTGAGATAAAAGTTGCCTCAACAAAGGCACAGCAGGCTGCATCTGCAGAAATGAGAAGACATGGAAATAAGTGTCAAAACCAGACTTCCATATCACCTAAGGCAACCCCAAAGGTCAACAAATTGGAACAATCTGGTACTCAACCACCAGTCCCTGAATGGGTAATGAAAAGAGGACCTGGAAAAAATAAAATCAGAAATAATTTCTCAGATAACAGCAGAGATTGTGCCTATAGTACAAGACATGATTAATAAATCCAGAGTGGACACAGATTTTTTAAAAAATACAGGAGCTGAGGAGCATTTTAGAATCCCAACATATGAAACAAACCAAATCCATAAAACAGATGCAGATTTCTAGAGATTTAATCTAGGAGATTAAAAACTACATTAAAAGTTTACGCAGCAGAATGAGCCAATATGAGGACAGAATTTCAGATATAGATGATAGGATTGCAGTCAGTGACCAGGATAGAAAAATCTCTTAAAAATAGTAAGGGGCCATGAGAAATCAATCCAGCAGCTGCTAGACAATTCAAAGAAGAATAACATAGACTAATTAGTCAATGAAGAAACAGGAGAGAGTTCAGACAACATTAAAACTGTTCACAGAATTAATGGCAGAAAACTTCCCAACAGGGGAAAAGAACTTGACATACAGGTAAGTGAGGCACATAGGACTCCAACTAGCTGTGATTCAAAAAATCTACACATAAGCATATAATAGTTAAGATTTCAGAAACCCAACAGAAGAACAAAATTCTCCCAGAAGTTAGAGAAAAGAAACAAATCACATACAAAGAAAAGCCCATCAGAATCACAGCAGACTTCACCACAAACCCACAAGGCAAGAACAGTGTACAGTGGCACATTTCAACTCCTAAAGGAAAACAACCACCAATAACCACCAAGACTGATGTACCCTGCAAAACTATCTTTCAAAATCAATGCTAAAATAAGATACTTTCATGACAATAAGCACCTTAGGAACTTTATCAATACCAAACAAGCACTCCAAAAAATTTTAAACAATATCATAGGAAAATACAATGAGAATCACAACCCAGTAGAATGAGTCCTTCAGCCACAGAAAGAAATTAAATACAAAGGGGAAGAATCCAACAAAAAGAAAATGTCATAACAAGGATAAGTCAGTATTTATCAGTTACAACCATCAATATTAATAGCCTCAATTCACCAATCAAAAGAAATAGATTGGAAAAATAGGTCAAGAAGCAAGATCCAACAATATGCTGTATACAAGAAACACACTTAATTCAAAAAGAAACTCGTAGACTGAATGTTAAATGGTGGAAAATAATACTCCATTTGACAGGAACCACCAAAAAAGCAGGAGTAGCTATCCTATTTGCAGATGAAGTGGACTTCAAACCAGCACTAATTAAAAGAAACAGAAAAGGACACTACATCCTTGTAAAGGGAATAATCCAACAGGAAGAGATGACAATCATTAATATATATGCACCAAACTCTAGTGTGCCAGACTATACTAACAGATATGAAAAATCATATAAGCCCTAATACAATGGTGGTGGGAGACTTCAATACTCCACTCATAAATAGATACATCAACAAGACAAAAAATAAACAATGAAATAGTAGAACTCAATCAAACTCTTGAGCAAATGGATTTAACAAATGTTTACAGAATGTCCCAGCCCACAAAATCAGAATACATATTTTTTTCAGCTGTACATGGAACATTCTCCAAAACAGACCACATACTCACTCATAGAACATGTTTTAAGTAAGTGCAAAGGAATTGAAGTGATCCTCTATATATTACCAGATCATAGTGTGATGCAATTGAAGATCAATAGCAAAATAAATCACAAGAACTTCATAAACACATGGAAATTGAAAAACATGCTTCTGAATAACCAGTGGGTCACAGAGGAAATTAAAGAAGAAATCAGATAGTTTCTATAATTAAATGTCAATGACAATACAATGTATTGGAATCTACGGGACACAATGAAAGCAGTTTTACAAGGGAAATTCATAGCAGTGAATACTCATATTAGGAAAACAGAGTGAGCTCAATTACACGACCAGATGCTGAACCTGAAGCTTCTAGAAAAAGAAGAGCAGGTCAAATCCAAAGCTTATACAAGGGAGAACATTATAAAGATCACAGCAGAAATCAATGCGATGGAGACTAAGAGAACAATACAAAAAAAATCAATGAAGCCAAGAGTTGGTTCTTCAAAAGGATAAACAAAATTGACACACCCTTAGCCAACCTTACCAAAAAAGGAAATAAAAGGCCCAAATCCATGCAATTAGGAAGAAAAAGGGAGAAATTACACAGACCTAGAAGAAATCCACAGGATCATCAATACCTACTTCGAGAACATATACCCCAATAAGATGGAAAATGCAGAAGCAATGGAAAGATTTCTAGATATCTATGGATGACCAAAGTTTAATGAAGATGTCATATTCTAAATGACCCAATCAATATCAACCAATGAAATTGAAATGTAATTAAAAATGTACCAACTAAGAAAAGTCCAGTTACTATGGCTTCACTGCTGAGTTCTATAAGACATTTAGAGAGGAAGTACTTCCATTACTGTTTGAAGTCTTCATTGAAATTGAAAAGGAAGCAATACTCCTGAATTCATTCCCGGAATCAAGCATCACCTTGATCCCCAAAGCAGAGAAAGACACAACTGAAAAAGAGAACTATAGGCCAATCTCACTAATGAACATAGATTCAAAAATCCTTAATAAGATACTGGGAAATAGAATGCAGAAGATTGTCAAGAAGATCATACACCCTGACCAAGTGGGATTCATCCTAGGGATGCAGGGATGTTTCAACATATGCAAATCAATAAATGTACTACACTATATTAATAGACCCAAGAACAAAAAATATATGATCATCTCAATAGATGAAGAAAAAAACACTTGACAAAATCCAACATAATTTTTTTATAAAACCCCTCCAAAAATTGGAAAAAATGGGCTCTATCTCAACCTGATTAAAGCTATCTATGAAAAAAACAACAGCCAATATCATACTACATGGTCAGAAACTGAAATCCTTTACACTAAAATCAGGAACAAGATAAGGATGTCCACTATCACCACTCCTGTTCAACATAGTTTTAGAAACATTAGCCAGAGCAATTAGACAAGAGAAAAAAATAAAAGGAATAAATATAGGAAATGAAGAAGTCAAATCATCATTAGTTGCAGATGACATACTTTATATAGAAGAACCCAAGAATTCCACCAAAAGTCTTCTAAACTTAACCAAATTCAGTAAAGTAGTTGGATACAAAGTCAATACTCAAAAACCAATATCTTTTCTGTACAAGAAAAATAGGCTAACAGAGAGAAATGAGGCAATCAATTCCTTTAACAATTGCATCCAAAAAATTGAAATACCTAGGAATCAGCCCAACAAAAGAAATCAAAGATGTATACTTTGAAAACTTCAACACTCTGAAAAAAGAGATTGAAGAGGGTATCAAAAAATGGAAAGACATCCCTTGCTCCTAGGTAGGAGGAATCAACATAGTGAAAATGAACATACTTCCCAAACTGCTATATAGATTCAATGCAATCCCAGTCAAAATACCATCAGCATACTTCACAGACCTTGAAAAAACAATTGAAAAATTCATTTGGAACCAGAAGAGACCTTGAATAGCAAAAGCAATTCTAGGCAATAAAGCCAAGGTAGTGGGTATCACAATCCCCAAATTGGAACTATAATACAAAGCTACTGTGATAAAAACACATGATACTGACAAAGAAACAGACTGGTGGAACAGATTAGAAGATGAAAAAACAAGTCCAGACACACTTAACCACCTCATCTTCAACAAAGGACCCAAACACCCTCACTGGAGGAAAGACAACCTCTTTAATAAATGGTGCTAGAAAAACTGTATTTCACCTTGCCAAACATTAAAACTAGACCTGTATCTTTCATTGTGCACTAAACTAAAATCCAAGTTGATTAAAGATCTAAATATTAAAACAGAAACACTAAACTTGCTGGAAGAAAGGTCAGGTATAACTCTTAAAGACACTGCTTAGGAAAAGATTTTATGAACAAAACCTCAAATGCCTGTGAACTAGCACAATCAACAAATGGGATCTCTTCTTATTAAAAATGCTTCTGCACAGCAAGAGAAATGACCAACAGAGTGAAGAGACCATCCATAACGTGGGAAAACCTTTTCACCAGCTGTTCCTTAGACAAAAGTCTACTATCTAGAATATATAAAGAACTTTTAAAAAATCAGACCTCAAATTTAAAGACCAGTCCAAAAATGGGTATCTGAAATGAACGGACATTTCTCAGACAGAGAAATAGAAATAGCAAATAAACATATGAAAAAATGTTAAGCGTCACTGGTCATTCGAGAGATGCAAATGAAAACAATACTGAGATTCCACCTCACCCCAGAAAGAATGGCTGCTATCATTAAAGCAAACAATGACAAAGGTAGACAGGGCTGTGGGGAAAGAGGAACCCTGCTCCCCTGCTGGTAGGAGTGCAGACTGGTGCAACCACTGTGGAAATCAATATGGAGATACCTGAAAGAACTATGATTGAAAGTCCCATTTGACCCAGCTATTCCCCTGTTAGGTCTTCTCCAAAGAATTAAAAGAATCATACCACAGTGATATATGTGCACCCGTGGTCATAGCAGCGCAATTTGTGAGAGCTAAAATGTGGAAGCAGCCCAAATGCTCATCAAGGGGAGACTGGATAAAGAAAATGTGATGGTTTTTTTTTTTTTAATAAAATGGAGTATTATTCAGCCATAAAAAATTTAAAAACTAGAGACATTTATAGCTAAATGGATGCACATAGAGGTCATACTCTTAAATTAAATAAATAAAGACATTTATAGATACCAAATAGTTTCTCTAGTGTGAGAAACTGGGAGTGTAAATAAGGACTTAACGGTATAATACATAATGTGAAATAGGAAGGAAAGGGGTAAAGGAGAAGTGGGAGGGGTTGGGGAAAAGAAAGAAGGGAATGGAATTAATATGAGGGAAAAAAATGAAAACAAAGTCTTTGTAAATAGGGAGGTGTGGAGGGGTTGAAGGAAGGGCAGGGGAATGGGAATAAATAAGAACCAAGATGGATTTTGTAAAGGTGCAAATTTCCAATAATGAATGTCATTATATAGTATACCTTAAAAGTACCAACAAAATTAATTTTTAAAAAAGGAAAATGTAAATATGTATTTAAGAACTTTAAGAACCTCTCCATTACAATGGGTCATATGTGCCTTTAGATTACTGTAAAATATTTAAATGTTACCCCACTCAGGACTTTAGAATTCATATTTCTCCAGAATTATAGTGTAGCATATAACCCAATAACTGGGAGAAGGTAAGAAAGTAAATAAAGAGTGTCATTGGGCTTTCAGACAGTACAAAATGAATAATAACAAGCCGTGAAAACAAATCTAGAAAACAAGAACCAAGAAGTACTCCTGGAAAGAGAATGTCTAAAGAAAGAGGTATCCAATCTCACAAGTTGAAAGTGGGAGATAATAAAGCCAAAAATGGGCCACACTGGTGGCTGCAAATTGAAAGACCATGTTAAAACAAAGGAATGTTGAAAGTCATGATGGGGAAAACTAGATGAGCACTCCCAGACCCTCGCAGAACTCTGGTGGGTGGCTCACTATGGCCTTAGCTGACTTTTATTTCCTTGGAAGGGAGTTTCTAGCCACAGAGTCCTTTATGGATATCAAATATTTTTCACAATATCAGAATATAGCAATGGAGAGTCAGTGTTTTCTCTTACATCTTTCATAAGCAATGGTATTTCTCATGGGGAAATCAGCCTTCTGCAGGAAAAGTAGTAAGCAATACATTATGTAGGTCTTTAAGTGCTGAGTAAATGTTAAGCAAACAAACATGATAATATTTTATCATTGGCAGTTCTCTCACAACATATGAGTTCCTTCTCATTGTGTTTATTTACTAAGGAATCTGCAGTGTTTTATAGAAGCAACTTCAGGTTTTGAGCCTTAAAAATAAAGCTTATTTTCAAGTGCTCTTGTCCTTTCGAGGATGGCTTTGTTTCAAAAAACAACCCCAAAAGTCTAGCTTGTACATGAAAGTCCTTCCATTTTTCCATGAACACACTGATTTAAATTTTCTACTTTCAGTCCAAGATAATACAAGAACTTTTACCAAGTTTTAACACCCAATTTATTGGGGAATCTTTTCTCACTAGGAAAATGGCTCTGTAAAGCTATCTTTACTGACCAGGATTTAGGCAAACTTAAGATTTATGAATCAAAGCTAAAGAGGTTATAAATATGAATCAATGATTTGACCCTTACTAACCCAGAAATCCATTGAAAGGTTTAACAGCTAAATTTAGAAATGTTCACTTTTTTTTCCTCATTGACTTTAATGGTACATTTTAGGTACACAGTACAGTTACATTCATTATTGGGATCCTGTACCTTTACATGACAGGTCTTGGAGAAATGATCACTTTTTATTCATTGATTAAAAAAACACCATTAATATAATCTCTCTTAATTCAAGAACTGAGTCGTATGACTTACCAGGATGATTAACTCCAATGTTTGAATGTCTTCTTAAGAAAGGAAAAGAAAGCTTTGTCAAAACAATTTTTTGAAACATTCTGTGTTTTAAAAGGAGTTCAACTCAATCAATTAATATTTTTCATGTATTTAATGACCTTTTACACTAAACTTACAAATTAAAAACAAGTTGGTCTGTTTGGGGGATATATCAGGGGATATATAAAATGGAATGCCAAATTACATATGTGTGTGTGTGTGTGTGTGTGTGTGTGTGTATAAATTCTATGTATGTATGATGGATTATTGTGCTTTCAAGAATTTTGGTTTTGTAGAAACATGAGTTCACACATTTGCTTTGGTGTTTTAAACTACAAGTTTCCATAGTCATTCTGAAACAAAAAGGGAAGAGAATGTGTAATAAATAGCCTTTCAATACCCTAAAAATACTTTGTTTTTTCATTTTTGTTTTTGTTTTGTTTTTTGGTACTGGAGATCGAACTCCGAACCCTACTCTTGAGAGGCAGGCAGCGGAACCACTGAGCTAAATCCCCAGCCTAAAAATACTTTGTTATATATTGATAGATCTAACTTACTGGAAATTTACTTGACAGAATTCTAATTTAAGCAATACAAGATCCCTCAACACTTGCAGATCCCTCAACAGCGTGGATAATAAATAGAACAGATGAAACAAGACAAGAAGTTTTCTGAATCTATAAGATATGGATGAGATGGAAGAGAGCCCTGATGATTTTAAAATGGAAGTATGTCAGCACACCCCTGACAATAGGGGATTCACTTTCCTATCACATCTCAAACACAAAGTTACTCTTACCACCAAAGAATGTAGAATAGAACCCCTTAGGGACAGTGACCCAGCAACAAGACATATATGAAACATAAGAGGACAGAACTCTGAATTCAGGGTATGAAAAAGCAGAGCATATCACCTAGAAAATGTCCAACAAGCCAATCCCTGGATAATACAATTCCAATGAAAATAATATTGTAGCCACAAAAGGAGGAAATTCCCTCACCAATACCATGAAAAGATTCAGTGCTGAGCAAAAGCAAGGACCTACTTACTGAAAATAAGTCAAAAGTGGACAATCCAAATTTATCACTAGGATTAATTAGAGCATGGATTTTCCTGCAGCCCATTGGCTATGATATTTTCATCTGTGCATCCTTCATAATAATTACAGATACTTTTGGAAGATATTCAAGAGGAATATAATTTTTTTCAGGTGTATCATTATTATCAATTGTATTTTTCACAGTAAATGCAATTCTTTTACTTATTAAATCTCATCATAAAGCATTCTAGAGTTTTCTTGCCAATTTGGTCTGCACAGAAATAAAAACATATTTCAGGTGCAGCTTTTCAGTGTTTTAGGAATAGATACC
This sequence comes from Fukomys damarensis, assembly GCF_012274545.1. Taxonomy (NCBI): domain Eukaryota; kingdom Metazoa; phylum Chordata; class Mammalia; order Rodentia; family Bathyergidae; genus Fukomys; species Fukomys damarensis. Next base: position 24,861,122 of record NW_022900927.1, on the reverse strand, counting down.
CTATCCAACATGTTTAACACTTAGTGGGGTGGGTCTGTGGGTATTTCCACTTCCAACTTTGTCATTGTTTTGTTAACTGCTCACTAGCAATCTGGTGAATGCTAATGCACTCTCTATTACTCATTGATTAAGGAAAATGGTAAATTTGTATTGGTTCCATTTGTTTCCCTCCAGTAATCGTTAATATGTTCACTGTAGTTTGCCATGTTAGTAATGCTTAATAAAGAAAAGAAAGTAGTCTATTAAACAGAACTAGTCTTTTGTTAGGTAAGTAGTCCTTTTTCAGTTCACAGACCATAAAAATATGTTGGGATTTTATGTGTGTGTGAGTATACACACTAAGACACTCTTTTACTTACAATGGAGCATATCTAAGTGCAGATCACAAAAAATAAACATTTTATTGAGAAATAAGAAGCAGACATATTAGTTGTAATCTTTAACATAATGTGGAGTCCATCCTTGAAATAGAAGCATGGTAGACCCTAAGGGTTATGTGAAATATGATAGTTCATACATGTGCATGAATAGAAAATTTTTGATACTTGAAAGCACATAATCTTAGAACCCAGAAAGTCAATTCTGAAAATTCAGTCTTCACACCAGAATTTAACCTGGCACTTGCAACTGAAAAGGAGTCAGCTCTATCCACTCATCATTTTTGCTTTGAGCTTCACAAAGAGGCTATTAATTGAGGTAAACATAAGTTGTAATATCAAACCCTTTTCTAAGGAAAGTTTCTCTTTTCTTGGATGAATGCCAGTAGGTCTTTGGAAGGAATGATTAATTATGCAAATTTTTCATTACTATAGTCTAATGCTGTTGCTACCTGCATTGGCTTTAAACGTTTCACAAAAGTACTGACAAAAGCTATTAAAATTCTTTCTTAGATGTTAAAAATCTGTCATACAAATGGAGAAATGGGCCAATGTCTAAATTCAATATTAATCAAAGATGCTAACCCTTCAGAAGCAGATTTGTATGTGACTTTCATGAAGCCATTAATCAAGAATGTTAGAGAAAGTGTACCAAGAGATGGTCTGGCTTCAAATTTCAAAGATCCACAGTTTTTATTTTTACAGCAATGAGACCATCTGTAACCTGTGAAACTTAGAAACTAAACCAAGGGGGTTCTGGAATTTCTATAAAGAAGGGCCTTAGGCAGCAATCTGTTGGAATGGAATAGTAGAAATTCTTTGGATGATACATGTCAAGTAAGCACATTCTTTCCTTGGGTTGCATATTTGTAAAGGTCAGAAGAGACAGGGACTGATAAAAAATATGACAAACTCAAAACTTCCTTCCCTTGGTACCTTCATTAACAGCCTGGTTAATCTTCTACAAGTCAAGTTGCAAACGCTAACAGTGTATCTCACTTTGTATCTGAGTCTTACACACTCCTTGGTCACCACATCACCACATAAGCCATATCTTCCCTGTCAGTAGCACAGGAGTATTTGGTTTGAATAATTACCCCAGCACCTACTAAGCACTGTTTTCTCTTATATAAAATGGGAAAATTTATAGTACTTTCCTCATTGGATATTTAGGAGGATTAAATGAGTGTCTGATAATAAATAAGCAGCATATAAATGTATTTCATACATGATAGAGAAAGGCAAGGTTGAGATCTCATGTTTCAACAAAAAAAAACCTATGTGGCTCAGGATAGTGTAATATGAGAAGAATTCTGGCCTGATTTAATGGTTCTTCAGATTAATAATTCTAAAGGAGGAAATAAATAATGCCCCCAAAACTCCTTATAAAATAAAAGTTAAAATCCCATAGCCACTATTTGTGTGCATTGAAGACAAGTAGAATATATTTTGTCTAATCTTACAAAGTTAATATACAATGGAAACTATTTACATAAGGTTGGGTATATAAGAGCAATAGGTTTACTATGCTCCAATATATTTTTGTTCCCTTTACACTCATATATGCATTATAATTTATACCTTTGAAATGACCACAGTTAACAACCATGAAGCATTAGGTCACTCCATTGAAAGACACATGTTGAACATAACATGAGGGACTTAAGAAAATATTGCATCTGTGACCACAGCAATAGAGAGAAGAGGAGGGGCAAGCGGACATAAGACCAAGAACCAAAGCTATGACTTAACACCTCCAAGCATCTGAATGAGGTTCAACAAGATGAAGCCGACAGGAAGAAAAGTACTCTTGTGTACAGTTCAGGGAAGAGGGAGAGCCATGTTTGGATAACCTGAGCTTCTAGGATATGTTCAGATATTGATGGTTTTAGAGGAGTGATGAGCCATGGATAAGAAACAACACCAACAAGATAAACTCTAGAGTATTGCATAGTCTTCATGCAGGGACATCTGCATATTCACACACTGGTGTGCTGTGTGCCTATCCAAACATCTTGCTAATGAGCAAAACAACTCTTGTGGGTTAATGTCTAGAAATAGCTTCTAATCTCATTTATAGCACCTGGAAACAATTTTCCAAAATTGTATACTCTCCAACATCGTGCTTTTGTTACTCAGAAATTATACCTTTGGTTTTTGTTTTTCTCTCAGTAAACATATGAGCTTAATTTTTCCCTGGTTTTAATTTTAGTCATGGATTATGTTATGTGTTTCTCAAAACTGGAAAAGAGAAAAAAGGTGACTGGTTGCTTTTATCATCCTAGAAATTTCACAGCTAAACCTTCTGAGGTATGATTAAATTACAATACACAGAATAAACTGCAGCTTAATCCTCCTGATTCCTAAATTCTCTACATGGAATAAGAGCTATTTTTATCCATGAGGCAGAATTGTCCCATTTTCCCCATTATTCACTAAGCACTGACTACACCAAGCTGTAAAACCAAATCAAATGTTAGAGTTTTCCCTGTGGTTTCAAAAACCTACTCATAAAAAAGTGAGCCATTCAACTAAATAAAAATTACAATGTAACTATTCAAGGTCATTCTGATCTCCTCTTAGCTCAGACAGATTAGCAAAATTAATATCTTTCTGCTCTACTAAATATGCTCTTATTCACTCTAATTCAAATATATCGGTTCTTAGTTCTAAGAGCATAAAGATAAACCAAAAGCAGATGCAATTACTCAACAAGTCATTTTCTTTAGCATAAAAAAATGGAAATGTGTGGCTCAATAATTAGGGGGCACGTGACCACCAAACTACACCAGTTAAAATGCATGGAAAGGGGGCTCAAGCTTGGACATTCACACTATTCACATTAACCCAGATGCACACTAACCTTGACCCCTACCAATAATATATGCAAATATTGGGCATGGCAGAAATGGGCAAGTATCTCCCAGAGGGACTTCAGGGCAGAGATCATTCAGGTAAGTTTCTGCAGTTCTCTGATGCTACCAAGATTAAATCAGAAATAAAAATACAGGTCCAACACCAAACACACAAAACCAGCTTCTAGAAACACGGGGACTGACTTGGCATTCCTGCAGTAAAAGGGATATTTGCAAGAAATAGGAAGCAGAAGAAAATAGAAATAGAACCAAGAGAAAGGGCAATATAAATCAACAGAAATGTGAATGATTTTCCATAACTAGTGTCTTCTTGTATGTGAATCTCATTTGATCCTCACCATGTACTGTAAGTGATAAGTAAGCAAGTCTTGAAGGAATCCTTCTCATGATATTTTTCACAGAAAAAGAATGTTTTTCAAACCTAGCTTTCAAACAGATTTTACCCCAAATTATTCCACAACACTATCTTAAGAAGATCTCACTTTTTTGGGGGGGTACTGGGGATCGAACTCAGGTCCTTGTGCTTGCAAGGCATGCGCTGAAACCACTGAGCTAAATCCCCGGCCCAGATCTTACTTTTAAAAGGAATTTTTTACTCATGTTCATGAGTAAATTACACAGAAAGAATAGCGTTCCCATAAATCCATTACTCCCCTAGACAGTTTCCCCTATGGCTTAATTCCCTCTCTTTTCATTTCTTTATATTGTCTTCTATCATTCTTGTTCTTATCTGGTATTTGCCAGAGTTTCCTCCCCCAGAGATAAGTGGTTAATCATGAGACTCCAGAAAAACCACAGTCTAACATAGCTGTTGAAAGGGTGGGCTCTGGAACTAGGATATCAAGGTTTGAACTCAGCTCTGCCTCTCACTACCGTGAGGCTTTGGTCCACTTACCTATGGATTCCATACTGTTAAAATAAGGACAATATTAAGTAGTGTGTTAGTTACTTTTCTCTCGTTGCTGAGACAGAATACCAAACACCAAAGTTAGAGAGTAAAGGGTTTATTTGGCTTGCACTTTGTAGAAGTTTCAGTCCATAATCAGCTGGCTGCAAGGCAGGAATGGCAAACAGGAATCTCACAAGGCAGCAATGGCAAGAAGGGCCTTAACAGCATTTCCCTGCCCCTTTTATCTTATTCAAACTATTTAGGGTGTGTGGCACTCACATCCTTAATCCCAGTGCCCTCAGGCCTACCCCATTAAATCAATCACACACTCTAGATTCAGCCACCTCCAAAATAGCCTAGGATCACATAGCCTTTGGGGTGACATCTAGACACAAACCATAACAAGCGGTTTCATCATAGAATTACTGAGTACCTAGAACACAATGAACACAAAGGTATTGGTTTCATTAATTTCTGTCATTAGTATCACTACTATTACTCATTTCTGGCACCCAGTACAAATATCAGGCTCCAATGACAGAGCAACAAGAAAGCTTACAAATAGCAATGGCCAAGAAGTCTGGTTGGGTTGGGCCTGAGACTTTCAGCTAAGTGTGGGCCCAAGGGATGGAGAGGTTGCTGGAATTTTAGGAGGAGATATGTATAGTTGGCCATGGAAAGCAGCCCTCCCAGGTACATACAGTGGACAGAGAAGACATTAACCACATTTCCCATACACATCCATCTAAACCTGGTTCCATGGAATTTTCTTGCTCATAATTTGGGGTGGAGGGGACTTGGGGATTTCCGAAAACCAAAGCATTAGGGGCACCTGCACTTTTCTAGGGACCTAATATGACCGAGGTCCCCTCAGCAGCCCTCTGCAGTGCCTGAAATCTAACACCTGAAGGAGAAGCACACTGCTAAGCCATGAATAGAGGAACATTGGCAAATAGGAGTCTTGGCTTCATATTCCATCCAAGGAAGTGGAATGGCCCTGCATGAGAAGCAGGATGTTCGAGATTTGCTTCTTCGACATCTAGCGTATATTTGAGTGCAGTGATGCATGGGCAAGGAGAGGACAAAGCCAATACAAAACACAACAGGCCATTTGCTGGCAACTCATGAAGTTAGATGATAGGTATATTTGGGTTGATTTTACTTTTTTTTTTCCAAATTTTCACCCATGAAAATGTCTATAATTCAAAAAGCATAGAATGTTTGAAAAGCCAAATCTTTTCTTATGAGAACTTGAGAATTGAAAGCAAGATTCTTCTTATAATTTGTCCATAACTGAATCCCTGCTTGCAAGAACAGTTCCCCACAAAAAGTGGAAATCAGTACATAGATGCTGAATGAACAAAGTCAGAAACAGTTAAAAACAGAGACAGAAGGAGAGAAACACTTTCATGTGTACAATACACTTACACACATGCACACATGTGTAACACTGCAAAGCCAGACACAACAATGAAAATCATAAAATCACAGGCCTTGTCCTCATGCAGCTTCTGCTGCTGCTACATACCTTTTTCTTTTGATCCCTTCAACCATTTGTCCTTTTAAATAAGAAGTTAGGAGCATGTAGGATTTGTAAGGAGGAGACAATTTTAAGAACAGGCTCCAGCGGCAAAATTACCTAGCTAAGCTTCTGCTTACAAAGCTACAAGAAGATTGGAATTCAGGTCTGGCTGTGCTCCCAGTCCTGAATTTCGTTCATTACTTTCCTTCCTCTATTGAACATTGATCAAGCCCTTCTATTGATTACCCCTTGCATCACTTCAGACCTCATTTAGAGATGAGATGTACAATTCAGGGACAGAACAGCAGACTGACCCATAAGTCTCCAGTATTGATTCAGATTCAAAATATGTGAGAGAAAATGCATCTACCTAAGGGTACATTAAAATAGCTGCTCTGAAAGCTACTCATTTAACATTTGTGAATGTTTTTAAACATAAGGGGAATTTAAGTAAGGAGGCTTGTTTTTTTCTAACCCAAGTTTATTATAGGTTTTCGTTTGCTGCTTTGTTCTTGTGTTTTGGGAATAGGATTTTTCTTAATGTCTAATTTATATATTTGCTTTTTTATACAGTGAAGACAATAACAATATATCTTTCTCCATAAAAGCATAAAATCAAGGGAATAGTTCCACAGCAAGGATATTAGTTTCTAGGTAAGAATATAAAGGAGAGGCCTCAGACATTAGCATTGCTGAGAAAAGGGGGAAAAGGGATGAGTATTACCCTGACAAAAGTGGGAGTTTCTTCTATCTTGCAAATAATTATTAAGTGTCTCTAACTAGAGATGTTATAAAGGATAAAGTAAATTGTAATGTATTATTTTATAGTAAAAACAAAATTTTTAAACAATATAGAAAAAGAGACAAAGCATAGCAGTAACAGCTACTGTTTTGTTTCAATCTCTGCGCACCACCCCAGAGTTTTGTTACTATCTTATCACCAGTCTATACTAAGTGACTGCATTTATTTCATTTAATTCTCAAAAGAATTCTATAAGCTGATATGTTACCATAGCTATTTTACCATTGAAAAGGTTACTTAGGCAATGCTAAGCATCTTCCCAAGATAATAACCAGTAGGGAACAGAGCCTGGATTTAAGCTGAAGGCTCTAAAAATGGATCTTTTCTATTCCTACCTCTACTGGCCTGGCAATCCTTGGCCTGTGGCAGGATAACTCCACTCTTCAGCTCCGTCTTCACTTGGTTTTCTTTTCTCGGTGTTTCTGCCTACTCCCTGTTTCTTATAAAGGTCAATTAGTGGATTAGTGACCCACCCTAAATTTAGAGTGATTTCACCTGGAAACCTAATTGCATGTCTAATTACTTCCAAATAAGGTCATTTTCTGGAATTCTTGGTGAATAGTGAATTTGGAGAAACTCAACCAACCAATACACCAACAAACAACATCACTCATTTTTATTCAAATTTAGGCTTATTCTCTTACAGGGACCAATCTACGTTTTTTCTGACTTAGTGGAATAATTTGCCAAAGAAAGTGGAAACCAAGTAAATATAAACCACAGTGGAAATTTCCACAGTGTAGTCTTTTTCTCATCATCTATTTTTAATAAAACATTGATAAGAAAAGTCAAGTTATTTAGAGAAGGACATTGGTTGTATATTTAAATCCCTCAGCTTCTTAGCAAGCCCAAACTTCCTTGCCAGGTGTGGTGGTATTTTTTTCTCATTGCTGAGGCAAAATACTTGGCACCCATAATTTAAGGGAGGGGAGGTTTATTTGTCACACATCTCAGTCCACAGTCATCTACTCCGAGGCAGGAAAGCATGGTCTAAGGACCTAATGGAGAAGACACACTCACAGCAAAGTGCAGGAAGGGAAGAGTGAAGGGAGCCGTCAGGAAGGGTTATAAACCTTTCAAAGCCATGTCCCCAGTGACCCACCTCTTCTGACCAGACCTCACCTCCATCAGCAAGTCAGTTTAAGGCCAGAATCCAATCACTTTGTATTATTTCATAAAAATATTATTTTAATAAAGCTCTGTACTCTAGAGGTATAAAATGTAAGACCAAAAACATGAATTTAATCTCATACAAATTAGACTTTTGTTCAACAAAAGATTTAGTAGACAAAGTTAAGACAATACATATAGAAAAGGTATTTGCAATGCATAAAATTTTCAAGACACTGCGGCAATCAACAAGAAAATAATAGGAACCCCACTTAGAAAACAAGTTAATTTACAGAAGATTAAATATGAAAAGACAACTTATAAGGAAAAATATTAGTAAAAACATCAATTTAAAATGTAAATTAAAACAATAATGGCATCATTTTATACCCATTGGATGGACAAAATGTAATGAGCTGAATAATGTCATGCTGATAAAAACACAGGGATGTAGTAGGCCTTATCCCTGTTCTGGAGGAGATAGACTGGGAAGCTCTTTGGGAGAGCAATTGGTGACAGTTAGCTATATATACTCAAGTTTTACTCATCCATTATTAATCTCATTCCTGAGTATATTTGCCCCCCAAATTATTATACATGTGTGATGTGTGTTAGCACATAAGTACTAGGCTATTTGCTACAACATCACTGTTGAAGCAAGATATCAAGAGAAATCTTGGTGTCAAACACTGAGCAATGAACAGATAAAATATAGTGGTCAGCCCCTACTCTCCTGAGGTGACACACTCAAGAACAAAATGCATGCCTGAAGCTGTGAATTACACCAAACCCTACATCTACAATACTTTGTCCTACATGCACAAACACAATGCTCTGTCTGCCTTTGTTAAGCATTCATCACACAATGTAGCTATAACTTTTACAATCTGAGGTATGACAGCAAAACTTGCACATATTTCTTCTTCCTCTTTATAATTTCATGGTTAAGAGATCCTTACTCTAGATCTCAGCAACCTCAACATACCATTTTATTTTCTCTCCTCATTAACTTAATAACTTTCACCTTTCAGTTCAAGGAAGCCCTTTATAGCTTTCATTCAGTATATCAAAGTTGCTAGCATTAGTGCTTTTCTGTTTTGAGCCATGATGAAGTAAAATAAAAGTTTTTTGAACACAAGCAGTACAACCATAGTTAGTCTTATAGCTGAGGTGGCTACTAAGTGGCTAAAAGGTAAATGTTGGACACCACATGAGCACACCGGACACAGGATGATTCACGTCCTGGATGGCACAAAGTAGTATGGTACAAGATTTCATCCTGCTACTCAGAATGCACATTTTAACACATATGAATTTATTTCTAGAATTTCCCATTTAATATTTTCAGATAAAAGTTGACTGAAAATAACTAAAACAGGAGAAAGCAAAATCACAGATAAGGGGGACTAGAATAGATACATCTGTAAGTGACTAGGCATCAAGTAAAGACTACTGAATTGGATATTAATTCAACCATACAGTAAATCACAATGCTAAGAGAAAAAAAATTAAAATAACAGGGAGAAGATCTATAGCTTGCTATGATGCAAATTAAAAAATAAATGCACACAAAATAATGATGCATAGTTTATAAAAGGATCACACAAACATAAACCTGTTTGCATGTGTAAGAACAGATGGAGGAACAGCAATAAGGACTGGTAAGTTTGACATCCTTGATCTTTTATTTTTTTAATTCAACGAGAGCCATTTCTTCCTATTTGCTCATTTATCCCATATTATTGAACATCTATTATGTGTGAAGTACTCTTCCAATTACTATGGGGGTATCTCCTAAGAATCTCTCAAAACCAGCCTGAGAATGTGATTTCTTAAACATAGCAGAATGTTTTCTTCCATGGTGCTAGGAAGACGTGTATTAGGCTACTAAAGAATGGAGAGGCCAACCAACCAGCCCCTCTCTTTTCCCTTTCCCAAATTCATCCCAGATTGGGAAAAACATGGTTTAGAAAACAGGTATCCATTAAGATCCACCATAAGGGAAGTGCTTTTCTGTCCTTTCTGGATCCCAGAGAGCTTGTTAGCATGGGGCACTATGAAAGTGGAAAGAAGGGGAAATCAGTAGGATAGCATCCCACCTCAAAGCCTGTCAAGTCCATGGATAAACTTTTTACCTACTTAAGAGTTTATTAAACTTTTAACTCAAGAAATAAATTTAATTTATGTTTAAATTTTGGTAAGCTCTACTCTCAGCCCTATTTAATTGAGTTCATTACCTGTTATTCAGTTCTATGTAGAATTCCTCTTCCTATCAAGAAACAGAAATTGAATGTAATAATTAGAATTGAGAGTTGAGTTAAGAAATGTAGATGTATGCTTAAAGTGAAATATTTTATTACACTGGTCAGTGGTACATGAATTATTCAAGAAATAAAAATGAACATCATGTAAGTTAGCAAAACTGTAAGATTAATTTTAGGCATGGATATTTTAGGCCAAAATCAAAACTCTTCCTAATTTCCTCCATAGAAGATTAGTTCTCTATCCTTTATAAATTATGTTTTCTGTGTTTCCCAAGATTTCCAATTATACATATTTTATGGTCAGGAAAGAAATTAAAGAACAGGGAGTAGATGAGTTTGCCTTCTTTGAGGTTTAAGTCATGACTTCGGAAGAAAAAAACATCAAGTGAAAATGAAGAGTTAACTTTGTAATATGGTCAAAGATGAGAATTTGGCCTTCTCAATCTGACCTGTGAGGGTGAAGGTCTTAGGACCAGATTCTTTGGCAGCAACTTCTCTACTAGGAGAGCAGAAGAGAGAAAGGAGTCACAGAAAGAGCCCCCAAGAGACGTGCAAAAGGACTTAGAAGAGAATATCATTCCCAGTGTCAAGGCATTTCAAGTGTTAGGAAGATACAGACTGAAGAGAGGCACTGGGTGTAAGAAAATTGTGCTGAATTAAACATCCTAGCGATCACTTTGAGAGAGTAGGCTCTGTAGAGTAAGAGGCAAGTCTGAAAGGCAGAGGATAAAGTACTGTGGAAAAAGCTGATTATTCATGATTATTATTACTGTAATTTCATCTCTCAGAATTATGACAACAATAGTAACCACCATTTACTGGGCACTCGCTACATGTCAATATTGTACTGTGCTAAGCTTGTTCTATACATATTAATCCAATCTATATTTGCTAAGGACCTTTACCTCCAAGTTATTCTAAATTCTTCCACTTTTCATCAGCCCCTCTGTGGCTCCACAAGTCAGCAATCCCTCTGCTCATGTACCAATTACTACAAAAGACTCCCTTGCTACCAAACCCACAGTGTATCATCTGCAATAGCAGCCAAAATGTTCACATCCAAATTATGCCAAACCAAAATCTTTGTCATGATTTCAGTTTCACTTGCATAAAATCCAAACTTCTTCAAAGCCCCATGTACTTTTGCCTCCACCCTTGTCACCGAACTTACCTCCTTCTTGTTTTCTTTTTGTCCCCCAAGTTCTGACAACACTTGCCTTCTTGTCATTCCTTGAACATACCAAATTTATTCCTTCAGGTAAAAAAAGTTAGAAGTCAAAGTGCACGTAGATGGACTACAGGAATAGTACTAAGACTGCAATCCAGCTCATGGGGGTTTTTGTTTTGAACATTCAGTTACTCAAGATGGTATGTGGTGCTTGAGAAGTCAGCCCCTGCTATTGAGTGTTCTGGATTCAGATCCTGACTCTATCAATTATCCGATGTTGGCAACATACTTAACCTCTCCAAGCCTCAGTTTCTTCCCCAAAGAAGTCAAATAATACAAACTATACAGAAAATATCTCTTAAATTACAGAGTACATGAAACAAGAGAATATGGGCAAAGCACATCACATATATGCCTTGCTGTAAATATCAGTTGTTGTTTAATAAGTATTGATTACAATTCTATGTATTACACTCTAGGAAATGGGCTTTGCCCTCATAAAGCTTATGATTTGTGTTTTTAAGGGAGGTATATTAGTCTGTTTTCTGCTGCTATAAAACATATCTAAGGCTCTACACCAATAAAGAAGTTTATTTTTCTCAGTTTTGGTGGGTCGATTAAGTGCCTAATCTGTTCAGTTTCTGATGACAGCTCCATCCTCAGTCCCCCCCAGGAAGATCACTTGCATTCACAATCGAACAGTGAATATTCAAAATGTAATAGTTACAATACAGCATAGCCATTGCTATGTCATGGAAGCAAGAGATGCACTCCAAGGAAGAAGCTTGAGCTGAGTCTTGAATGGCACAGAGAGGGCCTCATCGATGAGCAAGAAAGGTGCATTCTCCACAGGACACATGACAGAGGTCTGATAGATTAGCCTGAGTGAGTAGATATGAAAATATCTAACAACCCACATGGTGTGGCACCCACTGCTTGACACTAGCATTTAGCAGCACAAGTGCTGCTCTGTGAATAGAACCCTGTGAGCCATATAAAGCAGCTGCTGTTTTAGATCAAGCTTACTAGTTTGTAATGTAGTGATAGCTAAATGAAACACAGCTCATGACAGAGAACAACACAACACAACTGATGTGTTCTGACCTTTTTTTTTTTTTTCTGTGCTGAGGATCGAACTTGGGTCCTTACGCTTACGAGGTGTAAAGACCACTGAGCTAAATCCCCAGCCCTGTTCCGATCATTTTTGAAGAAACCCAGCCAGATTTTAAGTGGGAAAGAGGATATGATGAGTTGAGAATATGAATTATCTTAAAACATACGATGAGGAACAGGAAACTAATTCTCACGTTATGCACAGTGTGGATCAATGATGAGGCTAATTGCATTTAAATATGGAAATAGGCAGCCAGAAATGAAGAGGGTCCCTGGGCACAAGAGTTACTGGATGAAAAAAGACAAACACAGTGTAAGGGGCTAAAAACCTCAAAGGATTTGATAGTGTTTAGGACATTTTCTGGCAGCTTCTAACCTTGTGAAAGTTGACATTTTAGTTAATATATTTGTGCAACTTAGGTGAGGAAATAAAGTTAAATTGGTCTGTTTTTGATAATGTGTTCATGACAATTTTTTAGCAATTTCTTTACTTCTTGGTGTGAATCAAAATCCAGTTTTATTTTATTAAAGAAGGAAACATACTATTATAGATGCAGATATTTTGAGGCTTGTCAAAACTATGCTAGCCTAAGCAAAACCTTACAATAAGCAATAATAGGAAAAGCTATTTTGTGAAAAAAATTTTATCGCGGGCCCCGATCCACCGCGGGAAGGAGAACCATGCCTGCTCCCGACCCAGCAACCATCGCTCAAACACCGGGAAGGTAGCCACGCGGGTGCCCCTGAACCCCCATAAGCCCCCCCTCACATTCTCAGACCTCCTGACTGTGCAAGTCTTTGGACCCACTCTGCAAAGACAGAGGTGGTCCACAAGGGTATTTTTCTGAGTTCCCAACTTTGAACATCTTTAAAGAAAGGGTGGGGGAAACCTGTAATAGAACATTGCGAAGTTCAACCATTCAGAACGATGGGGAACTCAATCTGGGCCTTGCAGCCCGAGGTCAGTCAGCGTCATGGGGTTCAGCCATCAGCTAACTGAGATCAGGGGTCTTGCATCCTCACTCTGTGTGAGCCATTAAATGGTTAATGTACTATATTGAAAAGTTTGTTCACTGCAGACATGTTCTGGACTGCTTCTTGATTTCAATTTAATTCAAATGATTTAGGGGTCATAGACTAATGACTACCACAGGTGGTCAGTGTGCAAGTTGTGCTTGATCTTAATGTGTTGCTGATTGTATCAGTTGGGGTAAAGCATTGCAGTTGAATTGATGAGCTGTTTTCTCTGATGTTATGAACATGAGAATGTCCGTGGGTCATTAGAGACACAGAAGCTAGGGTGCAACTATAACAGGAAGATTTGGGTGATAATCCAGAGATTAAACCAAGGACAGTCCGACAACAAAAATTAAAATGAGAAAACACTTAAGCAAGACACAAGGACAGACTTCCAGTTCACCAATGGCAAACAGTAGGGCAAATGAGGATGAAAAGGCTGATAGTGAACCACTAGGACACCCTGAATTCAAAGCACAGGAAGTAACAAAACAGATCAATCAGGCTCTAGAAAAATTCAAAACAGAAATAATTTCCCAGATAACCATAGAGATAGTGAGCCAAATGGAAGTTGTGATTCGAGACTCTAGAGCAGAAACTAACAGAAAAATAGATGAGCTCAGGACCATGATAGAAGCCCTGAAGGCCCAGCATAAGAAAGAAATGGAAAAAAATAAACGCCCAACATAGGAAAGAAATGGAATCCATAAAACAGATTCAAACAGATAACCAGGAGATTAAACACTCTATTGAAAGTGCATGCAGCAGAATAAAAGAATGCGAAGATAGGCTCTCAGATATAGAAGATAAGATTTCAGTCAGTGACCAGGAAAAGAGAGGTCTCTTAAAAACAGTAAGAGATCATGAGAAATCAATCCAACAACTCCTAGATGATGCAAAGAAGAATAACATAAGACTGATAGGAATACATGAAGTAGCAGGAGAAAATACAAATGATTTTAAAAAGCTGTTTGCAGAATTAATGACAGAACACTTCCCAAACAGAGCAGAAGAATTTGACATTCAGATAACTGAGGCATATAGGAATCCAACTAGCTACAATAAAAAAAAAATCTACACCTAGACATATAATAATCAAGATCCCAGAAACCCAACAGAAGAACAAAATACTACCAGCAGTAAGAGAAAAGAAACAAATCACATACAAAGGAAAGCCCATCAGAATCACAGCAGACTTTTCAACACAAACCTTTGGGGCAAGGAGAGCCTGGAATGAGATATTTCAAGTACTAAAAGAGAACAACCTCCAACCTAGACTGATGTATCCAGCAAAACTCTCTTGCAAAATGGATGGGCAAATAAGACACTTCCACGACAAAGAACACCTGAGAAACTACATGAATACCAAACCAGCACTACAAGCAATTCTAAACAAGATCGTAGAAAAAGACAATGAAGACAACAACACCATGAGGCCCAACAGAGCAAATCAAATAGGCAAGGCAAGAAATTAAAAGGAGAAGGTGAAAAAGTAAAAAGAGTCAACAAAATGCCAATAACATGTCAACAATAAGTCAGTACATATCAGTTATAACCAGCAAAGTCAATGGCCTCAACTCACCAATCAAGAGAAATAGACTGGCACAATGTAATAAGAAGCAAAATCCAATAATGTGTTGTATACAAGAAACACACCTAGTGCAAAAAGAAGCCCATAGACTGAAAGTGAAAAGATGGAAAACAATTCTCCGTGTGGCAGGAGCCCAGAAAAAACAGGGGTAGCAATCTTATTTGCAGACAAAGTAAATTTCAAACCAAAACTGAATCTAGTATTATTGATGTAGGACAGTACTGTATCATACCTCTATGAATGTAAAATATCTAGTACCTGCTTTATGATACATAGTAGGGACC
>NW_022900927.1:24839999-24845454 GCF_012274545.1 Fukomys damarensis | reverse complement strand
TTTCTTTGGTGTGAAAAACTATAATAGTACACAGGATCCTAATGAGACGATTAATAATGTGAAATAGGAAGTAAAGGGCTAAAGGTGTAAGGAAAGTGGGGAGGGTGGGGGAAAGGTAATAAGGGAGAGGAAGAAAATATGAGAAACTGAAAAAATGGAAATAAAGTGTTTGTAAATGGGGAGGGGAAGAGGGGGTGAAGGGAGGGCAGGGACAAGGGGAAAAATAAGAATCAAGACCTATTATGTAAAGGTACAGAATCCCAATGATGAATGTAACTGTATTTGTATACCTAGATTGTACCAATACCCTCAATAAAAAAGAAAATAAATAAATAAATAAAAATTTTATCAAGTTTTGCTCATGACAGAGGGGTTTTTTTCTCTCAGTTTTCCCCAGTGGTCATCTTTAAGGGCTAGAGGAATACAATCTAGTGTCCCAAGCTCTTCCAAGTGACTGTATAATCGATGTCTATTTGCTGGCTAAAAGAGGATTTTTGGTTGAAGTTCTTCATCGTTGCTTTGGATCAACTAAAAAGTTTCACATTTTGTAAGTTCAACAATTGAAACAAGGCCAAAAAAAAAAAAAAAGGTGTTCATATTTCCAGGACACTTTACTTTCCCATAAAATGAAAGAATACATTCCAAGCTCAACCATAATATAGCTTTCTGTCTTGGTCTGACCAAGGCTTGAAAAAGTCAATCATCACAATGTTTGATATGGGTCTGGGTCAGTTCTGTCACTACTGCTGGACTCAAACTTTTAGTAGTTTCTGTAAATAAACCCTGGCAATTCTAAAGGTAGCATTAAAGCTGTATTTCTTACTTTATCGCTTTAAAAATTATATCCCATAGTTGGCTGCTGAAGGATGAGAAAAGATGGCAAGTGTTTGAATGACTGTACAATCCCCATTCTAAGCTCCACTGCTTCTCTACGGCACTTACATGTCACCAAAAATCCACTCTACTCATTACTTTTCCAGGGAACTGGTCTAATTTAGTAAGCAATAACAAATAAAATATAGACATTGGATGGGCAGACTTAAATATTATCACTTATTTTCCTGAGATTCAAGTCTAACTGTGAACCTGTATTTTTTCATCTTCTAGATCTAGCAAGCCTAGATGTAATATTACTAGGACTATTCTTCTTTCCTATGAACCTCTCCCAGCCCTCCTGGGAATATGTGGGATTTGGCATTGTTACCATAGAGCTATATTAGAAATTCAAATGAGTACAATCCATACCACATGTACATATAAAACATTCAGTGTCTGGGTTTCATAATGACGATGGGCCTTCCTGAGTTGTCTTGCTGTTTAATCTCTTACAAACACACACACACACACACACACACACACACACACACACACTGCAAACATTTGTTTCTCTCCCTTCCCCCCTAACAAGATGGTGCCTGTCTTGCCAGCAAGAAGAGTATCTGATGCCCCATTCAGGGCCACCCTGGCTCTGTGAAGCCGCATGGATAGCATCAGCACCACTGGTTGCTTCCACTTGATGAACCATGGCATCACACCATCAAACACCCTCAGAAACAGAACTTTGTTGGTGCCAGGGATTTAGCTCAGTGGTTTGGTGGCCTACCTTGCAAGCACAAGGACCCAAATTCAATCCCCTGTACCAAAACAAACAAACAAACAAACAAAAAGAAACAGAACTTTGTTTTCTCTTAAATAAAAAAAACACCAATTCATGTCCCTGGAAGATGCCAAAACTCTCCTTGATAAAAATGTTCCACAGCTGGAGAACACCTCCAGTACACTGGATCATATAGATCTACCACTTTGATTAGTGTTTCTGTGCATTACACTCTTGTTGCAGTTATGAACAGAAGGGATTGACAGTCATCTCATCCAAACATATTTTATGAATAGAACTTGAGTCCACAGAAGTAATATGACACATCTATAGTCACACTGATAATTAGTAGCTAGGGCTAGACAAGGACTTGAGTATTCCAACCATTCATTTTCTAGCACTGTCCTTTATCTCCTCAGCAATTCAGCTTTATCCAAGACAGAGTTGATCAAATCAAACTCCAGCAGAATAATTTTTGTTATGCAATGTGATAAGAAAGTGTTTTATCAGCTGGGCATGGTGGGGCCCACCTTAATCCCAGAATTCAGAAGGCTGAGGCAGGAGGATCACTGCAAATTCAAGGCTCACTTGGGCTACATAGTGAATTCAAGGCCAGCCTGCACTACAAAGACCCTGTCTCAAAAAAAAAAGAGAGAGAGAGAGAGAGAAAGAAGAAGGGAAGGGAAGAGCGACATCTCAAGCAACGTAGCTTGTGCATTTCAGTGGAGGATTTGGCACTGGAGAGAAGGGAAGGGAAGAAAAGAGAAGAGAAGAGAGGAGAGAGGAGAGAAACAGAAAGAAGGGTGGGGAATGTAGCTCAGTGGCACTACACCTTCCTGGCAAGCACAAGGTCCTGAGTTCAATCCCTTGTACCTCAGAAAAAAATTACTTTATATAATAGATCATTAATTTTCCCCTTTTGAAAAGATCATCTTCCTCATGGGCTAAAAAATGCCTTTTATCTAAACTAAGGATTGGTTAACTTTTTCAGATTACATCCAGGAAGTAAATACTACTTTTTGTAGGCTAGCTGGCTCTGTATTTCCATTTCTAACACAGTGTGTTGAAAATCCTAATTTCAAACAAAATATTTAGCCAGTGTCTATTTAGGATCTCCTGTGTGGCAAGGTGAATCACCCCTGAAAATGGCCTACTATGCAGAACAGTGCTCATTAAAGCCTCCAGCTGCCACACTTTGGAGTCTCTCTCCCCTTTCATGTGTGTCAGACACGTCAGCTCCTTCCTCTTCCGCCATTCCTCCTCCCTCCTCCTTTATTCTGCTTAGCGATTTCACCCAATCAAATCTTTTGCACAGCCCAGTGTGGTGACACATACCTGGAATCCCAGCACTCTAAGTGGCTGAAGAGGATCACAAGTTCCAGTCCATCTTGAGCAACTTAACAACTTAAAGAGAGCCTTTTAAATGATAGAAATATAGAGGGCTAAGTATACAGCTCAGTGCAACGTTCCTGGGTTCAATCCCCAGTACCGCCCCCCCAAAGCTTTTACACATCTCATCCTGAGTTAGTATCTGATACTCTTAGTACTTACTTCAAGTACAAGTGATTGGATTTCCATAGCTACTGTGTACAGGATGAATAAAATGAGACGCATCATAAATTGCTGCACTAGTCCCATTCAAGTGAAACAGACTAGCTAAAACTGCAACAATATACATAAGTCAAATGTAATTTAAAGTGGAAAAGAGGCAGCATATATAATCTAATGGAAATTATAATGAACTAGCTTTAGAAAATCTAGACAAGCTCTTTGTCATTTGTATCCCTATGCCCTTCTTTCTTTAAACTCATCTCAGAAATGGGCTGATCCCACACTGCCCCCTTCATAGGATTGTTGAGTGAGCATTGGAGAAAACCAATCATTATCCCCAGGACATCACCTGTACTTGGTACCACATTGAAACACTGCACCTCCTTTATGTTCCTGCTCTGAATCTTTCACTGAGAATTTGAATTGCAAGAAATATGATTGTTCCATGTAAAGGGATAACAAAGCCCACGCATATTTCCAATAAGTTTTCCTTGTTGGCCACAGTCTTCAGAAGGAGTCTGGTGGTAAAGGAGACAGTGCTGCAAAGTGGATCCCCTTATTGACCAATTTATTTTGAACTGAGGACAAACAAGGAATCCCTCTCCAATGCCAACGGGCAGAGGGAACTGACAAAAGGTCACCATTATGGGAATCAATGCTCAAAATTCAAATCTTGCTTGCCCAGAATCCAGGGTGTCACATTTCAGTCTGAAGCATAGCCCCACCCCTGCCAGATTCAGACTGCAAGTTTCTCAATAGCCCTCCAGACTGAAAAGGACAGGTATGTGTTACTAGAGCTATGAAAGGAGGCAAGAAAAGTAACCAAAAAATCTCCTCGAGTTCGTATTTTATTAGAGCAGGGAGGCACAGAAGGCAAGAAAACCAGAGCAGTTCTGTACCTGTGTGGTTTTCAAAATCAACACTGGTGTATTGGAGCAGGCTACATAAAATAACTCTTTTGTCAAGAGAATGGACTGAAAATAACAGGCTCAAGGATCCAAAATACAAAAGAATCACTTGAGAGGAAAAAAGAAAAGTCTGGGAAATGGCTTTCAAGAATCCTTGTTGAGTTGTGAGAAACAAGTATAAACCAAAGAAAGAGTCATAAAGTTTACTTATTCATTTATTTGAGTGCCTATATATGCCAACAACTGCTCTAGGTACAGAGATTTGAGGGGGCCAAGGAAAAAGGAATCTGTTTAAATTTTTCCATGAGAAGATGGCCCCAGACACATGCTTTTTTTTTTCCTTTAGAAGTACTGCAAATATGGAACTCATGGCCTTGCACACGCTTCACACTGAGCTCCATGCACAGCACAACATATACTTAATTACACTCCAAAGGTAACAAAGGCTATGAAGAAAATAAACCAAAGTAAAATGGGGCAAAAGAAAGGAAGCAAATTGGACAAGATGGCTACAGAAAGCCTGCTGAAAGAGGTAACACTTGAACCTAGGTACAAATAATGAGGGCCAGCCACAGGATGGCTGGGTGAGGGGTTTCTACACAGCAGAGGAAATGGTAAATGCAAACATTTGAGGCAGAGGTATGCTCACACCAAGGCCAGAACAGAAAGAAGACCAGTATATTTGGAGCTGAATGAACCAGGGGAATACCAGTGTGAAATATATTCATAGAGATAGGCAGTGGCCCCATCAGAGGCTTTCAAAGTCAGGATAAGGAGTTCAGATTATCCCAATTGAAATAGGAAATTAATCATCAGATTAATAGCAACAAAGCCGATCAACTAACATGCTGACTCTGAAGATAGAGACCTCATCCTGCTCACCATTGCAACACTTTGATACCTGGTCAGCGCTTAGCACGGCAAAGGCTCACTAATGCTCACTGTTCCGAATGGAGAAAACCCATCTGTGCCCACCTTGCAGAGATCCAAGTGGGCCCTTAAAAATAACTGCTTCTTGGTCTTTTTCATAACTGCGGAGACTAGAAAAAAAATCCTCTCACTTTTTTTCTTTTCCCTTATTACCCTGCCACTACGATTCCCACTTTCCCTGCACCTTTAGCTCCTTTCTTCCCATTTCTAAATGTCAGTAATATTATTAGAATCTTATGCATTGTTGCAGATTATTTACACCAGGGAAACTATTTGGTATTTACACATGTGTGACTTATTTATTTCACTTAGGAGTATATCTTCAATATGTATCCATTTTCCTATGAATGAATCTATTTTCTCATTCTTTATGGCTAAGTAATATTCCATTTTATAGAAAAACCACAGCTTCTTTATCCAGTTTCCAACGGATGGGCAAATAGGCTGTTTCCAAGATTTAGCTATTACA
>NW_022900927.1:24792453-24835800 GCF_012274545.1 Fukomys damarensis | reverse complement strand
ATCTTGAATTATTATGTGTCTAGGTGTAGTTTTTTTTGATCGTGGCTAGTTGGGGTTCTATATGCCTCACTTATCTGTATGTCTAATTCTTCCCTTCTGTTTGGGAAGTTTTCTGTCATTAATTCTGTGAAGAGCTTTTTTATGTCATTTGCGTTTTCTCCTGTTTTTTCATGAATTCCTATCAGTCTTATGTTATTTTTCTTTGTATCATCTAAGAGTTGTTGGATTGATTTCTCATAATCCCTTACTGTTTTTAATAGACCTCTTTTTTTCACGGTCACTGACTGCTATCCTATCTTCTATATCTGAAATTCTATCTTCGCAATCTTTTATTCTGTTGTGTACACTTTCAATAGAGTTTTTAATCTCCTGGATATCTGTTTGAATCTGTTTTATGGATTCCATTTCTTTCCTCTGTTGGGCATTCATTGTTTCCATTTCTTTCTTATGCTGAGTCTTCATGGCTTCTATCATAGTCTTGAGCTCACCTGTTTTTTTGTCAGTTTCTGCTCTAGAGTCTCGAATCATGACTTCCATTTTGCTCATCATCTCTCTGGTTAACTGGGAAATTATTTCTGATTTGAATTTTTCTAGAGTCTGATTGATCTGTTTTGTTACCTCCTGTTCTATGGGTCCAGGGAGTCCTGTTCGTTCACTATTACACTTTTCATCCTCATTTGTCCTATTATTTGCCATTGGTGAACTGGAAATCTGTCTTTGTGTCTTGCTTAAGTGTTTTCTCATTTTTATTTTTATTGTTGGGTTGTCCTTCTTTAATTTCTGGGTATTACTTAAATCTTCCTAATATAGTTGCATTTTAGCTTTTGAGTTTCTAATGACTCATAGACATCCTCATTTTCATAATATCAGAGAAAACAACTCTTTAAATCAATCACAACCCTTTATCCCAATTGATACATTCAGCAGCCCAATAGGATCAGGCACAGCTTGCAAACTGACCACTTGTGGTAGTCATTAATGTATCACCTTTAACTCATGTGAATTAAATTAATTTCAAGAAGCAGCCCATAGTATGTTTGCAGTGAATATGCTTTTCAATATAGCATCTTTACCATTTAGGATGGGGGTTAGACTTAGAACAAGAGTATTAGATAAGTGAAAGAATTAGAGCAGGTTTGAAGTGAATCCAGAGGATGTAGAATTACCTTACTATCTTTACAAAGCTATTAACTTCAGGGGGGGATAGAGAGAGTGCAGGAATAAGGACAAGAATATATCCCCTTAACAATAACAGGGGCTTGCCTTCCCTTGAAGGGACAGAGCCATGAGTGAGGTAAAATGACTGGAGAAAAGAACATAAAGAGAAACCCCTCCTAAAAACAAAAAATAGTAAAAGAAGAAGTCTCTGTTAGGGAAGGAGCCAGAATAAAAAGGGAGATGAGGGACAATATGGTGGAGCAAGAGACTGAGTTGAAGAGAGAGGACAGAAAAAAGAAAGAAATTTTAGGGTGGAATGAGGAAAAGAAAAAAGAGATTGAGAGAAAAAAAGAATTTGAAAGCCCTCTTTCAGACTGTCTCTGTTCTCATACTATACCACATGTACAGCCATATGCAGAACCGAATCCCCTGGTCTCAGCTAGCCAATGTCAGTTCCCCACAATTGAGACTGAACACAGTCTACAAGGCCTAACTTGAGTTTCCCTACCCTCAGGGTTGAACTCCACTCAGTTCTATTACAGGTTTCCCCTGCCCTTTCTTTAAAGATGTTCAAAGTTGGGAGCTCAGAAAACTACCCTTCATGAGAACCTATGCCTCTGCAGAGTTGATCTAAGGACTGGCCCAATCAGGAGGTTTGAGAATGGGGTGGGGAGGTCGTGGGGGTGTTTCAAGGTACCTTCCTTACTGGGTCTGTTGTTGCGCAGTCCAGGAGGTCGTGCACCCGCCGGGTGATCTCAGGCAGGCAGGCAGCTGAAGAGACCCCATCCGGGGTCTTTGGGTCCTTGCTGGGTCTGTTGTCGCGCATTCTGGGAGAGCTAGAAAAAAAATCAATATTGCACTTTTCAGGAGTACTTGTGAATGAATGGACAAAGCAGATGCTGAAATTGAAGTGAAAGGCACAGCTGCTAGAATGACAAATTCCATCCTGGGAAGAAGTGTTGCCCTTAGGATCCACTCTAGCTGGGGAACACATTGGAACATGAAAAAGAGCTGCTGTTAATACACTGGGACAAGTAGAAAGGGAGTCCATCTTGGACATTCCAGAGGATGTGGTCACCCCGAATACAGTCTTTATTAAATCTTACCAAATCATCAACATTATCCACATTTGCCACATTATTCTACATCTGCCAAGAAAATCTCTAGTGGGTTAATTTTTAACTTTTGCTTTGTTTTTAAAGCAAGCTATCAAGAAAAGCATTAATGATACTCTGAATACTATTGTTCTCTTATTATTATATTATGAAACTTTGTTTTATTTTTTCATAAAATAAAGAAACGGTTAATGCCTATGGTGTTGTGTTACATTCCTGTTGTGAGTTAAAAGACTTAGTTTGTTAAATAGAAACACTTAAAATGTACTGCAGTTTTAATTTTAAAAAATTAATGCCCATATCTTATTTCTAGTCACAGATTAAACACGTATATTGACAAACCAAAATGCTGCTGAATTATTTTCCTAAAACTATTATTTGTTGATAATTGACCCAAATATGAAGTCAAGATTCAAAAATCATGGCATAGTGTTCCTGATAAAGTATTTTTTCACATTTATCAACATCCTTTGGAATCAGACTTGCCAGTCTAATATTTTAAATCTTCTTCTTCCTAAGTAAACACCTGACCTATTATTTTCAAGCAACACATTGTTGCTTGTGGTTTGTTTATGCTCCCTTTGGTGAAGCCAGTGGTACAATATAGCACTTTACCATACTTTGCTTTCAAACATGAATGATTTTCCTACAGTTTTGTCAGTTGTGTGAATGAGAAAATAGGTTTTGTCTAAACAAGTTCTGTAATAGAGTAATCTGGTAGGCTGGATCCCTATAATCATATCCATTTGCTTAAGTTTGCTTTTCAGTTGAATTGCCAAAAAAGCCTTGGCTTGTCAGAACAGGGCCTGGACAGAAAAGAGAACTATAAAACAGAAAAAAACAAATGATAGAAGTGAATTTCCTATTTGAGTTTGTAGTTTCCTCTATATTATTCCTAAAATTGGCCTGGATCAAGGGGCAGCCTCAGGAATAGGGGAAGCAAGAGAGTGTCCCACCTACTCTGGCCTCACAGAGGCATGCGAAGCTGCTTTTGACATGGCAAGCTCACCTTCCAAGTAATATTACTGCCCAGGAGCCTGGGGTTGCCAAAGGAGCTTGAAAAAGGCTATAGCTGTCCTGTGGGTACCCACAGCAGGAGACACTTGTCAATAGTCTATCTTGGTCCTGTAGAAATGGAAACTAGCTACCCCCTAAAAGTCACCCCAACCTTTCTGCTCCAAACATGCTTAGATTAGTCCTGTCTGGGGACATTTGCAACCACTGATCCCTTCCACCTAAAACACTTTCTCCCCAAGTTCTTTTTTAACTTTTATTGATTTTATTGGTACATTTAATGTATGCAATATGATGACATTCATTGTTGGAAATGTGTACCTTTACATAATCAGTCTTGGTTCTTATTTTCTCCCCATTCCCCTGCCCTCCCTCCTCCCTGTCTTCATTCAGAACAGATTTCCTCTCCATAGGGATGCCTCTCTCGGCATTACTCCCACTGGTTGCCTGTTTGCTTATGTTAGTGCCATGTGCTCCTGTACCTTTATATGCCTCTGCAGGTGCTATATGCTCTCTTCACCTTCCCCAGCCCATTCACATGCTCCTAGCTAAGTTCTGTGAAGGCAGGAAACGTGTCTGACTTGCTCACCTTTATAACCTTCATATCTAGAATCCTAATCAGCAGAAACCAGTGCATGGTTAAATGTAAATAAATCATGAACGAATAAACACATACCCTTTGGCATCAGCATGCTGAGACTTTCTGCAGCAGATATCCTAGATCTCATCCTTCAGAGGACTTGCCAGATGTTGTCATAAACCCAGCAATGATTAACTGACTACCCCAAATCGTGACCTAGTTGGTTGTATTTGTCCTTGGCCTGTCCCTCAGTAATTAACCTATGGGGCCACTCAAGGTCACAGGTCTTCTAAGGTCATGTTAGGCTCGAGGGCTAAATAGCTACTTCCTTTTCTATATTGTATCTCATGTAGGCCGAACCACTTCTGATTCATTTGTGTAAACCCTGCATTCAACAACAAGGCCCGTTACCTGGGATGTGCTAAGTGCTGCACACTTGCTAACAAACAGTAGTTCACTATATGCATACTGATCTTTCAAAAGAAATTATATCATATTCTCAGATAATCCGTTGTCTTGTAATTGGGGACATTTTTTTAAAAATATAATGTATTAAGAAACAAAATAAAATACTATATTTTCTTTGAGAAGCTCTCAAGTTAAATGTGACTTAAATAAAAATTCTCTTTAATGGCTTCCATTTTATTCAAGGACTGATGAAAGTCCTTTATTCCCTGAGAGACAACAAAACAAGCAGTTTTGCCAGCTGACAAGTTGCCTGTTCTGTGTCCCCTGAATTTCCCACTCCATTTGAGTCGTGTGGGCTGCAATGCACTGGTTCCCCAATCTGTTTTACCAGTTGTTATTATAGTTGTGCAATTTAGTTAAACATTAGGAAAATTTATAAAATACAAACAAGAAAACAAAGGATCTTTTACAAAATTCAATAGAAAGTTTAAAGGGGCTCTAATAGATGTCATTTTTTAATTAATTTTATTGGTACATTTTACATATACAATACAGTGACATTCATCATTGGAAAATTGCACCTTTTCCTAATCTATCTTCTTCTTATTTTTTCCCCATTCCCCTGTCCTCCCTTCCCTATTTACAAAGACTTCGTTTCTATTTTTTCATTTTCTCATATTAATTCCATTCCCTTCTTTCTTTTCCCCTACTCCTTACAATTCCCCTTCCCCCTTACCACTTTTCTTCCTATTTCACATTATCTATTATGACTTCTAGTCCTTATTTACACTTTCAGTTTCTCACACCAGAGAAACTATTCAGCATTTACACGTGTGTCCTATTGATTTCACTTAAGAGTTTCTCCTCAATGTGCATCCATTTAGCTATAAATGTCTCTAGTTTCTTATTACTTATGGCTGAGTAGTACTCCATTTTATAAATAAATCGTATTTTCTTTATCCAGTCTCCCATTGATGGGCAATTGGGCTGATTCCAAGTTTTAGCTATTACAAACTGTGCCACTATGAACATGAGTGCTCATATATTGCTGTGGTATGATTCTTTAAACAAATTTATTTTTTAAAAAGACCCTGCTCAATTAAATCAAATGAGATAATTGATAATTATAAATGATCAGGGAGATTTTGTAAAAATCTGTGTAAATTCCCTAAGATAAGTGTTATCATTATGTATATCTAACATGTACCAATAAATATTTTTCTTCAAAATAAAAAGTAGAATTTCAGCCAGGTGTGGTGGCACACACCTGTAATCCCAGCACTCAGGAGTCTGAGGCAGGAGGACCTCTGTGAGTTTCAAACCAGCCTGGGCTACATAGTGAGTTCCAGGTCAGTCTCAACTACATAGTGAGAACCTGTCTCAAAAAGCAAACAAACAAATTTTTTTAAAAGTAGATTTTCTACTGAATACATAACATATTTGTACCACTGTAGAATTGAAAAACCTTAAGCAAAACCATCATAAATTGGAAACAAATATCTATATAAATAAATATTATCAGAAAAAATTAATTTTGTAGAATTCTGTCAATTTTTTTTACAAATGTCATTAAGTTCTCTGATTTATAATTGGAAATCACTGGAAATGCATTTGCAGTACAGGTATTCCAAAAGGAAATAAAACTAAGTATAAATAAATGACCTCCATCAAAAAATCTGGCCAACGAGTGGTGCACACCTGTATTCCCAGATGCTCAGGAGGCTGAGGCAAGAGGATCACAAGTTTAGGGCCTGCCTGGGTAACAGTAAGATTCCCAAAAACAAAATACATGTGGGGAGAAGGGTGCTGCTGGGAATGTAGTTTAGTCATAGAGTTTTGTCTGTCATGTGAGAGGCAGCCGAGGAAGATAGCAAGGGTTGGCAAAGGAGTGCTTATATGTATGTTTCAGAACTGTCTAACTGGGTGTTCCTCTGAAAAAGAGAAACTCAGGAGAGGAGCCAAAATATAAGCTGTGGAAAAGACAGCCGCTTCAACAACAGTGCTAGGAAAACTAGTTATTTGCATGCAGGAAATTGAATCCAAACCCACATCTCTCGCCCTCCACTAAAATAAAATAAAAATAGATTGAAGACCTAGATACTGAAAAAGAAACAATCTGCTGGAAAATAAAATGAGTACAACTCTTAAACACACAGGCATAGACAAAGACTTCTGAACAGAACCCCAATTGCACAAGAAATAATACCATCAACAAATGAGATTATATCAAATTAAAATATTCTTCACAGCAAAGGAAACAAACAGGGTGAAGAGACGACTTACAGAGTGGGGGAAAATTTTGGCAGCTACTCCTCCAGCAGAGGATTAATATCTAAACTATACAAAGAACTCAAGAAAATAAGATCTCCAAAAACGAGACTCGATATAAAAAAAATGGGCAATTGAAATAAGTAGTTCTCAGAAGAAGAAACACAAATGACCAACAAATATATGAAAAAATGTTTAACATCTTGGCCATTCCAGTAATGCAAATTAAAACAGCACTGAGATTTCATCTTATACCAGGAAGAATGCCATCATCAAGAGCTCAGAACATGACAAACGCTGGTGATGCTGTGGGCCAAAGGAACTACTCTACATTGTTGCTGTGAGTGAGAACTAGTAAAACCATTCTGGAAATCAGTATGGAGATTGCTCAAAAAAACTGAATTTTGAAATTCTAGCTATTCTCCTTCTAAATAACTTCCCAAAAGATGTAAAGTCATCATATTACAGTAAGACATGAGCACCTATGTTTGTAGCACCGCAACTCACATTAGCCAAATATTGAAAGCAGCCTATATATGTCAATGATGAATGTAGAAAGAAAACAGTGATATGTATACACAGTGGAGTACTGCTGAGCCATAAAGAAGGATAAATTTGTAGAAAAATGAATGTGCCTTGAGACTATGATGTTAAGTGAAACAAAGCAAACACAGAAACATATGTATCTCATGGTTTCTCTTATCTGAGAAACACAAAGCATTAATAATTTAAAGAGCAAGATAAAAAAATACATATCAGGAAACAAGAGATAGGCCTTTGCAAGTGAGATCTAGAGACCAAGAGAAAGGAAAAACAAGTAAGAAGGATTAAGACGGTACCTGTACCAACTACCCAAGATGAATGTAGTCATTATGTATTGCAAACACGTACTAAGAAAAAGGAATGATGACCTCTGGGAGGTGATCAGGTCATGAGGGCTCCGCTGGGGGATGAGTGCCCCAAGTGACCATAGAGAGGTGTTTTGGGGGTTTTGGGGTTTTTTTTCTTCATTTACCATTCAGGTTACAGTGAAAAATCAGCTGTCTAAAAACCAGGAAGCTAGACCTCATCAGACACAGAATATGCCAGCACCTAGATCTTGGACTTTGCATCCTCCAGAACCATGAGAAATAAATGCACCCCAAAAAAAGAAACTCAGGTAACTTCTCTTTTTGGTTCATGATTTTCACATTTGCACCTTGCTCCTTTGCAGCTCACAGGTTCGCTGTCCTTTTTGCTTTCACAGATGATGGTGAAAGTAGCAGCTTCTCCCTTCTGCTCTTACATTAATTTATTTTCTGATCCTGTGATGAACATTCAAGGAGCTCTTTCCTGTAGAGTTGAGTTTGTAAAAGGAAAGTGCAGCTGGGCTGGGATGATGGAATGGACTCATGTGATTTGTTATCCTGCCATTTTTTCTTCATTCACTTTGTACAAGGAGTTAAATCCCACCTCCCAGTGCTTGACGAACTGTTCCACATGGATGACCTCTTGCTTTCCAGCTCTTTCCCTTCCCTTCAAACTCTACAGTCCACTCCCTCAGATGCCTTCCACATCTAGTTCACCTACTTTTCCAGCCTTCCCCTGGATGTTTCACTCTCTCTGTAGAAGTAATCAACTTTTAATCTTCAGGTCTGTTCCTGAGTTCTACCTATGTTTCAGCTTCCTTTAAGTACCAGAGGTTTTTCTTCTTTGCCTAGTTCTTCAATGGAAAGGAAGAATTCTGGCCCCATAGATTGAGATAAAAGAATAAATGAATCCTCTATATTGTAACAATTTTTCCTTAGAGAATCCAAAACCAAAAACTATCATAACGGTTACTTTTGTTTGGAAAATTCTCCAATCTGAGGACCTAAACTTGAAATTAAATAGCTTATTAAAATTTCAAGGATAATCAACAAAATAGTTAACTAAAAATTCCAAAACAAAAGGTAAAAAACTTGAATGCACAAAGTACACACGATCCAGTCATTTTTAGCAGATAAAAAATAGAAAAAATATAACAAATAACTACTAGAAAGTTTTAAAATTACAAATATATAAATAATCATAGTAAATATTATTATTAGACTAACTTTCCAGTTAAAGGAAAAACCTATCAGACTTTACTCTGTATGTGTGTGTATTTTTGTTATGGCTTTTATCTAGATTTGCACCCCCCCCAAAGCCTCATGCACTCATAGGAGACTGGAAAATGGGTATGTGGTATCACATTACTCTACCAACTCATTTACAACTGAGTGTGATTATGGGAGCTGAAGCCTGATGGGAAGAGGTTGGTCACTGGGGGCATGGTCTGGATATAGATATACACGTGTATCCCTCCTGCCTTGAGCACGCACTGCTCCCTGCCTGCCATTCCATGGACTTTTTCTCCTTTGCTCAGCCTACTATGGACTAAAACCTCTACAAACTGTGAGCTAAAGTAAACATTTCCTCCTTTAATTTGTGGGTGTCAGGTCTTTTATCCCATCAGAGAGTGACTAAGACAGATTTTCTCTCTCCCTGGTGTGTGTGTCTGTGTGTGTATGTGTGTTTGTGTATGTGTGTGTTTGGTTTGTAAGATGCGCCATCACTGTATAAGAACACAGAAAGTTTAAAGCAAAAGCAAAGCATATATCAGATAAACATATATAGCTATATTACAAGCAAAAAAAACAGACTTTAATATAAAATATTTTAAATAACATAAATATTGACATGCAATAAATTCAATTCACAAGAAAGATACTAATATTCTAAATTTTATGTAGCTAACAAAATACCTTAAAATATATATAAACTGAAATTGATAGAATTTTAAATATACATTGAAAAATTTATCCTCAGGGTCAGAGATTTAAATACATAATCTGCTAAATCAAAAAGAAAAAATCAAAAAATATCAAAATATCTTAACAGAATAAATGATATAAAAGTCATATTTCAAACTCTGCATTCAGGAATTAGATAAAAAATTTTTCTCAAGTTCACTTTCCAAGATTGATTAAATACTAAACCAAATAACAAATTTCAAAATATCAATACCATATAAGGCATGTTCTCTGACTACATTACAATTATGTTAGAAATCAAACGCAGAATATGATTGTACGTGAAGATATATTAGAACACACTAAACAACTTCATGGGTTCAACAAGAAATCAGAATGGAAATGATGAAAGTAATACATATTAATATTTGTAGGGTGCAGCAAACGCAGTGATTATATGATATATGTCACAACATTCTGTTATTTAGCTACCCAGTTAGCAAGTTATTCAAAGAACAATAAAACTAATATAAACAAAGATGAGGAAAAGATAACAGCAGAAATTAACAAAATAAAAATATTAATAATAGAAAATCAGTAAGGTCAATAATTATTTCTAAAATATAAGCTTCAAGCAAAACTTTTTAAGAGAAAAAGCATGAATAAACAATATTATGAATAGGTGCATAGGACAAAAGCATAGATATGGAAAAGATTTTAAAAGGAAATAAAAGCAATTCTGTAAGAAAATTTTTATTAAAAACTTGAAAACATATAAAAGCCAAAGCTTCATGTACTTATAGATGGGGCTTTGGGGATCACAGGAATGTGACACTCATCAGTGTATTAGTTCAACAACGAGTTTATAGTTGAACGTGATGATGAGAGGTGAAACCTGGTCAGAGGAAGTGGGTTACTGAGGGTGTGGATGGAAAGGTCTGTCCCGTCTGCCTCCCTTCATCTCTCTCTGCTCCCTGCTCCATGCTGTGTGCTCATTCTCTGTGCCATGCTATTCTTTGCCTCATCAAATTTTCCCGCATCTATTCTTTTTCCATCTAACTACTAGGAAAAACGCTTGGACTTAACTGTCTTTTTGGGTCTTCATTTCCTGATGAACGCACTCCTGTCACACACACACACACACACACACACACACACACACACACACACATACACACACACATACAAATATATATATTAGCAAATATGTATGCCTTTCTTCTAGAAATCTGTCTTTTGTTATGGGGGCATCAGTCAGGAATTTAGAAGGGAGATAGAAAAGATATTTTCCCTCCTTTACATCCTCATTATAAACTTCTTGATTGGTCTATTTTTTTTTCATTTGTCACTACTTAATTTATTATATGCATATTGACAGAAGATAGATAGATGCATACATACATACATACATACATAGACAGACAGGTTTTTACTATTATAATAGTTACTTTTATTTTAGAGAAAAGGAGAAAATAATTTTGTATAAAAATGACCTGGTCTCTTTGATATTTTAAATAACATGAAAGTAAAGAAAACATAAGGTACTATGCCCCAGATATGGCTTAAATGATGCTCTTTATTACCTTCTAGAGCAACAGGGATGTCAACTAGAGTCTTGACTGTCCCTTACCAGCTTTAGAACATCACAACTACTCTAAGCCTATACCTTCTTGATTGTAAAATACATAGAAGCAGGTCAGCTACTCTGTCTAAGAAATAGCAGGAGATACAAATGAGCTTAGATAAGTAAAAAAAAGACAGAAACACTGTAAAGTGAAATATAACTAGCAAATCAAAGGACAACAATGATTTTATTATTGATGTCTCAAGAATATTAATTTTCCTATTTCACTGTACAAAAATATGGCTTAAAACGCAAAGCCTTTAACTTTAAAATAGCTCCCTTCTTCCCACTGCTTTAAGTCCATCACTGTTTCTTGGAGTCCTGAAGGACACACCGGGAAATGCTGCTCAGTGAACTGTGCGCTCTCTGAGAAGACTTAGGCCTTCATTTCTCTGAGCTGACAACTGGGAAGGAAGTTGAGAGCGAATAGCTCAGAGAATATTTTCAAATTGTTTCTCTTTAGAGAGCTCTAGATGAAATGACATTTTCTAGCAAGTAGGAATGATAGATGATTACCAAGGTTAAAACATTTAGTCTCCCTTTCCCCAAGTACAATTTTACTTCTAACTTTTCCCAAATGCAATGGAAATTGAATCAAATTAGTCTTACACAAACTGGGAAATACAGCCACAGTAAATTATAAGTAGGTTTCTCTTTGAGGTTTTCAATTTTTAAATTCATTAAGTGAACCATAGTAGCAATTTTTAGTTCATGAAAAATAATATGATTATGAAAGAAAAAAAATGTCTAAGAAATTGAATTTAACTTGAACTACATAAATTCATAACAATTTGGAACTCTCAAACTCTCTGGATCTTCAAAACACTTTCTCTAAAACAACTAAAATTTAATATCTTCACATTAATCATTGAAAAAATTCAGAAAAATTATATCTCAATATATGATATTCATTGAGCCCTTTGAATTAAAGGAAACTGGAAGGCTATCTTAGGACCAAAGTCTCTAACTTTCTCTTGATCTATCTCTCTAAAGCTTTCTCTAAAATTCCCTCCTCTACCAAAACAGGGGATCGGCCCAATAAGAACACAATTGCTTCCACTCCCTGAGATTCTATTAACCCAGGAAGAATAAACTCACGTGGCAGGAAGACTGAGGAATGTCACCACACCCAAACTTAGTCACAAGCTATTATCTGTTCTCTGGCCTATTGGCTTTCCTGAGGAAACTATTGTCTGTTCTTCTGAAATTTATTTTCTGCCCTCAATTTTTCTGCATTCCCCCATTTCCCCTTTCCGCTGATAGAAGGGTGTATAATATTGGGTAGTCACCTTCCTGTGATACCCCATGCTCACTGATTGACATGTATGCTTTTTCTCCTGTGAATCAACTCACTTCAGTGAACTGTCAGACAGTAGAGGGGAAATTATCTGGAGTTTTACCAAAAACTCAAAAAAACGCAGATGATTGAAATGTTAATATAGAAAATATATATACAGCTGCATATCTATATATGTATAAAATTACAAATATGTATGGATTGTAATATATACACAATTCACATCCTTGGTTAAGATATAAAACATGGAAAGATGGGAAAATTCATCAAAGCATGAAATTTGAAACATGATAAAAGAAAGTCAAGATATATAATCCTCACTTAAATAAAGAGAAATAAACTCATCTCACTTTATGGCTATTTTCAGAGCACAGGCATCTTTCTAGGAGAAAAGAAAAAGCTACAGAGGCATTCTGTTATCCAGTGTAATGAAATTGGACCACCTGTCAATACGTGAAAATACCAGGATTTGGAAATAAATTATTGCACTCTCCACACCCACTCCATTAGTCTAAAGAAGCTAATAAAAAAAAAATCTCAGATATCCTACATTTAATTACAAGGGCTAGAGGAAGGAGGGAAGCAGAGATGAGGGGAGTTAATTCAGTTAACAGCTGCAGGCCAAATCGAAAAAAGGCGGCTTCATATTCCTGAATATATGTTGAAACTTTGATTTATAACCCCAGGCAGTCAAGCACCAGGTACTACTACATCTGATTGATGAATGACCTTCCTAGACTACTAACCCTGGCCAACCCAGTACCAACACATACCTCTCCTTATGGACTGTCCTCCTGTCCCAAACTTTCCCTGCTGCACATAATCCTACTCCTCTTATCTGTCAGTATAGTCATTGTAGGGTCATTGTGAATAACTTGTTCTCTTTCCTGACATTTTCATTATGTAAATGAAAACGGGAAGGGGTCCAGAGAACAAAAGTGAGGGCAGAGGGGAGGGGGAAGGGAAGATAGGTAGAATAAAGACATGCCATGTACAAGAACCTAGTAACCACAATGAATGTAAATGCTATGTCATAATCACAAGCTAAGATTAATAATATCAGTAAGAATGAAACTGGGGCAAGGGACTTAGAAGAGGAGGAAAGGAGGTGGGTGGGAAGGGGATTTTAAAAAAGAACAACAAGTTATATTTTTATGTACATGTACCCACTTCTCAAGATGACTAGAAACTTAAAGTACTGTAAACATGTACTAATAAAAGAAAACACTCTTAACTATAAATCCAGTGGCCTTATGTCCAACTGCTATCTAGCTGTTGATCATTCCAGAACTTGTCCCATACCTAGTGGTCCTTTTGGGGCCAACATCTGTAATGGCTTGATAAACCCTTTTGTTTCACAGATTAGTCACCCTCAAAAGTTCTTGTTTAATATAGCCAGTGGTTTAAAATCCAAAAATTATAAAGTTATAGGCCCTCTGGAAACAGATTAAAAGCTACCATTTTGTAAAATAAATATAAATAGTGAGGAAATCATTTATAAGGGTGCCTTTCCCTCTGAACCAGAAAGGGATGACTAAATCACCGTGGGCTCTTATCAATGGAGAAGGCACTGACCTAAATGAGGACCACAAACCTTGTTCTTCTTTACAGGGCTTTTCCTAGATAACTCCTCAGAACAGCTGTCTTCTGGTTTAAGAAGGAAATGGATGGTCCCTAAACCTGAATCTAAGCTACTTCTCTGAGATTTTCTGATTCAATCTGGGTATCTCCTATGAATATTAATAAACTTCTGTTTTTCTCTTATTCATCTGTCCTTTCTTGCCAAGATCCATCCTAACTAAACAAGAATAAAAAGAGAAAATTATCTCCTCCCCCCTACACACATCTTGAATTGATAACATATGATAGAAATATTCAGTAAAAGAAAATTTTTGTGAGTTAATGTTTAGTGTCTTTCGGGAGAATTTGTTTATACTACAGAGAAGAAATGGAAAAATAAAATTGACATTTTTACACATAAAGAAATTGGTTCATTTGTTAATGTGCCTTTTAGGTTCATTACCAAAACTTGAAATGAGCTTTTATGGTACATTAGCTGAACTCATTCTATCACTCTCTTGAAAATGAAGAGATTTATGTCAAAAATTTGCTATCTGCAACCTATTTCTAATAAATAAATGGATAGGTGAGTAACAGCTACCTCTAATTTTTACTGACTTGAAAACCACTTACTTAGAATTGCTTGGAATAATTCTAGAAAGTTACAGTGATTTTCTGGGATCAGACAAATGCTGAAACTTTAAGAAAGTGATAACATTACCATAGTTTAACTTTGGAACTTAGTATAATGAAACTGAACCTTTTGTCAACAGTTAAAAATATTTCAGACTTGCTGAAGCAATCTAGTGCTAATGTCTTTGAGTTGACTTTATAATTGAGACAATATGAGCTCTGCTGAATGCCGTTGTTATGATAGAAACATAATCTAAAGAAAGGAGGAACACAATACACTGTACATGTTTCAACCAGTTTCAACTTGGTCTGTCAATTCCAACAGTAAATTTATCAGACTTCTGAATATTTTATTATTGTATAACCACCAAGGATATTGTGCAGACAGGTAAGATATTTTAATTTCTCCCCCTCCAGTGAATACAGGACCCATCAATGTCAGGAGTGGCACAGTGCAGTTGTAAAGTAAAATTCTCTTTTGCATTCCAACAGTGGAAAACATCTCTGGCTGCCAGCAGTAAATGCATTTAAATCTTCAGAATCACAGTGGCTTGTTCTTGCAAAGGACAAACATGAGGGCCTGAATGGCCTTTGAAAGTCATGTTATTTGGATTTGAGTGAGAACTAAATTATGTATCTTCTCCACACTAGGAAGAAAGAAAGTAGATTAAAGAAAAAAGATAATGTTTGAAATGCACAGTATCTTTACTAGGAATTGAAGGAAATGCATTCAGAAACTGAATTCCAGCCTAGTAAACATGTTGATAATCCTCTCTTTGCTTACTGAAAATGAATCACTCTTCACTTCTGAAAAGAAACAAAGAAATATGTCCTGTGTTTGTAAAGGCTACCAATCCTCCATTTGAAGCTCAGCAAGATGTTGGTACAATTGAGTCACACTCTGAGAATGCCATTGCACAGTTTGTAAAAGAAAAAAACAGGGAAAGTAAACAGAGTGTTTGAGTAAACAGATGATGATTCTTCAAAAGAATCAGACTTTAGTCCCATGCTCACAGTCAGGTCACCACCATTTATTCCTTAGGGTCAAAGAGCGCATGTGCTCACACTGATAAAGGTCGATCTCCGTTGCAACAAGTCCAATTCACCTCTGGACAGAAAGCTGGAAACCATTCTGTACCCTTCTTTTTGTCAGCAAAACTTGGAAAATTGCCCAGACTATGTTCTGCTAGATTTTTTTTTTGACATGACTATATCAATTTTCCATCACCATTGTGAAAATTACCCCTTCTGCACTTGTAAAAATGTTGGTCATACTATATTCCTAGTTCCTTAGCTTGCTTTCAGTAATGTTGTTAAAATATTGAGTTGGGATATGAGAGTCAGTGAAAACCAGTAAATCAGCATCAAAAACTTGAAAGACCTCTCCAAACATATTCTACAGCTGAAGACGTAGGGAGCAGAGGAACCACACCTTAGATTTGGGTAAATTTTCTAAGAGATCTGTTTTAGCCAACAGTTTCATAAAAGTCATTAAAAAACAAGAAGACTCTCCTTTGCCATGATACTAACAACATCAGAAATACTTTTTTAGTATAAACCAAATTATCTAAAAACACTTTGCAGAACATCTGACATTTCAAATCTGTCAGACATTATTCCTATATAAAGCCAGGGTCCTGAGTAAATTATCTGAGGCGGAGATTTCTAGCACTGGGAAAGCTTTTTTAAAATGAAAATTCCTAAGCCTCACCCTAGCCTTACAATATCACAATAGTTGTGGTGGCGAATGCCTGTAATCCTAGCACTCCAGAGGCTGAGGCAGGAGGATCCCTGTGAGTTTGAGACCAGCCTGGGCTACACAGTGAGTTCCAGGTCAGTCTCAACTACACAGTGAGACCCTGTCTCAAAAACCAATAATAATAATAATAATAATAATAATAATAATAATAATAATAAATAAAACAATATCACAAGAGCCAAAAATAGTATGTTATTCTTTGGACTAAAATGTTTCCAAAAGTTCTCATGTTTACAGAGAAGGGGTCTGGTCAGAAGGAGCAGGCCACTTTGGGACCTGGAAGCGGGTATTCTCATCCCCAGCTCCTCCCTCTCTCTCTGCTTCCTGGCCCCCATGAAGTGAGAAGTTTTTTCTGCCAACTCCTTCCACCATGCTGTTCCTGCCTTAGAACCAGATAACCTGGATTCAACCCACTGAAACTGTAAGTCAAAATAAACCTCTTTTCCTTTAAGTCATGGGTGTTGTGTATTTTATCTCAGTGACCAAAAAGCTAACACAACACTTTTGAATAGTGTTTTTCAAATAATCTGAGTCATTCTAATTATTAGGAATCATTGATCATAGGTGAGATTTATATTTCATAAGGAAATATTTACAAAACCTGTAAACTAAGTGAAATTATGTGTATACCCTTAATTATATCTTCAATAACTAATGAAAATGTGCATTTGATACTTTGTAAATAAATTATTTGGTTATCAAAATTTAAATCTTGCATCTAAAACTTTTCACATAATTTGTTCTAGTTATAGAGAGAATATACAGTTTTCTAAAATTATCATGTAATATGACTAATAACAGAATTTAAAGTTTTATACATGTCAGTAGTTTCATCTCAACTCAAAAATTTCTGGTAATTATAGCTTTGAACCCCATTTAGCTTATAAGGGCTAATTTGGTCCTGTGCCTTGTTGAGCTTCATTAATTAACTTGTCACCGTGTATTTAATAAGTTCACAATTTAGTGTGGTAAGAAAATAGATAAGCAACAGTGAACAAAATTACTAATTCAATATGTGTTGCTTTATCTGCTATTTGTTTGCATTTTGAAAGTCACTTTAGGTCACACCATCATTAACATAGAAAACCCAGGCATGTGTTGTACTCTAGCTCATGTTGATAAAGCACAGTAATGAACATCTTCCTTAAGTGGAGCATAAATGCTCATTACAGCAAAGACTGATAATTATCCTGCCTGTTAGCCCTGGCCTCCAGCCTGCCCCAACCTTATGGAGGACAGAAACATCTGTCTTATTTAAGCCACTGCCACTTTGTCTCTATTACAGTCAAATTAACACATAATACATAGCCACTGGTAGTTGTTCTGTCCATTTTAGGATGCTCTATATCTCTGCCCATCATATGACATTATTAATGTTTGGAATGCTTTATTTGTACGTACAAATATATACAAAATATTACTCAATAAGGGAGTAGAGTCTACAAGAGTACAGTGCTCATCTTAATGAAGTACACACACAATAGAGAGAAAGTTAAACAGCAAACTCAAATACATAAATCAATGTTAGATTTCAGACTTTAGATGCTAAAAGGGTTGTAGTCTTTCCTTGGATTTTCTGGATCTGAAATAACCCATTCTGGATAAAGTTCTGGGAAAGAGGAAAGGAGATAGGTGAAGAATTAGAAGTCAAATACTTTTAATGTATATTATAAATAAGATGAATATTCAGCCCAAATCCTAGACAAAGAGGTCACAATCTCTTCACTATAATCGTGTATATATCAGACCAATTTTTCACTGGGCTGTTTGCTCTTGATTGAAACTGTTAAAGTATCAATGAGTGATTCTGCTCAAAGCCACAGCCAGGTGCTTCCAACAGTGAAGGGAAGAATTAGACCATATTCTGCTCTGTGGAAAGTTTATATGGCAGATACGAATTTATGCTGGAAAGAACTTCACTCTTGTTGGAAGATTTCCTTCTAAAAATCATTCAGTAACAGAAATGAACAGTCACTTTTGTTTTAAATAAATTTTCACGGGTAAGATTGTCTTAGGAAAGAGAAATAATCTTTTTTATACCTTTTTCTTCTTCTTCTTTCATCTTGCACTCCATCCTTAAAGATGAATCTTCCAAAGATTTTATTTCCTATATGCCTGGATGATTTTCTTCTTTGTCCACATTTTTGTTTATTTTGTCACTGATTTCTTTTATATGGTTTCCATGGTAATATGTGCTTTTATAATGAATGTTTTTGAAACACCTCTTCTATTTTCTATTAGGTTTATCCGAGAACAATACCCAATTATTTGCCTATTTCACAGTGAACATATCTTTTTATTCTGGGCTTCTTTATACAAACACTCTCGCAAAACACTCAATTCTATAAAATGAGAGGTGTAAATTACTGGCCAGTCGAAAGATATATCTCTTTGTGTGGTGCACTACAGATTAGCATGTCTTCCCTGCTTTGCTCCACACTCATAGCCAAGATTCACTAGAGGAATGCCAGCATTTAGTCAGTGAGCTGGTGAACGTAATGCTCCCTTAAAAGCATGTTCAGATTATTTGTAATGTACCATTTTGCCATATAAGAGCACTATTTCTTGCTTAAACGATCATCCTTAATCAAGTATAAGAAACTGTCTCCATTCTTCACTGGAGACACCTACACCTTAGTCTTTTACCTGCAACTGGACAAGTGCCCAGAAAACATTTACAAAATTTTGTCTCCTACAATTTATATGAAAAAAAGGAGGAGACATCTTTTCCTAAAGAAGAATCAGAATAAATGTACTCTGAAATAGAACATTTTAACATTTCATCACTTCAGTACTTTTACAATCTTTATGCTTACCTCCAATCATTCCTGCCATATTTTAATTCTCTTCTGATCTATTAGTTATGATACTACATATATACCTGCCACTATTTTCTTTTAGTTATATTACTTTAATACCTTTATGACTTCAGAAACTTTTATGTCAGTCATACTGAGAATAGATATAAAACCCATGAGCTAATACATTCTCATTCATCACATTTTCAATTAGCTGCCAGTTGTTTTAATATGCAACATTTACAATTTTTCCTAAAAGTCTGTGCTATCCTGATATTTTAAATATAAAGAGAACTAACTGCAAATACTTTTAATGGTCATTGTCTAGGAAAAAAATAAATTCCTTAGATTGGCATCCAAAGCTTTCTATCACACAGCTTTGACTTCTTTTTTATGCAAACAAAACAAACTGTTCCTTATTCTTCAAATACTTTTCACTTTCCCATCTTCTCAACAAGGCCTTTTCTCCTCTGTCTCCTGCTGCAACCTCCTCTAACACACTTCTGCCCGCCATTATTGTTGGTTCTTTTCAGCCTCACTTTAATTGTCACCTCTTCCACTCTTTTCTGATCTAACCAAGTGGTTCAAAGATTTTCTCTTCCACTAGCCCAACATAATGCCTAGTTGTTTCTTTTATGGGCTCTAAAATTTTGCTTTAATTAGTACTTCCTGCTTTCTATTCTCCTGCATAATGATAAGTATCAACGGGAACAAGACTAATCATCTTTATTCATTGTTAATAGCTTCAGCCAGACCAACACACTTCCTTGGACATTTCAGTCTCCAATAAGTATTCAGTGAGTACATTAGCTCCCTATGGCTGCTGAAACAAATTACCATAAGTTCAGTGACTTAAACAACACAAATTTATTCTCTTATAGTCCAGGAAGACAGAAGATTGATATCAGTTCTCCTAAGCTAGAGTGAGGGGGTAGGCAGAGCTGTACTATGGAAGCTCTAGCAGGGAATCTACTCCTATCCTTTTTCAAAGCTGTATTCCTTGATACATGGTCCTTTCCTCAATTTTCAGTGTCACAACCAGCACCTTCAAATCGCTCTGCTTCTGTGACATCCTTTCTTTTTCATCCAATATCTCTCTCCCTCCCTTTTAGAAAGACACATAATTACAACTAGGGCCAGTGCAGATAGCTGAGGATAATCTCTGTCAAAGAATCCCTCATTTAATTTCATCTTTTGCCATATAAAATGATATTCACTCTTGTGCCACTATTCATACATTCTGAGGCTTAGAATGTGGGTGTCTTTGAAATCATTATCTAGCTACTGCAGCAAGGTTGAGGTGGCAGACTTCCCTAGTGCTGTTAATTACTTTCATCATTAGACAGAAGAGTGCTAAAGAGCTCTGACCATTACAAGCCTGTAACTTGTAAAAGAAAACTTGTTAAGTGAATTTTATTTTTTAAAAAATAATTATGTACTGGATGGTTTACAAAGTATTTTCATATTTAATCATCATAACAGCTCAGAGAAGCTGTTATTATCTGTGTTTAAAACCACAAGAGTAATCTGTAAAGAATAAAGGTTTATTTGGCTTGCCGTTCTAGACACTATGAAGTCTAAGAGCAGGCACCAACATCTGTTGAGAGTCTTTTTGTTGCAGTGTAGTAAGCACAGCAAAGGGTATCACATGATGAGGCAGTGCAAACTTAGGAACTCAGGTCTCTCCCTTCCTATAAAGCCAGTAATGTCACCATGAAGGTTCCACTCTCATGGCCTAGTACTGTTTTCCTCCCAAATATAATTTACATATAAATGTGGAGATTGACTTTCCAACACACAAACTTTTGAGGGACACCTCCAAAGTCTGTCTAGAAATACCCATTCTTCCTTTATACCACCTCCTCAGTGAACCCTTTCCTACATGACTTCCCTCAAATACAGCTGGCCATGACTTTCTTGGTCTCTCAAACTTACATTTGTGCATAACTTCTCTGTCTGTTTCCCCACTATAGAATAATGATGATAATAATTTCTAATGCATATGGTGTTAATCAAGATTAAATTAAGTAATATATGAAAAACAGTAACAGTATCATCTGGCACATGGAGGTGATCATTCATGACATTTATGACATTATGACATTAGTTTTGTATATTTGGTTTTAGTCTCTCAGCCTGCTTAGAAAGATAGACTCCATAATGAACTTCTAAATGTTTTGTTCACATGTAGCCC
Organism: Fukomys damarensis; assembly: GCF_012274545.1. Classification (NCBI taxonomy): domain Eukaryota; kingdom Metazoa; phylum Chordata; class Mammalia; order Rodentia; family Bathyergidae; genus Fukomys; species Fukomys damarensis. Next base: position 24,814,639 of record NW_022900927.1, on the reverse strand, counting down.
CTGGAGTCTGGAGAATATGTTACATGCATATAAGCACTCAATCAAAACTTAATAAGTATGTGAATCAGTTGATCAAAGGTACCTAACATTGGGCCTGTTATGTGGTAGGCATAGAAGAATGTTTTTAATCTAAGTAGATTTCTTTCTTTAATATCACCTTTACCTGTCTAATTCTAAAACTTAAACTTGACCCCAATGAAATATGATCCTGAATTTCGATGGAAGCATGTTACATCTTCATAATCAACTTTGGCTCAAGGTTTCCAAATCTCTGGTATTTTCTGTCCAGTCAGAAAGGCTTCAGGCAGGCTTTCTCTAGCAATGAAAGAAAAGTTTGAAAAGTATCATTAAAGATATATCTGCAGCTATGTGGAGCTAGCCTGTTACCCCAGGCCTCTGCAGAGGAATGGTGAGAGGTGCAGCTGTGGAGGTACCTACAGACCTCTTCCCCCAGGCCTCAGGCCTCCTGCCTGGGCTGGTACCTGGATTCACACCACAGAGGCACAAGGGGGTCATAAAGGCTATTGTCCTGAACTCCAGTCTCAATTTTGATTTAATTCACACAGTTAAAGGTGATAGATTAATAACTACCACAAATTGTCATTTTCTAAGCTGTGCTTGATGCTATTATGTTGCCGATTGATTGGCTAAGGTGTTGTGATTGATCTAATCAGTTGTCCTTCCTGGTATATTAAAATGAGATTACCTCAGAGTCATTAGAGACTCAAAACCTAAAGACAAGCTGTAATAGAAAGATTGAAGTGTTAACCCAGGAATTAAACAAAGGACAGTACCAACAACAAAATATAAATAAGACATTCAAGCAAGGTACAAGCACAAACACAAGCTGCCAGTTCACCAAAGGCAAATTCTGGGGGAAATGAGGTGGAAAAGTCTAATAATCAACCACCTGGACACCCTGCACTGATAGCACAGGAAGTAACAAAACTGATGAATGCAGCTCTAGAAAAATTCAAAACAGAAATAATTTCCCAGATAATTACAGAGATGGTGATCAGAATGAAAGATATGATTAGAGACACTAGAACAGAAACAGATTTTTTAAAATACATGAGTTCAGGACCATAATAGAAGTTATGAATGCCCAGCACAGGAAAGAAATGGAAACCATACATGCCTAACATAGGAAAGAAATGGAATCCATGAAATAGATTCAAACAGACATCCAGCAGATTAAAAAAAACAAACACTACTGAAAGTGTACATAACAGACTGAGCCAATCTGAAGACAGGATATCAAATATAGAAGACAGGATGGAGGTCAGTGACCATAAAAAGTAAGGAAACATGAGAAATTAATCCAATAGCTCCTAGATGATGAAAAGAAGGATAATATAAGACAGATAGGAGTCCATGAAAAGGCAAGAGAAAGTACAAATCACACACACACACACACACACACACAACTTTTCACAGAATTAATGGCAAAAAACTTCCCAAACAGAGCAAAAGAATTTGACATGCAAATGTGTGAGGCATACAGGACTTCAACTAGCCATGATCAAAAAAAAAAAAAAAAAATGACACCTACATATACAATAATCAAACTTCCTGGGCCGGAGATTTAGCTCAGTGGTTCTGGTGACTGCCTCAAAAGTACAAGGACCTGAGTTTGATCCCTGGTACCAAAAATAATAATAATAATCAAACTTCCCAAACAGGGGAAAAGAACTTGTCATACAGGTAAGTGAGGCACATAGGACTCCAACTAGCTGTTATTAAAAAAAAAAATCCACACATAAGCATATACTAGTTAAGATTCCAGAAACCCAATAGAAGCGCAAAATACTCCAAGCAGTTAGAGAAAAGAAAAGAATCACATGCAAAGGAAAGCCCATCAGAATCACAGCAGACTTTTTAATACAAACACTCAAGTCAAGAAGAGCCTGAAGTGAAGTATTTCAAGCCCTAAAAGAAAAAACCTCCAAACTGGACTGATGGATCCTACAAAATTCTTTCAAAATTGATGGGGAAATAAGATACTTCCATGACAAAGAACACCTGAGAAACTTCATGAATACCAAATCAGCTTTCAGACAATTCTAAATAATATCCTAGAAAAAGACAATGGAGATCAGAATTCCATGAGGCCCAACAGAGCAAATCCAGCAGACAAAACAATAAATTAAAGGGAAAGGGGTAAAAATTAAAGACAGCCAACAGGAAAATAACATGATGATGATAAGTCAATGCATGTCAGTTATACCCATCAATGTTAATGACCTCAATTCACCAACCAAAAGAAATAGACTGGCAGAATGTATTAAGAAGCAAATTCCAACAACATGCTATATACCATAAATGCACCTAGTTCAAAAAGAAACTCATAGGCTGAAAGTAAAAGGATGGAAAACAGTTCTCCATGTGACAGGAACCTGGAAAAAAAGCAGGGGTAGCTACTTTATTTGCAGACAAAGTAAATTTCGAACCAAAACTAATTAAGAGAGACAAAGAAGGCCACTACATCCTTCTAAAGGGAACAATCCAATAGGAAGAGATGACAGTCATAAATATATATGCACCAAATACTAATGCCCCCAACTATATAAAACAAATATTAACGTACATTAAAAACCAAATAAGCAGTAATACAATTACAGTGGAGGACCTCAATACCCCACTGTCACAAATAGATGGATCATCTAGACAATGAATCAACAATGAAATGCTAGAATTGAAAGAACTGAACGAAGCCTTTGAACAAATGTACTTCATAGACATCTACAGAGTGTTCCACCCCACAAATTCAGAATATACATTCTTTTTTGGCTGCAAATGGGTCATTCTCCAAAACAGACCCATACTAGCTCAAAGAACATGTTTAAGTAAAAGCAAAAGAATTGAAGTTATCCAATGTATATTATCAGATGATCGTGCAATTAAACTGGAGATCAATAGCAAGATACTGCAAGAACTTCACAAACACATGGAAATTGACTAACACTCTCCTGAACAACCAATGGGTCACAGAGGCAATTAAAGAAGAAATTAGACAGTTTTTATAAATAAATGATAATGCCAATATAACATACAGGAATCCAAAAAAATTAAGTATCTTGGAATTAATCTAACAAAGGAAGCAAAAGACCTCTACATTGAGAATATAACACTCTTAAAAAAGAGACCAAAGAGGATATAAGAAAATGGAAAGACATCCCTTACTCCTGGGTAGGAAAAATCAACATAGCAAAAATGGCCATACTTCCAAAACTCCTATACAGATTCAACTCAAGCCTTATTGAAATTCCAATCTCTAATTCTATTTCACAGAACTAGAAGAAACAGTAAAAAAAAAAATCATTTGTAATAAGAAGAGACTTAGAATAACCAAAGCAATTCTAGGCAACAGAGATATGGCAGCGGGTATCACAATCCCCAACTGGAAACTATACTACAAAACCACTGTGATAAAAACAGCATGGCATTGACAAATAAACAGACCTGAGGATCAGTGGAATAGATTGGAAGATGCAGAAACAACTCCAGACATACTCAGCTACCTCATCTTTGACAAAGGAGCCAACCATCCTCACTGGAGGAATATGGCCTCTTTAATAAGTGGTGTTGGAAAAACTGGATTTCAACTTGCCAAAGATTAAAACTAGACCCCTATCTTTCACCATGCACTAAACTAAAATCCAATTGGATTAAAGATCTAAATATTAAAACAGAAACACTAAACTTGTTGGAAAATAAGTTAGGGAGAACTCTTGAAAACACTGGCATAGGAAAAGACTTTATGAACAAATCCTCAGTAGCATGAGAAATAGCAGAAAGAATCAACAACTGGGATATCATCTTATTAAAAATTTCTGCACTGCAAAAGAAACCATCAACAGAACTAAGAGACAACCTACAATGTGGGGAAAAAATTTTACCAGCTGTTCCTCAGACAAAGGTCTACTATCCAGAATATATAAAGAACTCAAAAAAAATCAGGCCCCCCAAATTTAAAAACCCAATTCAAAAATGGGCATCTGAAATGAACAGACATTTCTCAAAGAAGTAAAAGCAGCAAATAAACATAGGAAAAAATGTTCAACATCACTGGTCATTTGAGAGAGGCAGATGAAAACAATGCTGAGATTCCACCTCACCCCAGAAAGTTTGGCTGCTATCAACAAATCAACCAATAACAAATGTTGGTGGGGTCGTGGGGAAAAAGGAATCCTTTTTCATTGGTGGTGGGAGTGCAGACTGGTGCAACCATTGTGGAAATCAATATGGAGATACCTTAAACAACTAGGATTAGAAGTCCCATTTGACCTAGCTATTCCCCTACTGGATATCTTCCCAAAAGAATTAAAAGAATCATACCACAGTGATATATCCTCATCTATGTTTAAAGTGGCACAGTTTGTAATAGCTAAAACTTGGAAATAGCCTAATTGCCCATCAACTGGAGACTGGATAAAGAAGATGTGTTGTTTGTTTGTTTGTTTGTTTTTTAATAAATGCAGTACTACTCAGCCATAAAGAAGGAGAAACCAGAGATATTTATAGCTGAGTGGATGAACATTGAGGACAAAATCTTAAGTGAAATTAATAGTATACACATGTGTAAATACCCTATAGTTTCTCTGGTGTGATAAACTAAGTGTAAATAAGGATCAAAATGTAAAATTGATATTGTGTAATAGGAAAAATAGCCTACAGATTTAAGGGAGGTGGGGGGGCAGTGGAAAGGTAAGAAGGGATAAGAAAAAAATAAGAGAAAAGGGAAAACATGGAAACAAAGTCTCCATAAATACGGTAGGGTGGAGGAGGTGATGGGAGGCCAGGGGAATTGGGAAAAGTTAGAGCCAAGATACATTATGTAAACGTACAAGATCCCAATGATGAATGTAACTGTGTTGTATACCTAAAATGTACCAACAAAAAAAAAGGATATTCCTTAAAATTTAAATTAATTTAAACAATAAATTTTAAAATATTTTTCCTAATCACACTAGCCACATTCAAGGGCTCAACAGGGTTAGTGGCTACTATATTTGTCAGTGCAAATATAAAGCATCTTCATCATTACATTAAGCTCAGTTAGATAGGCCTAGTATAGGTCACGCTTCAGTAACAAACACCACCAAAATCTGGGCAACTCAACACGGCAAAACTTTATTTCTGCCTTTTCAATGTCCTGCAAGCAAGGATGACTTTAGGTACCTCCTCGTACGTGCTAGCTCAGAACTACAGACCATTTCTTTTTCGCAGTACATCTATATCCTCATGTATTTCCATGCTCACTGTGGTAAGGGAAAAAATATAAAAAATCATACACTGGACCTTAAATGCTTCCACCTTAATGTAATAGCCATCCAAACTTCGAGGGCCTGGGAAACCCAGTGTTCTTTGTAAATGGACATAAAAGGAAATTAGTAAACTTTGGTGATACCTGTCACATTTAGCATAATCGTGTCTGTGTTCAAACTGCCTTTGTATATATGTCCTATAATTAAGATCATGAACGTACAAATACTCAATGTAACTGTTTTGGGAACATAGTAAAAACTATCCTTAAATGCTTCTTCTCTATGCTTTCTGTTTGCAAAAGCTTTTTTTTATCTGATCCCACAGATTATTACCTCTGCATCCTTTCACTGATTTTTTAAATTTTATTGAGTTTATTGGTACATTTTAGGTACACAGTACACTTACATTCATCATTGGGATCTTGTATCTTTACATGACAGGTCTTGGTTCTCATTTTTTCCCTATCCCTGCCCTCCTTCCACCCCCTCCACCCTCCTCTATTTATAAAGACTTTGTTTCCATTTTTTCCTTTTCTCACATTTTTTCTTGTCCCTTATTTCCTTTTCCCTACCCTTCCCACTTTCCCTACACCTGATTTTTTATAATACTATCAGAATGACCAGAGCATTTTTCTGCTCAATTCTTTCTCTGGTTCCTCAATGACTCAAAACTAAAATGCAATCCCTTTCACATGATATCCAAGGCTTCCCAAAGTCTGCCTCGGTTCCCCTCCCCAATTTATCTCACATTGTTTCATGTGCTCCAGTGATGCTATGTGCATAGTCATTTTAGTTCCCACTCTTATGCATAATTCTCCAATCTTGTGCTCTAAGTCCCCCTGTCTGGAATACCTCTCCTCTCCTTCCCTAACCATCATAGCTTTCTCAACACTTTAAGCTCCACCTTCCATGTTTTTCTCAGTTAAAATTAATCTTTCCACCTCATACTTTCCCATAGTGCATATCTTACTCTGGTTATGTACCTCGTGTAAGCAGCTTGAGGAAAGGATGTACTTACTGTATTATCTGATTTTTATACTTAAAGCCAGGAGGAGTCTATGCTTGGTAACTGTTTGATGAATATAGTAAAATCTTCTGTCACAGTTAACCCCTCTCATTGCTGAGAGGAAATACTTGACATCCACTAGGTAAAAGAGGAAAGATTTATTTCAGTTCACAGTCTGCAGAGGTTGCAGTCCATAGCTGGTTGGTTCCAAGGCAGGACAGCATGGTGGCAGAACAGAGGAGCATCACAGAGAAGAGACTGTACACGGAGTGAAGGACAGAAGACAGTGAGCAGCAGGCAGCAGTAGCAAGCCAGCTTTCCCTCTTTCCCTCTACATTCCATCTAGGCTATCCGTCTATTGGTTGGTGCCATCCAGACACAGAGTGAGGCTTCCATTATTTGCACTGAGATTTGATAATTCCAATCAGGGGAGTAATTCACTACAGTGTTCCCTTAATACCAGTGTCAAACACTCTAGGGCCGGGGATTTAGCTCAGCAGTTCAGTGGCCTGCCTTGCAAGTGCAGGGACCCGAGTTCAATCCCCGGTACCAAAAAAAAAAAAAAAACACTCTAGATTCAGCCACCTTTGAAAAGCTCCAGCTATGAGTGCACAAGGCTTCAGGGAAGAACATCTATAACACCTTTCTCTGAGAAACCTTTCTTCAGAAATTTTCAAGTGGCCCAGCAGGACAGCAGGAATATACTGGAGTTATGCACTGGTCAATACAGAGTAGACTCCCATCACATCACTCCCAACATACCTCCCACCTTGCCATTCCATGAACACAGCATACACTTGAATAACTTGGTGTATTCTTTGATATTATCTTCCATATGAAGAATGCCTCTTTCCATCCACTTGTTCCTTTGTGTCCATCTAAATCACTATTCCTATCATTCATTGAGCTAGAATTGGGATATGTGGAGTTCATGTATTTCATAAAGAAAACAATGCTATTGGAGATTTCTAACTTGTTTAGGACTATAACCTTGAAGTCAGATAGAATCCCAACTCTCCCACCTTGTAGCATGTGTAACATATTTATAAAATCTTTGATATGATTTTTATGTTTAAATCTCCAAAGGCCATTACTGTATATATCACAGGTTTGTCGTGAAGATTACATAAGATGGTGTTTACAATGCATCTAATACAATGCCTAGCTCATAGCAAGAATTTAATATGATAATAATATAGTCCCTTGGAGCCAGGGACTTAGCTCAGTGGTTCCACTGCCTGCCTCGCAAGCTCAAGGACCCAAGTTCAATCCCTGGTACCAAATAATAATAATAATAATAATAATAATAATAATAATAATAATAATAAATAATAACAATACGGTCCCAAGTCTAGGCCCTTAGACAGAGATAAAACCTATCAAGCTCATCATTATATCTTCAAAACTTAACACTGTTCCCGATATGTAGCAGTCATTGAAAGATTACTTGGTAAATTACCTAAGAAATGAAAGAAATGGGTATGTTGGTCACCCTCTTCTTCCACCGGGTCCTTTATAACATGAAAAAAAAGTAAATCCAAGCCCTATTTGACACAATGTCACTATTTAATCTACTTGGAATTGTCAGCCATGATTTAAACAGAACTAATCAGGGAGACAATCAGGTTAAAAGAGAAAGGAACAAGGTTCAAGGTATATTTTGGAGATATAGACAGATTGCAATGGTTGGTATGTGTAATGAGTGCTCACTGATCCAGTACTCTGTGAGCAAAGACTTCAAGGTGGCCTGACAGACCTCCAAGGTCCTGTCCTGGCATGTGCTCTGGGACCCCCCATTCCCAGATGAATCTTCTGCCACTTACTTTCCTCACCCTAAAGGGTATTTCTGTCAGTTACAAATTGATTTTTGTCTGCAAGTAACAGAAATATGTTTACTATGGTTTAAATGTGTAAGGGTTTGTTGTCAGTTAACAAAATGTCTGAGAGTAGCAGCTGCTGTCACTGGCTCAGCAACTCAAAGATTTCAGGACCAAGGCCTCTGTGATTGTGTTGGCCTTTTCCTCATGTCCCCAGTGTCTAGATGCCGTGCATGTGTGTGTGTGTGTGTGTGTGCGCGTGTGTGTGTGCATGTATTTATTTTTTGTACCAGGGATCAAAGTCAGGACCTTGCACTTGGAGAGGCAGGGGAAAGCACCATTGAGCTAAATCCCCAGCCCAGATATCATGTGCGTATTGCAGGCTTGAAGAATGATGATGGGAAAGTCAATAAGTGCAATATGCAAATCAAGAACATGAAAGTATTTCCAGAAATCTTACACTGCACTTTATGCATCACTGGCCATGGTTTTATGAGGCCTCTTCTACGCACAAGAGAGATTAGGAAATACACAGAAGTTTTATTCAGCTAAACATGATGTCACCCTAAAATAAATGAGAAAAGCAGAATGGAAAATGGACATGGGGTGAGCAACCTGCACAAGCAGCCTAATATGGCACGCTACCTGAGACGGGAATGAATTTATTTTACACTGAAACCTTGATCCTTAATCACTCCCTCTACCCAGCCATTTCAAAAATATGAAGTCTTTCAATGATTGCCTAAATTTCAGCTCCCTTTCATCCTCTTATATTAGCAAGCTGGTGCTCCTGCCAGGTCAGCAACCGCTACTCACCTTGGAGAAAGATGCTTTGTTTTTGTTTTTGTTTGTTTGTTTGTTTTGAGACACGGTCCTACTATGTGGTTGAGACTGACCTGGAAGTCATTATGTAGCCCAGGCTGCAATCACAGCAATCCTCCCACCTCAGCCTCCCGTGTGCTGGGATTACAGGCATGTGTCACCATGCCTGGGTAAGATGCTTTTTAATATAACAGTGGAGTCAGTCTCATTCCCAGTCAAAAAAAGCTACTTCCCTCCCCTTCTAAGGAGACATCTTCTCTTTAGGCCAATAGATAAACTAGATCAATATCTTTTTCATTACCTTACATATCAAGAAGGTAATTGAGCTTTTGCCCTTATACGCAGTGCAGTCTGTATAAGAAAGCTTCACCACATCCTCCTTGCTTTCCAGCAACTTAAGACTCTCCTACACTGAATTATGAGCACACATTCCTGTACCTCACCCTTGTAGCTATGAAAAAACTACTTCACAGAGCACTAATATCCCCAAGCCAGTTTAGAAATAACCCTGGAGCAACCAGTCTAATCTCACAAGAACCAAACAGCCAGAACATGAGACTCAAGAAATCTCTCGCAAGGGGAAGTCAATACAGCCTAGAGATCTTGAGAACGTCTTCCCAGCTATGTCTCTGGGAAGGAAAGAATTCACTGAAGAAAAGTGGTCCACTCCCACATCCTGCTGCTCCTACTTGACTTCACTTTCATTGAGCTCATGGAGCTGCTCTCTCTAACCTCTCCCTGGCCTGGATCCCCTCCTCCACTTCATCCCTGTCCTCTGCCTGGCTAACTCCTGCTTGTTCCTTAGGATACCCTCTGGATATTGCTTCTGAATTAGATATGTCTCCTCTTTGTCTCCGTTTCTTTCATTCATCTAAAGCACTTGCCATGTACACCACTATGAAACAACTCTTGCCTACTGGTACCGTCCTCACACCTCACCCACCCCACAGTGGATTCTGTGAGGGCAACAGCTGCACCTGCCTTGTTCACAAGACTAGAAATGTTCATATCCTCTGTGCCTGGAAATGTGTCTGGAACATGGTAGGCACTCAATATAAGTTTACGGAATGGATGAATGAGGTGTATAAAGGTGGGTAACAGATGACTTCATAAACTCTGTCAGTACTTGCTGGCCAAAATTACTTCCAGCTCAGATATCTAGATTTACCTTGCTACTAAGAATATACAGATGAAGGAAACAATGTGTATTATTCATGGTATATCATCACAGCTACAGAGACAGCTCACTAATCACTCCCCTGGGGAACGATCAGAAGCATCATGTTGCAAGTTGTTGATTGTAAATTTCTTTATACTTTTAAGGGAAAGATTGTTTTGTCTTGTTTTCTTTTGTTTATAAATATCCCTGCATTGTTAACTAGTTCTGATAAGTTATAGCTGGGTTTTCTTCAAAGCAATTTTAAGCATCTCATATAAATCCAACCACCACCATGACTTTAAAGAGGAATGAACTTACTGAAATGAATGTGGTCCCCAGACAAATCAGCACAGCATTTTGTCATTAAAAGTGAAGTAGATGCTCTAATGTTGGGAAAACCTCAACAAGCCACAGGCAGGAGAAATAGGGAAAAGCATAAAACAAGCTGTTCTTTAGATTCAAAGCTGTTTCCCCACAGGCAGAACAAGCCTGCCTGAGTCAAAGATCTGCATTCCATTGTGCAGGTTTGTCACCCAAGCAGGCTGCAGGTAACAGGGGCTTCTGTCATTTCGCCTGGTTGCTAATTTCTAGAGGTGCAAGTAGGATTCTCTTTCCACCTTTGTGTTCATGACACTCAGGCATCAGTGTTTGGGATACATGTATTTTTAATCTTTTCTGCTGGTGCTGATGGTGGTGGGAAGGGTGGAGAATTGGAATGTTGATTCAATTAGACCTCAATAAATACTTTTGATTGTTTAGCCGATGTTTAATTCCATATCTAAAATACTGGCCTCCAATAATGATCATGCTCTTGATCATCCCTTCCCCAAAACTTATGGCTGTTTGTCACTGTATAACTTGAATGTTTTTAAATAATTACTGAATTGCTTCAAAATTCCATGAACTCTTACTTTTTATCTAGCATGCATATCTGTTTAACCCATGAAATCTGACTGACGGAAATTGACTTCTTTCTCCTAAGTGTAGTTTTCTTGCCATGTCTAACCCATATCCTTTGTTGTTAAGCTTATAGTCTCCTGATACAGTCACTTCTGGTGTTGTTCATAAATAATGCTTTATTTCTTATGCTTGCTTTGTCTATCTTTCCAGGGGTATTTAATGTGCAATGTTATGTTCCATTCTTGTGTAATTTTCACTTTTTTCTTTATTCAACAAGCATTGAAATGAGCCCTCTGTTCCAGGTCTTTGGGGCTGATTTACTATTTCAATTTGTAATCATCTAGGAAACTATTTGTTTGTTTATTTATTTATTTATTTATTTATGTGGTACCAGATCAAACTTGGGCCCTTGTGCTTGCAAGGCAGGCAGCGGAAACACTGAGTCAAATCCCCAGCCCTTATAGGAAATTATTTGTAATAACCTAGAAAATACTCATTATGTAAAACTCTGGGGGAAAGAGAATACCTTAGTTATGACTGCCTTTGGTCATTCTTGCTTGCTTTAACTAGGTTTCGACCTTGGACAAATCTCTAGACCTTTCTGATTTTCATTTCCTCATCTATCCCTGAGTTACAGGACTGTTGGAAGATTCACATACTTAAAAGTCTGGCAAAGTTTCAGGAAAGGTGCCTACTACAAATAGGGGGTTATATTAGGGCTCAGTATCTCCCTTAATTGTCTTTCTTAAAAAATTGCAGTTTCTATTCTATATACTATGAGGGTCTTGATGTCAGATTAACAGTACTTTAAAATAGAGTCTCTTTAATAGAAGACTTTGAAGGCCTACAAAAGATAATATTCAAAGAAAATTAATTTAGGGCAATAGGAGAAGTGATAAATGAAAAATCAGGAGCCAGAAATATCCCCTGGTCTCATCAAACTATACTGTAGTGTGCTAAGGCTTCTGCGCTTCTCCAAGAGCCAGACTTCTGAGCTTATTCCTACAACCAGGAAAAAAAAAAGAACAAGTTCAGTTTTTCAGGATATTTTAAATTAGATAAGTCACTTGGAAAAAGTACAGCTTCTGAATTTTGGCCACAGAGTTCCCTATTACCCTGGTGAGAAGAGAATACAGCAGGATTTTTAAAAATCTTTAAAAATGAAGGACACTGTGGAGTCTCTAATGCAGGTGTCTTACCAGCTAAAGGCTTGTTATTCCTCCACACGATGTAGTGTAAAAATCATCCACAAAATCAAATAATGGGTGTGGTTGGGTGTATCCTATAGCTTTCCAATTCTTTTTTAAGATGGGAATTTTCTACAAGGATTTCAAAACGTTTCTTACTTTTATTAAGTGTCAGTCCTGCTGCACGGAAATAATTAAACTGAAAAGAAAATGTCAAGAATGGTAAATTAATATTATAGGTTTCTTCCCTGTTTTCTTCTAAGAAACTAGTCACCCCTGTATGATCAAATTCAAAAATATTAACTTTCAGAGTACCAAAGAAGAAAGCTTTCTTATTATATTACTTTCCATAACTGATGTCTCAAATACAAGTAAATTATAAGGTCTACAACTTAAATATAAGCTGTGGTGGTCTGAATATCCCATTAGTTTATTCCGTTTCATTTAGAACTACTTGACCCTGCAGAAGTAAGATACATGACTAAAGCAGGAATACATGGCTCCGCTTGCTATGTGACTAAAAGGAAATAACTTTATATTTTCATATTCAATAATAGGGAATGAAGTGAAAGCTGGAGAATTATTTTTCTGAATCAAGTCAACCACTACCAAAGCAGTTGAGAAACAAATTTCCAAGTTCCTTGAATTTCTATTGAATCCAAATAGAGCCTTAGAGATCATGAGAAGGAGCATTAAAAGCCGATTACTTTTCTAAGCATCATATTCCGAACTGTAAGGAGTACTATTTCAGGTAATCAAATTTCCAATTTATTTCTCAAACAAATAGAAGTTAAGATAATAAGTGTGATGGTTAAGATAAGTGAGATTAGTTTGAGATGATGATATACAATTGTAGTGAGGAAATGTTTAAAGTCTAGAAACAGTTTTCAAATCAGCAGTGTTGAAAAGAGTTTGTATTCAGCTTTCTAATGGATATATTATATCATTTGACATTAAGTAGACCCATCACTGCCTCGCGCTAGTCCAAACTACCTTCCACCATGTAGTCAGACAATACTGCCTGTAAAATAGCTGAAGAGAGAGGAAAATGCCTATAAAAGGACGTGGTTTCTGTCTTTTCCTATGATATTGTTTTTAAAAAAATTTTTGGAGTGCTGGTTTGGTTTTCATGAAGTTCCTAACGTGCTCTTTGTCATAGAAGTACCTTATTTTTCCATCAACTTTGAAAGATAGTTTTGCAGGGTACATCAGTTTGGGTTGGAGCTTGTTTCTTTTAGGGCTTAAAATACTTTACTCTAAACTCTTCTTTCCTTGAGGGTTTGTGTTGAGAAGTCTGTTGCAATTCTGATGGGCTTTTCTTTGTATGTGATTTGTTAATTTTCTCTAACTGCTAATAGTATTTTATTCTTCTGTTGGGTTTCTGGGACCTTGACTATTATATGCCCAGGTATAGATTTTTTTTTTTTTAATTATAGCTAGTTGAAGTCCTATATGCCTCACTTATCTGTATCTCAAGTTCTTTTCCCCTGTTGAGGTGACTTTTTGCTCTCCCAGTGGTCTTCAAGTCTCAGCAAGCCTCAGAAAGGCCTTCTCTCTGCTGCTCACCTCTGCACCAATTCCTGTGTTCAGAATGATGTTCTGGATCCCTGTGCCACCCTGTTGTCTGGCTGGGGCCCATGCATACTTGGGATGGTATCTGGGCATGTCTCTGGCTGGGGCCTGCCAACCTGCATAGCTGTTGTCTGGGAGGGCCTTTGGCTGGGGGCCATGCACCCAAGTCACAGTGTCTGAGTAGGCTTCTGACCGGGGTCTAGGCATACTTACAGATGCCTATCTGGGCTGGCTTCTGGCTACTGCTTGTGTATCTGCACAGCTATTTTCCAGGCGGACCTTAGGCTGGGGCCTGTGGACCCAAGCTGCTGGTGTCTGGTCAGGGCCCTGGCTGGGACCTACTCACACCTATGACACTGTAGTCCACATGGACTTCTCACTGGGGTCTGCACACACTTACTAATGGTATCTCAAAGACAAGGTTTCTGGAAAATGTAGGCTTAACATGTCTGGATCTGTACATAGAAGAAGTCTCAACAACAGTGTACATTGAAAACTGTGGTGTTTTGGATATTTCATAGATCAAAAAGTCAAATGAAGGTAACAAGGAAAATTTGTTTCATTTCTTCATATAATAGATTCTTAACAGAAGGATCTCCTCTAAATACTGAGATTGAAATGGATACTCTTACTGAAAGCACTTTGAAAAGGATTTGAATCTCAGTCAGGCTAACAGTCAATTAAGAACAATATCCTTCACCCCATACAGCCAGAGAAATTCAGATCTCACACTGAAGGTTAACAAAGAGGAAGACACCAACCTTGGGACTACAGGAAGAAATTTCAGAGAAAGGAAAAAAAAACTTCAGAAATAGAATTGTCTCTTGAAAATGACTGGCAATGGTGACCAGATGATGCTTATTAATTGATTGAATGATTTAAATTAGTATTTATTTAAAGCTATACAGACCAGAGTACTTCCAAACTTTAAAAAGCTACAAAGTCACATGTCTAGTAAAAAGAATCTAAAATAAAACAATCACACATATTTCTATTTTTTAAAATTTTATCTCTTTTTAAAAGTGTATTACAGCTGGGGATTTAGCTCAGCGGTTCAGTGGCCTGCCTTGCAAGCACAAGGACCTGAGTTCAATCCCCGGTACAAAAAAAAAAAAAAAAAACAGTTACAGTGGAAACCAAAGTACATTTTAATTAAGTTGTTAAAATTTCAGTAACAATAAAAATAAGTTGTAAAAGCACCAGAAAAGGGACACAGGATATTTATACAAAGAAAAAAATATTAAGATTATCCCAGATTTCTTATTATAAATTATGCAATCTAGGAAACAATGGAATGATGGGCTTAAAATACTAAATAGGAGGGGGAGAATCAGCATCAAACTAGAATTCTGTATACACTGAAACTATTCTTCAAAAATGAAAGCAAGGGCCGGGGATTTAGCTCAGTGGTGCCACCACCTGCCTCAGAAGTGCAAGGACCTAAATTTGATCCCTGGTACCAAAAAAATTTTTTAAAAAAATTTTTTTTTAAAGTAAAAATGAAAGCAAAATAAGAACTTCTTAAAAAAACAGGAGATCAAAGAATTTGTCAGCCACATACCTGCACTAGAAGGAATGCTAAATGAAATTCTTCAAGGAGAGGGAACATGAAACTGGTTGGATCTATACAAATAAGAGTGCTGCAAGTAGTAAATACAAAAGAATTTTCTCATTCATTAAGACCCAAAGCAAAATAAATAACATATTGTGAGTCTGGGCACATACGTAAAAGCGAATATACAACAGTAAAAGCACAAAGACTGGGAAAGGAATAATAGAATTTTAGTGCTATAAGAGTCTTACATTGCGTGTGAAGTAATATAATATTACTTCATGGGAGATTGTGATAAGTTGAAAACATATATTGTAAACCCTAGAACAACCTTTTAAAAATACAAAAAAGAAATAGTTGAGATAAAATACCAAAAATTGCTTAGTACAAGACAAAGAAGGAAAAAGGAACATAAATGAAATAAATAGAAAATAAATAGAAGGGTGATAGCATTAATACAAACCATACTGACTATGTTTAATAGTATTAAAGATGCTGATGAAACAATTTCTAGAGACATACTTTTAATGTAAGAAATAAATTATGCACATCACAGAATGTAATGTTCTACAATTATTTAAGTTGTAGTTTTTTGTTTAGGTTATTAAAAATATTTGAAATACAAATAAATAGAGTGGGAGCTATTTAAAAGGCTTCCACTCTCCTGTACCATCCAATCTACGGTAATCCTACTGTACAATATTTTTTTACTGTTGTTCATACAGAGCTCCCCTAAAATGACACTCAGTTGCAGCAGTAGAAAGAATGATGCCTCCTTCAAAAAATGTGTTGTAACCCTAAGAACCCTTGACTATGTTATTCTATATGATAGAAGGATCTTACATGTGGATGAATTAAAGGTGGTGAGATCACCAAGAATTACCCAGCTGTGCACCATGGGATCATAAGAGCCCTTACCAGATGAGGCAAGGCAGATGAGTTAGCCATCGGTGCTGTAAGGACAGAGGCAACAGGTTGATGTAAGGAAATGGCAGAGAACCCAGGAATGCAAGCTGAAAACAGAAGGGGAACAGACTCTTCCCCAGAGCTATAGAAGGAGTGAAGTCCTGCTTATACTTTGGTCTGTATTTTTTATCTTCAGAATTTTAAAGGAGCACATTCTGTGTTGTTTTAAGCTCCCAAATTTGTGGTAGTTTGTCATAGTAACAATAGGAAACTAAGTATATCCGTACATTTTTAAGTGGCCTTTTGACCCACTAGAACATTCTGTGTTGCTGAGTTTAAAACTCTTTTCAATACCGTGCCTTAAATAGACCTAAGGAGTCCTGCAGACACAGGGTTCATGCCCTTGATGGATCCAAGATGGACAGCTTTCTTCTGGCACTGTTCAGGAACTACTGTGATACCATGGTCAGCCAGAAGACTCCTGTTTCCCTCAATGAGGAAAAGTTAAGTTTATAGGCGATTTTGCAAAATGTAACTGTCATGATTGCAGCTTCAGTATAACTGCTGTGAGCAAGGAGAAATCAATGCTGAGGTACAGATCTTGAGTAGACTGAAGGGCTAGGGAGATTGGTTGGAACTGCAGAGAAGTGGATGAGTACATGCCTTAAACAGCTTTTTTATACTCAGAGGACAGTGATAAATTGCTGAAAGGTTCAACCTGAAGATTAGTATTTGGGATGTTATGAAAATTGGGTGATTGCAAAGAAAATAAATTTGTTAAACATATTTTAGCTACATTTTCTACATGGTCAACCAACACTATCTACTATATTATCACTCCCATTCAAGTTCTTTAAATAAAGAAAAACATTCCCATATAGTTAACTTTAGTTTACAAAGCCTGTATGGGCCCTTATGAATTATAGAAGCCAAATCCCCTTTAAAGGCCTCCCACCAGGGCCACCTCCTAAAGTCTCACAGCACCTCCCAATTACACTACCCTAGGGATTAACCAGTACACTTTTGGGGGACACTCATCCAAACCACAGCAAGCACTTACCATGATTAAAGAATATTTATCAGACTTATTTGCTAGTTTTACTTCTACTTCTCTACTAGAATGTAGTCTTCATAAAGGGAAGAAAAAATAACACATCATATTTGATTTACTCAACCATGTGACCTTAGAGACCAGTACAACACCTGGCATGTTGTAGGCTCAGTAAATAATTATTGATTAAATGGACCAAAATTAAGTGAATAATGTACCATTATAATTAGACATAAAATTCCCCCAAAAGTCTCATATATTCAAAGGTGAGGCTTTTGGAAGGTGACTGGATCTTGAGGCAATATACTCATCAGTGAATTAATCCACGGTAAGTTCACAGCTGTACATGCTTGGGTTGGAGGTAGGTCAGTGGGGCATGAAATACCTGAAAGTGTGAGTTCCTGTCCCTGGCTCCTTCCTTCCCTGTCTTCTTCCTGGCTGCATGGGCACTGCATCAGGCACTTTTGCCATGTCATTTCTGTCCTAGAGGCAACAGCCTTAGACTGAATCCTTTGTAAGCCAAAGTGGACTTCACTTACTTTAAATTGCCATTGTGAGATATTTTGTCCCAGTGATGGGACAGTGACTAATACATATACTATGATAATTTATTGTAGCTATATCACATCATTGATTCATATTGAGTGTGGGGCCAACTAAATTCTCTAAAATCATTCTTTCCCACCTGATACTTGCACATTTGAGTTTTTGTACCTAAATATGGGACTTTCCTCTGTTTCTATCAAATCTAGGCTTGTTAAATTTAATCTACAGTTTTAAGATATTCAGATCCTTTTTCTTTTTAAATATCCTGCTTATATCATTCAGAATAATATTCCAGCATTATTAATACATTACAGTGTTACTTCGGTTCACAGTTGCTTTTGGTTGTGAACAATTTTGTTCACAGACAGAAGCATTTAGCAAAATTTAACACAATTCAGTCTTTACATATTATTAACAGGTGACAAACATGACCACAGCCATCTTTCCTACACAAACATGAACATGGCCATCTTTTCAGAATCATGAAATGAATTAAATTCATGAACTGAGGTACCACTGTATCTGCAACTTCTATCAAGACTAGATGAATTGCTGTTTCTCACCACTCTTCACAGCCATCTACCACTTCCTAACATTCCTTTGCTGAGTGACTGAGCCAGTTACAATTGTATCTGTGTATAGTGCTGCTCAACAATTCTAGCCAGTGGTTCTAAACTTAAGAATGCACCAGAAACTTCTAGAGAACTTGTTAAAATACAGATTGAAGGACTGCACCTGCAGAGTCTGATTCAATAAGTCTGATGTGAGACCCAAAGACTTCAGCTCCAAAATCTTCCCATGTACTGCAGATGCTCCTGGCCCAGGGTCCACACTCAGAGAATCACTGCTTCACTAAGAACACAATTATCATCACAGGAAAATGGGCCGTTGATAGCCAAGCATTTTTACTGCTGGGAATCCACTTATTTTTCCTTTGCACTACACTTTCAAACTGTACTGTGAGTAAGGATCCTAGGGGCATTCAACTAAACTAAATTGGGGTTGAAGACACCTCAAGCCCTGACTCCTTACACAGTGAACTGCTTCCTAAGTTAGTGAGTAACTAACTGAAAACCTCATTTTGGAGAATACACTTGTGACAAATAGCTGAGTCTCAATTAAAACAGCTGAGCTGTCTTTTCCAGGTGACCAACTGATTCAAAAAAGGAAAAAGTGGCAAGTTGTAACCAATTAAATTGTCTCTACCTCTCTTGCTTTGCATTCATAAAAGCTAGCTGATCACATAGCAGGCTAGGGTTCTTAGAACCTGTCCTGATACTGAGAACTGCCTGATTTGTGACTTGTTTTTTTGTTCAATAAAATTCTGTTAACTTTGACATATCTAAGGTTTTTTTCCTTTTAGCAGTGGTTACAGAAACTTTGCATAACAATAACAGGTGATTCCTGAAGCTCCCAAAACACATAAAATCAATGGGTTCAGAAAAATGAAGTGTAAGGGTGAGTTTCTTGGTAATTTTGCCCTTCTCCACTCTACTCACAATTCATTCTCTATATATTATTACACTGGTGCAGGTGCTACATACAGAGCATAGGGCTTATGGAGCCAGATAATGCTGAGCAACATTCTTATAGTCAAAATAATCATCCCTTGGATATCATTCTTTGGGTGAATTTGCACATAAAACATTCAAGTGGTTTTCACTCAAATGACTGAACTTAGAGTTGAACTCATGAGTTGATTAGGAATAAGAATGTAAGAAAACATAAGGATATGAGGTTACTATCTGTAAGTGAAATACTGAAATTTAAGAACCTTTCAGGAATATAAGTTTCGAGTGTCAACAAGGTTTATGGTATGGCCACAGTATAAATTTAACACCAAATACATGTGCGTTAGTCCTCAAAAGAAAGAGCTCAAAGGCTTGTGACTTTTTGCACTATTTTTGCAACACTGATGAAAGAATGATAAAACTCTCCCTGTTATCAACAGTAATCATAAGCTTCTTGTGTTCCATATACATGAGTTAAAGTAGTATGTGGTGTTTCCACCTAGATACAGCCCATATCTGTTTCATGTTCCAGGCATTTGTCCTCAAAACTTGTGTTTTCCTATATTCTGTTCACTTTTCCTCCTGTATTGGAATTTCACATTGCCCTCTGGCATGGGCCATTTTCTTCGCAGTGTAGCCTCTCCCTCTAAATACACAGCACTGCCTCTAACTACCCAGAGAAATCTATTTTCTAGACTGGATTATGAAATAGGAAAAAGTAGAAAGAATTTTTAAAAGAGGACATAACTGAAATATCACAATATGAAGAAAAGAACAGATGGAATTTAAGGAAAGCATGTATAATCTTCTATTTGGATGCAAGAGAATGGCAGTACTAACTGTGCACAGAAAGATAGATAAGTCAGCCTCTGAGATTGAAAAATGGAAAGGGTGGTTACTAATCAAAGCAATATCGTAAGTGGCTGGTGGAAAGTTTAAGTCTTTCACAATTAATTGCCTTGATTTTTGCTAATGTGGCAGAAGACATAATTTTCAGAATTAGGAGATGGGGTGGACAAAAACCTTGAAACATTTAGCAATAATTTATATTGGCCAAAGAAGTGCATGGAAGGGGGAATGATGAAACATCAAGATCCCAGTGAGGATGGAGCCCTAGGGTGCATCCAGATACTGGTTGTATGGTTGTAAGCCTTTCTTCCGGGGGATGGAGCAGAGAGGTAGATGATAGCATTGATCCTAAATCCACAAATGCAAAAGTTCAAGTAATAGAACATTGAGAAACATTGGTGAAAGTGTTATTTGGCTAATGTGTAGAGTCCTGAATATGTAGTAGGAAGAAAATACCAATAAATGAAGTTGAGATTTCAAAGGTCTAGGTTAAACATGGGCAGTCAAGGAATAAGGACATGAGAGAGCTGGAGTGATGTGGGGTTCTAATCTACAAATGAAATACTGAAGTTTAAAAACTCTTGATGGTTATAAGTTGCTAGTGCCTACAAGCTTATGGTATGGTTCAAGCATGAGTACCTTACTTTTGGTGATGCTTAGGGTCCCTAGATCCAAAGAGCAAAAAATTCTGATACTAGACCACTGACTGGGCTATAAGTAAGATGTTGAAATTATAAAAGATAATTGCAAGACAAGAAACATAAGCCAATATTATCACTATGTATATGACAATGATCAGGGGCCGGGGATTTAACTCAGTGGTTCTGCCACCTGCCTTGCAAGTGCAAGGACCCGAGTTAGATCCCTGGAACAAAAAAATAAAAAAAGAAAAGGTTCAGTTAAGACAATGATCAGAAAATTAGCTAATGGGCCAGGGATTTAGCTCAGCGATTCAGTGGCCTGCCTTGCAAGGGCAAGGACCCGAGTTCAACCCCCAGTACCCAAAAAAAGAAAATTAGCTAATGAAGAGTAAAAGGACAGAGAAGAATTAACACTAAAATATGATTATAATAGCTAACATTGAGCACTTATTATATACTTGGCTCTGTCAATGTTTATAGTCACATATTTTTTAAACAAGCTACTTTACAGGTGAAGAGCCTGATGCCAGAGAGTTTGTGTAGCTTGATCAGCGCCACCCACCTAGTAGAGGGTGACATCAGGAAGTGAACTCGCAAGTCAGTTGGCCAATATGTCTAGCGCAAGTCATTGCTTTTAACCACAATTCAGTCTTTCCTAGCATTTCAGGAATAGCCAGGATTGTACCCAAGGGTAGGAAAATTATGACTTGAAGTATAACAGAAGGAACTAATGAAAGAATAAACACTCTGAGAGCTTTTACCAGCTTTACTTAAATATTTAATAAATATATTAACATGAATTAAAGCTCAGTGTTTCAGGTTCTGCCATATTAATCCATGTGAGGTTGCAATTTAATCCTGTGCAAAAGCCAGAAAAATGGCTAACAATTAACTGACCCACTTTTCTTAAAGACAACCACTCTTTCGGGGAAATAGTTTATAAATAGATTTGAGAGTATTTCAGTCCCTGGGAATAAAAGAGTGTGATAAAGAGGACTTGCATTTGAAACTTTCTTATGTGATTTTTTTTTCAAATCTGCATCACTTTTTCAACCATAAAATTCACAGTTTATAGAGTTAGGTTCTAAAAGCCTGTCATATTACTATGCATAAATTTTATTGTGCCATTAAAAACAAGATTATAAAAATAAACATTTTATGTTGTATTTCAAATCAAATTTTGTAAGTAATACTCCCACTAAAGGAGGAGAAAACACATACAAATACACATTCTTTTTTAACAATGGATCCTATCTAAAATAGCAAGTCAAATTAAGAACTTACAAATATATGCCCCTTTTTCAAATAAAAATTAGAATAACTCCATTTCAGCAGTACTAATTTCTTTTTTTATTTTTAACTGAGAAGTAAAAATTCTACATAAATGCCATGTGAGATCA
>NW_022900927.1:24704131-24792429 GCF_012274545.1 Fukomys damarensis | reverse complement strand
ATAATAATTTTAAAATCTGGTTAAATATAGCTACTTACTCAACCCATTATTTCTTCCGGATTAAAACATTAAATATTCTTTCTTCTAGCCTTTTGACAAACAAAGTACAAAATGATTATCTACACTTACCCAATTGTGAAGTACCACAGCAGAGCTTCTTACTCCTAACTGTAACCTACCTCTCATTGAGTAACTTTTCCCCATCATTTCCTCTCCTTTCCTAGCCCCTGGTAAATACTGTTCCACTCTCAACTTCTATGAGGTGAAATTTTCCATATTCCAATCTGAGTAAGATCATGCCTTATTTGTCCTTCTGAGCCTGGCTTGTTCTACTTTCCAAATGATCTCCAGTTCCATCTATACTGTCACAAATGATAGGATTTAATTTCTTTAATGTCTACAAAGTGTATTCCATTGTATGTCACGTTCTTTATCCATTCATCACTCAGGGGACACTTGATGTTACCCCAAAGCCTCATGAACTTATAGGTGGACTTTGGGGAGGTGACTGGATCATGCAGGTGTGATACTTTATGGCTAAATGTGATTTGGAAGGTGAAACCTGGTCTAAGGAAGTGAGTGAGTCTCCAGGTCATGGTCTGGAAGGGTATATATGGTGAGCCTTGTCATGAGCACAGACGTACTGACCTGTGATTCACCTGAGCAGTGTGGACGTGCCGTCGCCCATAACAACGGGCTAGTTCAACTGGTGGTCTGACCTGTTGCCTAGCAAATGTAACCCATAATACTTTTTTTGTAGAGCATTGTGACCTTTGCAGTCAGCTACGCCCTATTCACACTTTTGGTTTCGGTTTTAGCCTATATATACTCCACCCTGAAAAATAAACGGGGCCTTGCTACGAAGACAGCATGAGCCTGGAACTAAGTCTGTGAGACTGTTTGCTCTCCTGTTGTTCTTCCCTCGGTTTGGGACCTGCTGGCAGGATTCTGACGTTGCGGCTCGCGACAGGTATATCTCTCCCTCTCACCTCCCATGATCTTTCTCTTCATTCTGCTGCCATGCCATGAGACATTTCTCCTCTGCCTTGCTGCCTTGCCTTGGAGCCAGCCAACTATGGACTGAAATTGCTACAAACTGTGAGCCAAAATAAATCGTTCTTCCTTTAAGTTGTGGATGTTAGGTGTTGTGTTTCCATGACAAGAAATAAGTAGGACAGATTTTGGTACTAGAGAAGTAGATTCATTGCTGTGATTTCACCTGGTTTAAAATGTTTGAAATTGGCTTATGTGAGGAGTTTGGGAAGGTTTGGAGTTGCCAACTGGAGAAGCAGCCCTAGAATACTATATAAACCAAGTTTACTATAAGCTGTAGACAGAGCTCAGAAGACCAGAACGCTGATATAAATGGCAGCCAGTAAAGCTCAGACTCAGTTTGGAGCAAGGACTCCAGGACATACGTGCTATGCTTTCGAAGAAAATTTGTCTGCATTTTGCTCATGGCCTGAGACTTTGTGGGAGACCAAGACTAGGGGCAGCAGACTACTTAAACTGGTACAGGGAATTTTAAGATAGCCAAATATTCAGGCTCTGGTTTGTGTACTTTTGAGGGCCTTTAGACAGGTCCACACTGAGAATCAAAAGCAAATGGTCTAGAAGAATGATTTTAAAAGCTTTGTGTTTAGCCAGGAAGGCAGCTCTGGTAAAGTAGAGACCTGCAAAGATAGAGCAGAGAAGAGCTAGGTTGCTGAAGAGATTAACATTAAAGAGAAGCCATGTACTTTACAACAGGACAATAGGAAGGATATCTCAAGATTACGTGAGGAACTACTAAGGCTGCAGCCTTCACAGCCTCAAAATTGCAAAAGTAAAAGTCTTTGCTTTGAGAAGAAATCCCCAAGCACCATGTTCCAGAATGGTGGCCACCTAGGAAAATTATCCCTTGGGCTTTGGTTCATAGCACTTAGCCATCCAAAGAAGCAGACTCCTACAGCCATGGTAAAAGGAAATATGGCTGCTGTTCCAGCTGGTGGCAGACCTTGGAGTCATTCACATGAAGGTGGTTTTATACAGTTACAGAATAAAAAAGCTGTGGGGTCAGCGAGGCTTCTACCCAGATTTTAGAAGATGACATGGGAAAAGAAGCAGTGTTCCCCTGAAACGCCAGTATGTGAATCCACGAGAGCAAAGTTAAAAGTGCAGTAGAGACCTTGGTATCTTGGAAAATCCAGCAACATGGAACATCTGAGGAAAGCTGCAAAGAGTGAGCAAAGCCAGTCCAAGAGAGAGGCCATAAGGGCTACAACTACCATTAGTACTGTAGGGGCTGAGCTAGCCAAAAACTCTAGTGTTCACATCTCAATACAATTGGCCCAGAGTATTTGACATGGATTTAAAGTTTGCCTTGCTGGGTTTTGGTCTTGCTTTGGACCAATTTGTTTCTATCCCCATTCCTCCCTTTTGGAATGGGAATGTTTGATCTATACCTTTGAATGTTGGAATTGTAAAAAATTAATTTTCATTTTTACCGGGCTCACAGCTAAGTTTGCCTTAAATCTTAGAGAAAATCTTGAACATGCACTTTTCAGTAATCCTGAAACTGTTAGGACTTTGGCAACTCTTAGAGATGGAGGAAATGCATTTTCCACAAAGAGATGCGTATGTCTTTGGGGGGCAGGGATGGAATGTTACTGTTTTCATCTAGATGTCCCCCTCCAAAGCCTCATGCACTCATTGAGTGTGGCTTTAGGGAGACGATTGGATCATGGCGCATGATATTCATCAGGGGATTAGTTTATAACTAAATATTAATTGGGAGGTAAAACTTGGTCTGAGGAAGTGGGTCACTGGGGGCATGGCCTAGGAGAGTATATCTCCCCCCTTCTCTCCACCCGTAATCTCTCTATTCCCCCCATGCCATAAGCTGTTTCTTCTCTGCTTATGTCCCTCTGTCATGCCACCCTGCCTTGGAGCCAGCTGACTATGGTCTGAAACTTCTATAATCTGTAAGCCAAAATAAACCTTTCCTCCCTTAAGTCGTGGGTGTTGGTACTGTATCTCAGTGACAAAAAAAAAGTAACTAATGGACATGTAGGTTAATTCCATGTCTTGGCGATCATGAAAAGCACTGCAATGAACACAGGAGTAAGCTTAATTTTATATATATGTATATATAAAACACATAATATATGTATATTATATATAATATTATATATAAAATATAATATATATATATTAGTTAAACTCCTGGATCATATGGTAATTCTATCTTTAGCTGTCTGTTTTGCGTAATGATTCTAATTTACATTCCCTTTTCTCCACGTCTTCTGGAGCACTTACTATACTGGCTCTTTCAATACCAGACATTCTTGCTGGAGCTAGGTAACATCTCATTGTGATCACAGATACTGAGAATGTTTTCATATACCTGTCAGGCCTGACTACATAGCCTCCTGCCTAGTTTTCAATCAAGTTATTTGTTTGCTTTTAAATATATTCTGAACATTAACCCCTTTTCAGATGTGTAGCTTGCAAATATTTTCTCCCATTCTCTAGGCTGTCTTCACTCTGATGATGGTTTCCTTTGCTGTGTAGAGGCTTTATAGATTATTAAATTCAATTTTTATTTTTGTTTTTATTTCCTGTGTTTTTTGGGTCTTGTCCAGAAAATGCTAGCCCTTTTCTGGGACATTTTCCTGAGACATTTTCCCCTGTTTTCTTCGTGCAGTTTTATTGTCTCAGGTCTTACATTTAAGTCTTAAGCCACTTGGAGTTAATTTTGTAATGGGTGAGAGATCAGGATCTAGTTTCATTCTGCATAGCCCCTTTCCCTACTTATTGAAAAGACTGTCCTTCCTCTGATACATGTTCTTAAACTGTCTGTTCTCCAATGTGTGTTCTTAGAACTGTTGTCAAAAACCAATTGGCCAGCAGCACTAATTTCTAGCCATCTTCAAAATCACCAGTCTCCTGCCCTGTACTTTGCTAGCTCTCCCCATTCCCTTCTCTTCTACCTCCTGAAATCTTACTAATTTCTAGGTATGAACAATCAGCACAGTACTCCAGTCCACAACAATCAATTACTTTTTGCCTCTAAACAAAGGCAAAGAAATCAGTTGACCTTTTTGCATTTACATATCAAGGAAGACGACTACCCTATAGTACTGCCTCCTGTTGTTGATACTATTGTGTAGTCTCCTCCCTTTGAGTTTAGAGAGGAACTGTGACTTTCTTTTAACGAATAGAATAAGGCAATGATGATGGGATGCCGTGCTCTGGATTATGTTAAATTACATAAGGCTATCTCTTGCCAGCGGACTCATTCTGTCATTAGCTTGATGAACTAAATATTCACATTGAGAAGCCTATGTGACAAGGACTCCTGGGAACTATGTATCCACTAGAAACTGTAGGTTGTCTCTAGGAACTGACGATGGCCTCCAAGTGACATCCAACAGGAAGCTAGAGTCCTCAGTCCTACAACAGAAAGGAAATCAATACTCCCCAAAACCTGAGTGAGTCTCAAAGTGGTTTCTTCCCCAATCATTCCTCCAAATGGAAAGTTGGGACAATTAACACCTTGATTATAGCTTGATGAGGACACTGATCAGTATGCCTAGCTAACTCACGTCCAACTCCTGAACCACAGAAATTATAAGGTAATATGCACGTTGCTTTAAGCCAAAAAGTTTATGATTAATTTGTTATGCGGAAAGAAAGCACTAACACATATTTTCTTCCGAACTCTTCAACCCAAAGACCTCATATTGAAGCCTCTCATTCTTTTACCTCTGCCTCTTAAATACTTGAGTTCCTGGAATCCTCCAGATCTTAACACTCCTTCTTCTTGTCTATGAATTACCTTCCTCAAAGCATACAATCTTCCATATCCAATTCAGAGTCCATGGTGCACAACTTCATCCTCTTTCTTGCTCATATTCCCAACAATCAATTCTACAGCAAATGCCTGGCAAATTACCAAACTATATAAACCCAACTATGTTCTTTCTCCATTCTTATCCTGTGGTAATTAAGAAAATCATTGAACTGCTCAAATTTGTGATACTAAAACTTCATGGATACAGAAATGTTTCATTAAAAATAATGTGTATGCATTTTGCAAAGAATATAAAAAAGTGGGCTAGGTATTTAGCTCAGTGGTTCCAATGCCTGCCTAGCAAATACAAGGACCCAAGTTCGATCCCCAGTACCAAAATAAACAAACAAATATATATATATATGAAGTGAGAATTCTTTCCACTAGTGAGTAATACATAAAAAGGTGAGATCTTTACTACTTAGGAAATACTATTTCAACTACATTCTAAGTCCTACAGCTTTTCAGTCATTCTGTATATGACTTTCTCAAGGAAATAAAGGAAATAAGGATTCCAAGAATCCTTCCCTGTGACTCAGTAGAAGTTGTGTAATAGGCTTTTCTGCCATCATTTTAGAACCATTTATAGTCTTCATGCTGTTTAGAGAGAAAAGTTACTGGGATGTTCTTTTTTTTTAATTTAAATTGAATTTATTGGTAAATTCTAGGTAGACAGTACAGTTACATTCATTACTGGGATCTTGTACCTAATTGGCATTGAGCTAATGTATTATCAGTAAAAATGTCACTGGCTCTGGAGAACAAAATTTGTTTTAATGATTGACAATCCCTGAGAATATGAAAGATACAGCTAAACATTTTGTCACATGTATTAGATTGGTCTTGGTTTTTGTCCTTGTCATATACTAACAAAGTCTTTTAATTGCCTTTCCCCCACAAATGTTCCTAAATGCACAATATCTGTGCATTTTACTTTTTTCCAGAATCAGAAAATAAGCAGGTGGCATTATTTTTAAATATTTAATTTATAATATTCATTTAACTGTGATTAAAAGTAATTGGCACTGTATATTTTAGACAGCATCATAATAAACAGTACTTTTTATTGTTAGGGTATATATTCTTTATTTGTTCATTGTTTGGTTTTGGAGACAGAGTTTTACTATGTAAGCTCAGGCTGGTTCTGAATTCACTATGAACTCGAGGATGGCCTTGAACTTGTGGTAATCCTCCTGCTTCAGTCTCCTGGAACCTAGGATTACAGGTGTGTGCCACCATTCTTGGCCCCTCTAAGAGTATATATTCTTTTTTTTTTTTTTTTTTTTTTTTTTTGTACTGGGGATCAAACTCAGGACCTTGTGCTTGTGAGGCAGGGGATAGAACCATTGAGCTAAATCCCTGGCCCCAAGAGTATATATTCTTAAACTAAGCATAATTTTCCATGTTGTTTATGCTTGTGAGTATGACATTTTTCTTTCTAATTTTTTACTTTCCTAAAATATCTTAAATTATTTTTTCTCCTACCTTTGTTGTTTTTCCTCTTCTTCTCTCTTTTTCTCTAACAGTTTCATAAACATAACTTTAGCATATCCAACTCTAAATCCAAAATATAAATTTTATTCTCTTTTTTACCTAATAATTATGTTTAGGTAATAATGGTCCACAAAATAATGTTTTTAAACATTTAAATAATGTTTAAAATGAATATAGAGTTCAGTTATTTATTATTCCTTCTAGGGCAAGCTTTGTGCAAAGCTATGAATTCACTTTGGTTATGTTCCTTCAATAGTCTGTGAAGTAAGGGAAGTGAATTGTAAGTTTATTTTATTCCCTCTATATGTTCCTTCAATTCTTTCAGCAAGCCCTCATTATACTAAAGAAATAAGGACCAATCTTGATTCTACTTTTCATAAGGACCCGCTTATTTGACAAATGTCTACAGAGTGCCTAATTTACGTATCCTTACACCCACCTTACCTTCTTCCTGGAATAGCTTCCTGCATTTTCACCTGCACTGCGCTCCTTGACACTTATTCACCTCTCACTTCTGCATTACTTCCTCTAAGAAGGATCCTTGACTGAGCTCCATGCTCATCCCAAGTGATCCCATGGCAGTTGCACTTTCTTCTTTTGCATCACACTGTGTTCTATTCACCTGTTCACTTATTTTTGACCCTCATTGGAGTGTATAACCCCTTTGAGTTTAAGAACTTTCCCCTTTGAGACTCCCCAACACCTAGCAGAGGACCTCACACATTGATGGTATTGAATAAATGTGGCCGAATAAATGTGCCCAGAGAGAAGGGGTAGCTACACTATGGGAATTGAAGAAACAGAAGATTAATTTTCCTTGAAGGAATATAGAAGTCTTGATAACTTATGCTGGCCTAGTAGTATAGCAAGAATTTGAGGAAAAGGTACTTCAAACAAAAGGAAAAATCAAGTCAATGATGGTATAAACTCTGTGAAAAGTACTGCAAAATAATGTCAGTAGGAATGCTAAGTGATAGTGTTCTAGTTTAATTTTATATAGTTCAACAAAATCCAAATATGTATTGGGTCAAAATCAAAAAATGTGTAGTAAGACTCATCACAAGCCCCTGGCTTCCTTTTAAACTGTTTTTGTCTACATATACTCTCCACATTTTTCCTCAAACCATTCATAATCTGGTCTGCACATTAAAAATGCTGAATGCGTAGATCCTAACTATGCAACAAAGTCTCCTTAAATGTCAGCTTCTCTATAAAACTACCAATAATACTGATGATTGTTATGGAAATGAAAATTTCTGATTAATGAACACCTATCATGTGCCAGGGACTCTTCTAGATACATTAAGCACACTTCCAGTAGTCTTGCCAATTCCTAAATATAGGCCCCTAAATCTCCATTGCACAGAGGGCAGTAGATCCAGAACTCAAAAGATTAATAAGATACACAGCAATAGCCAGTATTCAATCACACCCCACTGACTTCAGCACCTATATTTTTTCTAACATTCCACCCACTTTTTGGATCCTGTGACACTTTGTACCACACTAATCTTTTGTGCTGTGTTGAGCTCCTTTCCATGAATATCCCATGTGTTTCAAACAATCATCAAGCAGTACCCAGAGTCTGTGGTCAATGGACGGCTACTAAGTGAAAATATTGTAGAGGTCATTTTTGTAAGAGCCCAAATTTATGTTAATTAAACACCTAAAATCAATTTGCTTGAAGTGTTAAATTATATTTGAACTTACACTCTTTTAACAGAACTGTTTTGTTGTCATTTTTGTTGTTGTTTATACAGTACCTTAAAAAAAGAAGAGAACAAATTCTATAATTGGAGTGAAATGTATTATCTTGAGTCACACAGGATTAGGGAGAAATTTGTTTAATTCTTTTTCATGCATGGAAAGAAGTATATACAATACTTCCTCTCAAAAGATTTCTATTTTCATCACAAGCCTTCTCTGCAGCTTGTGAAGAGAAAATACAGATACTAAGCAGCACTCTGACTACATAAATATACACCAGGAGTAATGGATAATCCTTCCCCCTAAAGAAGCAGGAAGAAATAAACTCTTGTTCTCTAACACATATACTATTTCAGAGCCAGGGCCTGGAATTTACCTCAGTGATACCACAACTGCCTTGCAAAGGCAAAGCCCAGAGTTTGAATCCCTGTAAAAAAAAAAAAAAAAAAATTGATCCAAAGCCTCATGAGTGACCCGCATATTTAAGTTTTCCTCTTTAAAATTTAACTAAAGCAATGGAATTTATCAAAACTGACTACATAGCCCAGCTTGAAATTCATTCATCACACAAAAATTAAAATCAGTTTAGTCCTTTCAGTAGAGTCTCTATTACATTTATCATCAGAAATACACTTGCATATGTTAATGAAGTCAGGTTTTTCCAGCATTTGTTCATATATAGAGTATTTCCTTTTAGATTATACAAATGAGATGAAATATATAAAATCAGGATTCAAAGAAAAGAAAGCAGTTCAAATGGAGAAAAAATATTTTGCTGTTCTACAGTCTTGTGACAATGACGGTGGATTGTGTGTGTCTCTATGTACATGATCTTATTTCTTATATCCTGTGCTGCTCCTCTGAACAAGGTGTCAGTTTTGAAATGAAACATGTATGAGATACAGAGATGGAAGGAAGCAGTAACACTGGTTGTTGGTTATTAAAGATCCAGTCAAAGCTGTGCGCACATTTTTCTTAGTCTTTTACTTCATAACACTTTGATGAATGTATATTCACCGTAACAACCTCATTCTATAAAATTAATCACACAATTTATAACTTTAATTTAGTATCCCATCATGCATATTTTCTTCAAGATCTCATATATCTAGCCATAAAGAAATGACAAGCTGAAGAAATTCACACATAATTTTTCCCTTTGGTCTCAACAATATGTGTCATTACTTTAGTTTAAATTTTCCTTTGTTAACAAAGGAAGAAGTACCTTAAAAATGCACCCTCACTATTCAACCAAGCATACGAACATGTCAGAAAGATCTGATCACTCCAGTGACTGAAGGCTTGTGAATTTTTGTATGTGGTAGGGTGGAATAAAAATCCTCACCCCTGAGAACAGAGGAGTTGCTCAGGTGTCAAGGAGAAGCTACTGGAGCGTGAGGCCCCATTTCCTTCAGTGATTCCCACTGTGACATTGTCTTTCTAATAAAAATTATGTCAGGAAGGAGGAAATACACTTTAATTTAATGAAGTCAGATTTGTCATTTTGCATGAAGAATCAAAGTTAAAGGGATAATATACACACTTATGTAGACTAGACTATGCAGTATTTATACATAGATTAATTCTTACTATACCAGGTATTTAACTTTATGTAGATGAAGACTTGTCATATCATGACTCAAGAGCTAACTCGAGTTAATGTTAACTACTTCTCATTCATTTGAACTATAAGCCCATAGTTTTCCCTTTTGCTTTATGAAGCAACAAGAAAAACTAAAAGCACAATAACAATAAAATATGATCAAATGAATCCATTTACATCCAGTTAGAGTATAAGCAAATAGAGTCTACAAAACACAAGGAGTGGAGGATAGGATTGCCCTGTCCTGTAGGGAAAGGAAGCATATATGGGAGGGAAAGGAAGAAGCTGAAAGGAAGATAAGCTTGCAAGGGAACACAAAACCAAATAAGATGGCAAGAAAAAGAACCAAGAAACAAAGGAGATGATGAGATACTGTCCCATCTCCTTTGGACAAGGAAATTAATTTATTAAAGAAAGACAATTCCAAATTTCCAGCACCTTACTGCCCTGGGACACCCACGTGAACACTTCCTAACTTCCCACCAGGGTTTGGTGTGAATTCAGCCTACACAAATAAAGGTCAACATTTTCCATGGGGTAGTGGTAGGATGAGTGAGAGAAATGATAGGTGGTCAGAGCAGCCTCATCTTCTCATTTACCTGAAAAACACTTGTCTACCCTTCACAGAGTCTACACAGAGAGAAGCTCAACCTGCAGACTACATCTCTGTCGTAATGATGAGGCCCCTGTGAGAGTAAATTGTGGTGTTAATGTGAATGGGTTAAGAGACACATAGCGGATGGCCATCTGAAATGACACTTCTCGGATGAAGTAGTACAAATGGCAAGTAAATATATGAAAAAAATGTTCAGCATGTTAGTGAACCTTAACTTATATAACTAATTCCCTTACCCAGACAGCTCCATAAAGGACAAGCTCCAAGGAGGAGAGATTGCAAAAGATAGAACATGAAGCGACACTCAGAGACATCTTATAAACCCTTGTGCCTGAAAAACATGATCCAAAGACATTCTCTTTCATTCTCATTCCTGAGCTCTATTACCCTATGACAGTCACTTTCTCAAAAATAACATCATGAGACTTGCTGTAAGGTGATCATAAAGCAAAAACTATTTAAAATATGTTCTAGCCAGGCGTGGTAGCACACGCCTATAATCTCAGCACTTGGGAGGCTGAGGCAGGAGGATCGCTGTGAGTTTGAGACCAGCCTGGGCTACATAGTGAGTGCCAGGCCAGTCTCAACTACATAGTGAGAGCCTGTCTCAAAAAACTTAAAAATATATATATATATTCTAGATTTTTAGGAGCTAACAAGGAATTATTTTCCTCTTCCCTGTAGGCTTCAAAATTTATATCCCCCTACTTCATTTGACCTGAGAAGTTCTGTGCCCTCCACTCCAGTCCATTCTACCATTCTAGACATATGAGTCTCAGGCAATGGCAAGATACTTCTGTTATTACTAATTTGAGTATAATTCATTATCTAATGACAAATCGATATTGATAGAGAAAGTACCTCTATGTGGCATTGTCACACTTGTAGAAAGTTTCACTTTCCATCAAGTGTAAAACTTAAAGAAATGTTTAAAGAATCAAAATAATCAAGGTATAGCTTATATGAGTAGCATATTAATATAAACTGATTTTAATTCCTGGGAAATTTAATCCCATTTTGGCTTTGCCTTCTCTGGAAAATGAGTATCTCTGCCACTGTGGGAATACTTCTGAGTTCACTGAGACCGTTTCTACAAAACTGTACATTCACTGACTTTCAAATGTTAGCTAAATGCGGAGACACTCCGCTGTTTGACAATTCACGAGCATATTGTCTGCTTTTCTTCTGCCCCTTTTTCCTGCTTTAAACCAGAGATAGACATCTCTTCTTAATAGGCATTTCAGGATTCCTCCTTCTAACCCCTGGCCCCTCATTTTCCATCAGTTTATGAAGACCTGACAAAGAGTCACTGGAATGCATTTCTTCATTTGTTCAAATTAAGGTCTGTTTGCCAGTAAAAGAGCAATACAAATAACAGCTAAATACAAAAAAGTCATAAAACATGCAGTAAGTACATTTTTCCTATGTTGTATTAATTTGTTTCCAAAACCCAAGCCTTCTGCATTAATCGGAAAAGGCCTAGCCACTTTCTAAAACTTACCTATCAGACTTCCCCTACACCTTTAGCCCTTTTCTTCCTATTTCACATTGTCAGTTATACCATTAGGATCTTATGTACAATGTGTAGCACAAGTGCGAAGGGTAGGGGAAAGGAAATAAGGGAAAAGAAAAACATGAGAAAATGAAAAAATGGAAATAAAGTATTTGTAAATAGGGAAGGGAGGAAGGGTAAAGGGAGGGCAGGGGTATGGGGAAAAATGAGAACTACGACCTATCATGTAAAGGTACAAGATCCCAGTAATGAATGTAATTGTACTGCATACCTAAAATGTGCCAATAAACTCAATGAGAAAAAAATAAAACTTACCTATCAGAGACACAGAATTCCAATGACTACCTACCCATCTTGATTCCTTCTAAAATAGATTCTGATCTCATTGCTTTGTTTTCCTGCCTTGTCATTTCTTATACCTCCCAAAACAAACCCTTGATCTTTATGCAGTTATACTTTTTGGTCCTGATATCATTAAATATTTTTATCTGTATCCACATATTACTGGCTGGCCAATTGACACAGGACAAAATATATTCTAAATATTTTCCTCTATGTGGATATTAGCACAGACCATGTAAAAAGACATTTAATTAATGGTATTCTGTCATAATAAAAATCATGATCATCCATCTAGAGCTCTTTGCATCAGCCTATACTACCCATTTTATAACTATCATGCAGTTCAGAAAATGAATAATTTCTCCATTACTATGATAGACTAATCAGGGAAATTTGCTTGTCAATAGTATAACTATAACATAATGATAACATTTCCCACTGCTAGATTTAATGTTATGTGGACATAAATAGATTGAAAGTATGGATCTTGTCAGGACCAATGGATTCACTCAAGAAATGAGTTAGTAATAAGATCAGGAAGCTAGGACAACAGTTATGATGATACAGAACTGAGGCAAAAAATGTATAGATCCAATTTATGCTGAATTCAATAGGCAATACAGATGTAGAAAAACTCTTTGTTGAATGTTTTAAACCAAATTCATGGGAGCCATCATAATGGTGGAAGAAAGTCAGTGGTAGAGTTCAAGCCTGGGAGCACTAATTTAAACAGAACAGAAAAAAATGATTATCCTGCATTATACCATTTCGTTGAGATTTCTCTTCCAGGAGATGAACTTGAGCTCTGGCAACACAAATGCCTTAGAGGTATATAAAGAGAGCCACCTCTACCCAACCATGCTTCTTATACTGGCACTAGAGGAGCCCCAAAAGAGTTCTTGCCTATGTAAGAGTTTCAACCGGAGAATAGATCATATGTATTTCAAAACACAGCCTGCTTGCTTCCAAATGATTGTACCATTGACTCCCACTGTCCAGTCAAGTTATAGGCATAGAAGCAAGTTGGCCATTGCTTGTAGTTAGGGGAAATATTTGCACCTGCATCACAGAGACAGATAATATAAGAGTTGGATTAACTAAAATCCAAGTGGGTGATCCTCCATTTGTCAGGTTTTTTTCCCACTTCCCCACCTCCACAGTCCACCTTAGCAATTGCTTCAAACACAAGGGCAATCAGTATCCTCATAGCAAGAACAGTTTTTCAAACAACTCTGCAACATTCTGCATCCATACACCTTCCACCCAACACATTCTCTACAGGCTCTACTGTGACATTGCCCGTTTATGTTCAGATTGTGACACTCAAAGTGATACAAAGTCTTCAGTCTCCTGGAAAAGATATAATATTGGCATGAAAGTACTTGCTAAATCAAGAAGCATTTTTAAAACTTTCAAAGGGGAATAGATGCTTTTAAATCTCTTTTAAGGAAATAGTTTAGTTATCAAGAGTTTCTTCCTTCAGAATTTTTGTTGATCATTCTATTACCCTATAAGTGATTTGATAATTGTCTGTTCTTTCACATAATCCATGTGTCTCTTAGCCTGCCTTGGAGTAATAAGAATCATTATGCATTCAAAAATGAATACGTACATTTTTGAATAGTTAATACATGATTAGGTTCTGTTTTCAGAAATCTTACTTTCAAGTTACACAAAGAAAGGACTCAAAACTGGTATTTTCTAGGAATGGGTTAATTCTGAGTCTGATATAATTTCATTTCAGGCTCTGTTTTATAAAAATGTGACTGTCCCACTCAGCCCATCTTTGAAGAATTGCCACAGATTCTTAAATAACCTTATTTGGTCCAAATTCTATCAGCATACTGAATGCTGGCCTTAAATGGGAGGGAGAATGAGAATTTACTGAGCTCTTATACAGTATAATAATAAGAATGATGAGGCACGGTTATCCAAATAGCTACTACTCCATGGCAATCTCTACTGTAAATTTAGTATGTGTCACTGCTGTGTTTTATAATACACATTATCAGCCAATGAACCTCATTTCACAAACCACACACAATCATCACACATGTCAATTTATATGCACAGCTTGATTATACCATTAGGGAAATGCAGAATATATGGAAACCTTCGATTAATTAAACTTTTTCTGTACTCTACTCTTATGACAGAAGCCAAGCACAAGAAAACTTGAGGAGCAAACATTTTAAAATCCATTAAATCCTAGGGTTCAATGCACATTAAGGCCAAACTCCTACATGGGTGGTTTTTAATCTTTTTTTAAAGGCAGTGAAACAAGTGGTTTATTTTTTTTCTCCCAAATAAAACAGAAAAGAACTCTTCCCATTAAAAGGAAAGTGGAGAAGTCCAAGGCTTTTACACTACAGATCACAATGTAAAGCTGGGATAAGTTACAGATTCAAAAATTCCTCCAATCTCAGTTGGCTTAAAATAGCAAAAGTTTATGACTTATTCCACCTAGGATGCAGAGGCCCCATCAAGATGACAGGTGCTTCTGTTATTACCACAGGAGAAGAGCAAAGTAGGCATTCAAGCCTGGAAAGTACAGGCTTCCACCCTGAATGACACACTGGACTTCTTTCTATTTCCACAAGCAGAGAAGTACATAGCCACTCCTGTCCTTAAGGTGACAGAAAAGTCTTTCCATCCAACCCAAAATGGTGTAAGACAGTAGTGGGCGGGACCAGTGTCTGACACACACCTGATGAGTAGTAGTTTCAAGAACACAGCCAAGTTCAAACACATTGCTCTCAGGTCTCCCCTTAGTATCACTCAGAAGGAGATACTGCAAGATGCAACTGATAAGGAACAAAATTTTTTCTGCCATGCATTAAAGCTTATTGGGGAATTGAAGTAGACTGATGTATGAAGAAAAAAAATCATTAAAAAAGAAGACAGACTTTTAAAATATCCTTTCAGTAAGCTGTCATATTCAATTAACCACAACAAGAATCCTCCCAGTATATCAGCTTGCTAAAAGGTGCCTGTTCACTTTTTAAATTAGGTTTAGTAATACTTCACATAAAGAAGCCCTTCAAAAATTACTAAAGAACTAACACTTTATTTTTCCCTTTTCTCTTTTAACACATTCTCCTTTTTAATCTTTCAAAAGCTGCAGACACTCACATGGCCAGAAACAGATGCAAAAAGACTAAAACACACCAGTGGAAATAACTCAAATGTTCATTTACATTATCGGAGGTATTAAAACACCCTTGGGTGACAGGTGGATTTACAACTGCGTCTAAAGTTGAGATTATTAGCTTGTAAAGTGTAATTAGCCTTAATGAATCTCTTTCCTTTCCTATCATATAGTAGGCATAAGATTGGAGGCAATAAGAAGGACCAAAGAACTCCCAAAAACAGTAGCAGAATGTGACAACTATATAAAGAAAACAGATGGAAAATGATCTCGAAAAACACTTCCATTGGTGAGAACCAAACAGTTCACATTTAAAAGTCTATCCTCAAGAAAAGTTTACCCTCTACCTTTTATAGACCAGTTTAGCATTAATATTGATAATGATGACCCTGAATCACAAATAAAATTTAAACTATTAAAACTATGTCTCACTTAGCCTTATTAGAGTTTAGTTTTACCTAAAAATAAAGGAGTAGGTAGAACAGATTTATGCTCATTTTATGATTACATGAGGTCACAAACAAAAAATGAACTAGAAACCTGAAGGGAAAAACTGAAGCAGAAAAAAATAAGCAATTAGAAAGGAGAAAAATCAGTGAAAGAGCCTGCCAAAATGCTTATGTGATCAAATAGCCTGAAACTACAGTGCATCTGTCATACCCATTTGGGTTGCAGGGGAGAAGGGGACAGGAGGAGGAAGAGGTAGAGGAGAAGAAGGGAAGGGAAGGAAAACCCAATATAATACCTAAAACAGGAAAGAAATGTATTGATTGTTTCCCATCCCTGAAAAGTTCATGGGTAATGCAGGTTTGAGGTACGGCTTCAGCCAGCAACCAAACATATCCACAAGGAAACCAAAACTTTATATGTATTCGTTGCTGTCATAAAGTCTACATTCCAAAAGTACACTACTGTTGTGGTGTCTAGATGTCCCCACAAAGACTCATGCGGTCTTTTTCAGAGATGGCTAAATCTGGAATGCGTGATGACACTAGGATTAATGGCTGCTTGAATGTAAATGACAGGCCGATTTTATCCACAGAGGGAGGATGTTCCTGTTCACTTAGATAGATGTGAAGACACTGGTCGGTTTATTAATTGTTTTAGTTATGCTAAACAATTTTAACACAGAATTCCTTAGTGTGGGTTATTAGGTGGAACTCCAAGAAGCAGCTGTCCAGTATGGAGTCAAAATCATTCTATGTGCTTAGACTGAATCAACTCAGCCAATTTGAATCAGTTTTTTAAAATTTATGTGCAGCAGATGATTTCATTAATAGAAGCTACTTTTCTACCATGTTTTAACTTGGCTCTTCTGAATACCCAAAGGATTGAAGTAGGGAAGGTCAGAATTAAAAATGTGCTGTAAGTTGAATGTTATCCTAGCTAAGAAGATAACTGAGGGTAAAAAAATAACTGGAATGGGTGGGAGCCAGATTTTGCCAGCCATTACCCCAGATACTTTCGAGTTTTGCTTCATTCTATAGAAAGATTTGCTTGTATGTATTTTCCTACACTGGGTGGCTGACTTTTCTTAACTGCTTGTGAGTACTCAGAAATGCTTGCTAGATTTGCACTGAGGTCCTCCAGGTACAGAAAGCCAGGTGAGTCATCATTTCGCCTGACACATCGCTATCCAGCACACCACATGAAGAGGATGCCTCTTCACTGGAGAAGAGGCCTGCAACTTCATTACCATTTTGATGATTTTAGATTACGTTCTTTTTGCTTAAGATTTCTGCTTAAGGCCTTTGGGAGTTCGAAAGTTGTTTAATACGTACTTTATTATGTTTCTGGGAATCATGATAAGCTGACACGTTTTTAAACCTTGTGACAGTCCTAATTTTTGTGGCTGGACATGATCTGTGTCTCCTTAGTTTTGGGAAATTTGCTTTGTGTTCTGGAAAGTATAAATGGTGTCCAACCAGTACTCTAAGTTCCTGGGATGTGCTTCTTTAGGCTTTGCTCTTTTGAAGCTTGAATTTTAAAAGATGTTCCTTTACCCTCACCTGTACTTCTGCAACCACAAACCTAATTTTTTCTGTCTTATATTAATCAGCTATTCACGTTCGCTATCTTCCATTACGTAGTAAATTGCCTGGTTGACAAGAACTGTATGTTTCTTCTCTACTACCCAACTAGTGTCTAGTACAATTCTTTGATAAATTTAAATATTTAAATATTTTCCCAATAAAAAAATAATCTGCTAAATTATATCTTTTGTATCTGGCATTCTTGAATGTAGACATTTGCTTATTATGCGACAATCATCTTTTTTCTTGCCAGTATTCCTGCTTTTATTTCTGTCATCTACCTTTTCCTCTCGCCTTTATGCATCTGGGGAAGGTGTTCCCACCCTCAGCATCTGGAGTATGTCCTCACTGATGTAGGATAACCAACACATTGTATGACCTGGCCACAGTGCTTGGTTAAGGAGTGACTGAGAACATCCAACCTGAACCAACTGTAATGAAATCTCAGGAAATTTCCTTCGAAAGCTGAGACAGTGAGGCCTTTTCTTTCAAGGAAGAAGAGGGCAGGATGGGGTCTGTTGGTAACAATATTGCAATCATGAGAATTGTGTTAGTTACTTTTCTGTTTGGCTTACAGTTCATAGAGGTTTCAGTCCATCATCTGCCG
Organism: Fukomys damarensis; assembly: GCF_012274545.1. Taxonomy (NCBI): domain Eukaryota; kingdom Metazoa; phylum Chordata; class Mammalia; order Rodentia; family Bathyergidae; genus Fukomys; species Fukomys damarensis. The sequence goes on along the minus strand of NW_022900927.1, from coordinate 24,774,532 downwards.
GCTCCAAGGCAGTATGGCATGGTAGAGGAGAAACGGTTCATGGCGGCCAGAAGGTAGCAACAGCAACAAGAGACCTTAACAGTGTCTTTGTGCCCTTTTTATCCCATCCAGACTATCAGGATTAGGGCGTCCTGTTGCATATTTTTGATTATCTCTTTGGGGCGAAAGAAATGACAACACATTGAATTTAGTTTCACAGAATAAAATTTTTCCTTGCCTTTGTTTTATGGTAGTTGATAGTTTCAAAATTTTTTGTGTGGGCCGGGGATTTAGCTCAATGGTTCTGCCACCTGTTTCATAAGTGCAAGGTCCTGAGTTCAATCCCCAGTACCAAAAAAAAAAAAAAAAAAAAAAAAAAAAAAAAAAAAATCATGTCAAGTTGCTGTTTTCTACACCCAGACATCATTGTCATGTCTCTGGCTGGCAGTAGATATGATCATTGGAAATTAATAAATAAAGCTCATTGAGCTCTATGCCAGTCTGCTACTTTGCCTGTGTGTCTTGTAGCATTTGCTTGTTAAACCAGAGCTCTCTAAGGGGTGCTACCTTCCACATTTGCTAGCTTTTGAGTAGCAGAGTCTTTGATTGAATAATCAAGTGAGGTTTTCCAGTAACAAATCTATGAGAGAAAGGGAAATAATACTTGCAATTCTATGAGAACAGTGAAATGATAGAGAATGACTATGCTTGCGTAGTTTTTGTTTACTGAATGAATGACTGAATTAATGAACAAGTGAATGAGTGAGTGATAAAATTAATAAATAAGGGGACAGCTTATTAAAGCAGAATGAAAGTTCATAAGCAATTTGCATTCAAATTAAACATATACATACCAATAGTGGATGCTTTATTATAGTGATAATTAATTTCTAACTCCCCACAATGCAAAGAGTAGGGAAAGGCCTTTATCAGAAGACACTAAAACCTTCTTTTTACTTTTTCTCTCTTTTTGGTAGATCCCTTTCTCTGTGTCCCATATTGTTTTTTTTTTTTTTTTTTTTTTTTTTTTTTCAATGGTACCAGAGATCGAACTCGGGTCTCTGCACTTGCGAGGCAGGCAGCGGAAACACTGAGCTAAATCCCCGGCTCCATATTGTTCTGATTGGAAGTATTTGCTGCTTAGTATCTCAGCCCATGTTACCAACAACAGAAAAATATCAATCATCTTCCCTTACATGGTTTCTGGGTTTGCACAATTAATGCAGTCTTTATCAATGGCATTTGTAAATAGGGATTCTTTTATTATGTAATTTCCAAAATGCCAACTATGTCTTTTATTTATTGCCATGACTCATATGTTAATGTGTATTCTCATGGCATAGCAGAAAGATGGAATTTTATGTCTAGGTGTTTTGGGCAAGAAAACAATTTTATGAAAAGAAAACAGATTCCTCTTTGGATAGAAATATATCTACCATATCATTTCTGAAACCTCATAAAATATTTCCTTTCACAGATTTCGCTGCTTAAGAGTTTGACTGTAAAACCATTTCAGTATTGATATTTAAGGTTTTTATTCTACTATTCAGCCTTTTCGTAAAAATGTATCCCACAGTATTGTGTCTTTCTTGTTCACTATTAAATCAACCTAGAATATTTTTCCATCATCACCTTTTTGAAAGCAGGAACTCCCATGGTACCTAAGTATCTTTTATTTATACATGAATTAAATTAAATTGAAATGACTTAAGATTGTTTGGAGTTTTTTTAAGCATGAGAAATAATAGAGTATATAAAAGAACATAATCAAAATATTCAAGATATTCTAGTGGGAAACCACTAGACACACGAAAAGTAAAAATGCAATAAATGTAGTCAAAAATAATTTAATTTCTTGTTACATGCATTTGGAGATACATTAAGTGTTAAATTGCATCCCTTGAAATATAACTTCATAGAGTAAAATCCTAGTGTAACCTAGCTCTCTTTTGGGTTTTTTTCTTCTATGTAGGCTCTATGATGGGGTCTGATCTCACGGATTGGCCTGGCTAGCCAAGGAAAAGATGAGACTGAACATATGCAGTGAAATGTCTTGACAAGGAAGTTTCCCATGGTAGAAAAATTTTTCTCAAATGGAATTGTGACAAGTATCAGCTCCTGGGGACATAGAAAATTAGTTTGCTCAAAATTCCAAAAGGCATGCTCAAAAAAGGCAGTTTCAATCAATGCAAAGGAAGGGAGAGGGACTCAATAACCTGCTAGGTCTATTCCCTTCTTTATATCTCTAAACGTGTCTGAAGCACATTAAGGAAACATGTGCTGCTCACCTTGAATGCAAAGGCACATACTGCATCTCCCACACAGCCACATAGGACCTTTCATTTTCAAGTTTCCAAAGACTAAAACAGAATTACAGCTTGTCACCTCAAGAGGGGGAAAAAAAACCTGACTAAAATCATGCGACAACCTGATCTGCACCATCTTCAATGGAGAGTAACCAGAAATAGGAGTTCTTGGCCACCTATTCTCAGACACAGACCATGACAAAGTTTTCCACACATAGTGAGAGCGACTTTTAATTGTTTTGGGACCCTGAAACTCTCTACCACCTGACTCTGGCACAGTCCTACAGACTGTGGTGGTGGATAAGCCAGCCCTCCCTGACCCACCATGGTGTGCAACCTCATCTACTCATATTCTACCAACTAAGAATACTGTACACTTCAGAAAGTTATTTGAGCTGAGGCTTATCTTGCCTGTGAAGAAAAGATTCCTAAGATATTATTACTGTAAGCCAAATTAAGGCCAAAATGAATTAAGGTCCATAGCAGAGAAATGATCAAGCCCAAACATGCTCTCTAGACTAATCAAACTTTAAACAGACATCTTCATGATCACAGGATGCTGAGATCCATTTTTCTACAGCATTCACTTTAGAAAACTTGCAATTATAAACTTTTTCTTTCTACACTGGGAAATATAAATCTTCTGCAACCTAGAAATGTTTTTTTTAACATTCTAAGAGCCATTACTTTGAAACATAATCATCCAAAAAAGATAAAATCCCAATACCCAGTATCTGCAAGAGGGTAGGATCCTAACAAAGATGACCAAAACACACTGAACCATCTCCCTAAAATCTCTGAATATTTTTCTGTCAAATCTCCCCAGTGTTTTAGAATCCCCCATCTTTTGTTAAAACAGCATTGCATTCCATTTCTTTCCCTTATTGTAATTGTCTTGAATAAGTCTTCTTTTATTTTTACTCTAATGCAATTTTTCTCCTACAGACAAGAGTTAGCCATCCTATTGCCTATGGTCCCTTTTGTCCTTACTCTAGGACCCTGAATATTTTGAAGGCAGCAGTTCTCCTAACTAAAGGACTCTGTACTCCAAACTTCCCTAATAATTGAAGTGACCACTTCAGCTCTCTAGTCACCCAGACAGGAAGCTCTGTGCTTGGAATGTCTCAGGAGGGAGGATGACTGAGGAAGGGACCCCAGTAACCTGATAAAACTGTCATTAGGCCTTAACTGCTTATCTCCCCCCTTCTTTTGCATGGCAGAGAAACACACTTCTTTTAGCTTAAAATACTGTGATTTTGTGTAATGTCTTAATCAAAGGGAGAGCTTAAACAGCATGAGAGAATAAACTTTTCAAGCATCTCCCAAAACTTCAAAAACATTTATTTCATATATGCCTTAGTACTTGAAGGGATGTTAATCCCCACTCTCAGTTTTACAGATTAAAAAAAAAAAACTGAGGAGATACAAAGATTTCAATCAGCTTGACCAAAACCCATTATATAGGCCAAGTGCAAATAACGGGAAAAATGAAAATAATTCATTTTCTCCAGGGCCCAACATGGTGCCTACAATCTGGCAGACACTTGACATGTGTTTAAGTGACTCAAAAGCATGTCAACAAATAACTACAATTCAGTGTGAAAATTATCATCTAGCCAAATAAATAAAATGATGAAGGGATACTCCAGTGTGTGCCACTAACCACTTCACTTGCTACTCACTATGTATATCATTCTTAATCAATGAACTTGAGTTTAGTGACATATTCTTTTTTGTGTATATGAGGAAAGGGAAATGCATGCACACACACACACACGTGTGTGTGTGTGTGTGTGTGTGTGTGTGTGTGTGCGGTACTGAGGATTGAATCTAGGGAGCACTGAGCTACATATTCACACCTATTTACTTTTATTTTGAAATAGATTGGCCTTGAACTTGTAGTCCTTCTTGCTCAGCCCTCTGAGTATCTGGGATTACAGATGTGTGCCACTGCACTCAGCTTCATTTTTAATTCTTTGAATGAGAATTCTCACTAGCAAGAATCATCTGTGTGTTAGTGATTTTTGTACCTATCCTAGCCGGTCTTTTGCTCAAAACACAGTCTTTCATAAGCATTTTATTGGCTCAATTCTGTCAGTATACAAACAGCACTATCTGCATTCCAGACACTATTCCTTCTGGGGATCTGTAGCTCAAGGTCTGTATAAATTTATGGAAGGGAAGTGAAAATATTAAGTCTCTCAATTGGTTGGTTCTGCTGTTGTATGTAAATCCACACGAAACATGTCAGGTCAAAGTATAAATTCTCTTCTATGCCAGATTTGCTATCTTATTGTTAATTGTATCTAAATAGTTTCAAATATTTAAAGTAAAAAATACATGAGCCCAAAAATCATATTAAACTGCTAGCCTGTGTTTTTTTCGATGTGCTTCCAGAAGGGTTAATATGCAGAAGACACTAATGGAAAGGGTCCCTCCAGTCCCATTTGTGTGGAGCTGCTCCTTATCTGTAATGACAGTGTCTGTCTGACTAGAAAGTGTTTCAGGTCCCAATTAGCTCTGATCATCTATGCTACTGTGATTTAATTTCCAGGGTGTGTAATATAAAAATTGCTTATTTGCCTCACTTTTCATAGAAAGAATAAACATCTCTACTTCCAAAAAAGAAGACTACAGGAACAAACACTCGGGTCCCTGTTCATAGTGCCTCCCTCACTCTTCTCAGGAAGGAAGTAACCTATCTGATGACTAAGGCAAGAAGTCTGTTAAATCCACAGGACATTGTTCCCCAAAGTAAAGTCACAGCATGAAAGTTTCCACAAGCCCCGTCTCTAGCTCTCTTGGCTCATGTTCCCTCCTGTAAGCATACTTTCTTCTTCTTCTTCCTTCTCTAAATGGTACCCTTCCTCCACCAGGAGATCTAACATTCTCTAGCATTTGTGCTCAGGACTTGTAGAAATGTATCATCTTGAGTGAGAAGGAAGGGACCAGCTTACCTGTCACACTGTATGAAGCTGTCACTGTACTTTAATCCACATTAGGCAACTTGTATCCATTATCTGTTAGTGAGAACACCACATGCAATCATTGTCTCAGAATAAGGACTCAAGCTGGGTAACATTTGCACATTCCAGAAAGTCAAGACATGACTGTGTCATAAACAAGAAGATATGAATAAATCCTGGAGAACTTCAGTCAAACCTCAAACTCTGGGTAACACACTGTATGGAGACAAAAGTCACATATCATGAGTCAAGGGAAGCAAAGAGGAATCAGTCTCACTGAACACAGCTCGCTGTGTGGTAATGTCAGTGCTGTCTTTCAATTTAACCTTGAGGGAATTAACACCAAGTATTTACCAGGACAATAAACTTACAGTAAGGTTAATGAGTAGCTCCTATTATCAAGCAGTCTGTTAGAAACAGAGTCAGACTGTGTGGTACCACAACAAAACAAGTAAAGGAGCTTGCAACAGTCAAAGGCAGAGCTGCCTTCTCTCTTCTCTGCAGAGCAGTGATGGGCATGAGGCAGCAGTCAGCTATGTCCCTGGAAATACAACCAGAACCACAGCATGGGTCAGGGGCGGCACAGATATGGAGCAAAGCAGGCAAGAGAATGCCAGCTACTAGTCAACCAGGCTCCAAGGAGGCACGAGGGGTAGGGTCCCTAAAAGTTAAGATCTGGTAACGGGGGTTCCTGCTACTGTGACAGCTCACCAGAGCATGTCAAAGGATCATCCACCCTAATGAATGTCCTTAATCCAGCACTGTCCAACAGAAATATGAATCGTGTAAATCTAGAGGTCATGTGAAAACAAGTAAAAATAAACAGATGTAATTAATTTCCAATATATTACTATTTCAACATGGAATTCATATTTAAAAATTAAGATATTTATATTTTTAGTACTGCCATTGAAATCCAGTGCATGTTTTATTCTTACATCATATTAAGACCAGCGTATTGAAGGGCTCGGTAGACATATGAATCAAGTGCTCATGACACTGGGTGACATAATCTTAAACTATACCTAAAAGTCTGAGTGTAGGAGGGGACATGGGTGGCATATGCCCTATGTGTGGCAAAAAACATCTCCCAACAGAAGAAGAAGATGTAAACTGAACTCTAAAAGTGTAGCTGTGGGGGATGCTCTCTTACAAAGAACATGGTGCTTTTAACCTACAGCTATTGCTGACTCCCCTACTGTAGGTTTTATTCTAGGGACAAAACTAAAAAGCTTTTGTTTCAGGTTATCAAAGCCAAGGCTGTACAAAGCTGCATCTTAAAATCCACAGCTCTTACACATTCAAGACTGGCTTCTCCTGAGCAAATGTCCCTCCCTCTCCTATTGCAATTCTGAATTTATGTGAATAATGAGGGGTCAAAGTCGCTTCTGCTCCCCAGAACTAATCATTGCAACTGAACTGTCATCTTTTGTCTCGGTGGCCATACAACAGGGGTTGATTCTGTAAATTGCCAAGAAAAATTCATCTTTTTTTAATCCATGAAATCATTTTCAGATCTCTGCTAGTAGATTAACCAACAATGGAAAGATTTTTGTCATGAAAATTTGCATCTGTAAATCCATTTCCTGTCCTTTGCCTTTGTACGCTTCCTTAGCATTTTGATTCCAAAGACACAGTTGATGATTTGTAAGAGAAATATATCCTTCTATTTTTATGAAAATGTGCACTGGTGAGAAGATGAGTTGCCTAATATCAAAGAAAGTAATCTTATTTGAAAAATAGGTCTCTTGTCTTCCATAGAGACAGTAGATAAATTAAAACAAAGTAGAAGAATTAAGTGAAAGAAGATACATAAGTTAATGCAGACTGAAGGCAACCTCCCCTTTAAGATGTACAAATCACATCATTTTTACAAGTTTTTTCCTGTTGGTTTTACATTTAAAAATGAGTAGCTAACAAAACAAAAGGCGAGCTTCTTACAAAAATATATATCAAGGATAGAACAAATAGATCTTTTTTTTTTCATTCCTAAACCAAAGTCTAAGCTATAGCAATTAGCAGTCACTGAATGATCAATACCAAAAATTGATTTACCGAAGCACTTGTGAAACCAGATTTTGACAGCAGGAGATTAGTGACCAACAATGTGCTGGTGAGAAATCACAAATAAAAGGAGCGAATCAATGGCTTCACCATGTGTGAACTCTGCTCTGCTTGCAATTTAGTACAGGAAGCTCAAAACGACTGAGCACACCAAGGAAGCAAGTTGACTTTCTGAAGTCCTGCAAGAAACACCACCTTGGGACTCACAAAATCTTAAACTTCCCCAAAGTTTGCAGGACGACAATCATCCAGATAAGCTAATTATCAAAAGCTGTATTCCATCTGCTCATATGCTTCTTTATCGTTAGCACACTTTATCTTTAAGACCTGAGGCTAATTTCTCCCAGTGGTGAATGTCAGTAAATGGTGGTTAAGCTCCCTCAAATTAATGTTAGCATCCTTTTTAAACGGGAATCGCCAGCTGATCTTTAGCCCTGTGGCCTCAAAGATACAGTACCTTTTAATTATGTCTACCCAATAGCAGCCTCCTCTCAGAGATGGATTTATGAAGGACAAAACTATTTATTTGTTTCCTATTTGGAAGTAAGGAGAAATTATATGAGAACTGAGCTTCATGGAAAAAACACAAGGATGGTGTGTTGTACCGTGCAAAATTGCAGGGTTGTCTAAGTATCATATTTCACATATCAACCACTACTGAAGGATAATTTGTAGTGGCACATTTTAGAAAATATACAATAAGTAATTATTAAGTACCTCAACAGACTTTCTTTTGCAGAATACTTCTTAGGGTACCTGTATCTCTTATCTGAATCACTGCAAAGATAAGGTAAAATTTGCCTCCCTAATTGTTCTCTGTTACTCTCCCCAGCTACATCCTCCACTGCAGGTATATCTTCTGGCCCCTTCATTAACCATGTACACCTTGCACCAAAAAGAAAAAATGAGATCAAAATAATGTCTGTCTGATTGCATCTATGATTTTTCTGGGCCAGCTGGTAAAATCAACCCAAAAAGTATAATTCTAGGATTTCAGTTTAGGCAGAATATTAGGATGGACTAGACTGTGCCCTGCAATCTGAAAACAGATGTTTTTGGAGACAAAAGTAATCACTTGTCTGTCCATATTTCCTACCCCTTGACTAAGACGGGAGAATCTTCCAATTACACCAGAGAAAGCACATTAACACCAACTGGGAGCCAGACATGCTACACACCTGTAATCCCAGCATTCTGGGAGACTGAGGCAGGATTGCAAGTTTGAGTCCAGCCTTGTGTGTCTTGTGAGCCCAACCTGTGTGTCTCAAGTATATACAAATATAATCTTCCTGTCTGGACCCCTGGTCTCTTGCTTTCATATTTTTGATCTATGATTGCTCTAGCTTCATGTTCAGGTTCCTAACATCAGCTTCAAGCACTTCTATTTGTGGCTAGTTTTCTTTTCTGACCTTGCATCCTCCTGACCCAATGTCCAACTCTACTGTACTTATCCTCAACTCTTGCCATATAGCCCAGGCCTCTCTCTACTGTCTGCCTGAACTGAGCATTACATTTGTTTAAACTTTTCATCACTGTGCTCCATATAACTCCCTGTAGAATATTTATCAATGACTTGAGTTTGAAGAAGACTAGCTTTATTCTTTGGATCATATGTTTGAATACTTACAATTATATACCCATCAGCACTTGCAGCTAATTCTTTACAACCTCCCCAGAGCTTCCACCCCACCTCTGTGAGCAAGACGTTCCCAAGCCTTATTTATGACCACTTCCTTCCCCACCTAAAGCCATCTCCTTCAACTTAGTCTGCTGTATTCCTGGAATAGTTATCAAGCCATTTGCAGCTCTTTCTGTAAAAACAAAAGTAAAATGATGTGGATTTCAGGGAATTGGGTAATAGTCAAGAAGTTGGATATCTCTTTTACCTAGCCTAAGATTCACTATCAAAGGCACAACACTGTTTCCTTTAAAGTAGTTTTCTAGAACATCAAACACATGAATATTCATCAGCTGTTATCTATATTAGATTATCCATGCTTCTGCCTTCTTCCATTAGCGCAGTTAATCAGGAGCATTAAAAAGCAGAGCTACCTTGTGAAGTGAATTTCGTGACAAAGTAAGTGTGTGCAGAGCCAGCAGATAACCCCACAGTATTTGTTGACCTCTCATGAAGGTGCAGAGGAAACTGAAAAGCTTCAAATATTTTAAAGGATTTGAAATAGTTTGGGAGGAATTTTATTTGCCCAGAAGTCTTCTCTAGAGGGAATTGCATTTTGAACTGTTATATCACATATACATTTTTATTGCTATTTCTGTTCACTCAGTCATCCAAATACCAAGCTAGAGCATCAGACCATGGGACCCAAGGATGAGTTTCAAGAAGATTACAGAACCAGGAAAGTGCAGAATAGGTTTAATGACTCATGGGTGAAGCATTAGTCATTGGTCATAAACCAATATGGAACCAAAGACACTGGGAACGGATTCGGGCTGGAGGGCTGTGCGGGTTCCGCGCAACAGCTCAGGCAGCTGACTCAGCCCTTCCATGGTGTTCTCAAAGCAAAAAGCCTAGCTGGTTTCTTCCACTTCATCTCGAATTTAACCTTTTACTCTAAAGGTCTTTCTTTTAGCATTTGACCACAAAATAGTGATTTATCGAAAATATGATTCCTGACAGGAAAACTAATGATCTAAAATGCTCAAATATACACATATGTAAAAGCCTGCCGTGGTTAAGTTAGGAATATTTATTTTAAATGACTGCCTTGAAATAGAGCTTCTAAAACAGGGAATATCTAGTGGTTCCTTTGTGGAAATGGAACTAGAAATTATGGTTCTACTTTATTCTGCCCAAAATTCAGGTTATAACTTAGCTTAGATGGCTACCTTGTGTGTGGTGTGTGTGTGTGTGTGTGTGTGTGTGTGTGTGTGTGTGTGTTTTAGACACCTGAGGACTATGTAGCAGCCCAGGACTCTTTTCAGTCCTGATCGTATCTCTGAAGGGTTCCCTGACATTTCATTTCTACTTGCCATAAAGTAAACTGCACTCCCCTCTGCACCACTCTCTATCCTCCTTCTGCACAGATACTTGTTCATCTCGTGCTTTACTAGGTGGTACTATCCCATTCCCTCTGCTCAATTCTTTGCATCCTATTAAGAGGGATCCATCACTGTTTAGAAGTGGCAAACTAATTTTGGCAGGGATCTAGTTGGGTAAGACATCCCAAGATTAGAAAAAAAATATTACTTCAGATTGACCAGAATTATGGTTCCCAGTGACTTAGGAATTCTGATACAAAGACTATGGATTTTGAAATCTAAGAAGCTTGGATTCAAACCCAAGCCCTACTTTAAACCTACTTTGATTCCTTCACTCAGGAGCTTCCTCCTGAAACTTCATATATGCTTATAAAAAATGCTGTCTTGTGAGCCACGTCTCCCCAGTCTAAGCCTGGAATCTAGGTAACATTTCTTGCAAAAATACAAACCACCATATTATCATATGAACCCTAGGTTATAACATGACAGCCAGGCACCACTGCTGTTCATTTATGATGCAGCCAGCTTAGGATATTAATCCAGTGAATGTGCTCTACCATTGGGTCATGCATGTACATGACCTTGTTCCACCACACACAGTGCTCCACCATAAGCATTAAAATCAGAAGATCTGGGTTCAAGTCCTGACTCTGCCACTTACCAGTTGTTTGTTTGTAGATAAGGTGCTTGAATGATCTGAGCCTTGGTTTTTTCATTTTAACAATTATGACACCCATACATACATGCAACCAAATGCTCAATTCTTCTGCTTACCAAACTGCTCCTTGCAGCTGTAGCATAATGCATAGTATGTTCACATGTAACCTAATAGCCTTTTCTATTTGTTATTATGTAAGGTCTAGGGCACTGATTCTATCGATGTGTCTCCAAGACTCCCTAGTATTGGGAATATTTTCCTCCCTTTTTCAATTCTTAACAAACATAGAAGAGGATAGAATTGTGGTTCTCAGCTTTTAGTAAACATCAAAATCAACTACAGAGCTTTGTCAAAATACTCAAGCCTAATGCCCAGTGCCTGAAGACCGTAAGAGGAGGTGTAGGGGTAGCCAACTTTATGAGCTTTCAGTGTCCTCTACAAACAGTACTGGGTCACACTAGCAATTGAGAATCACTGGAGTGCTGAATGCCTAAGTAACCACAGTAAAGAGCAAAATATAGACATAACTCACTATTTTTGTGTCTATATAATCAAAAGATGCTCAATAATGCTCAAAAGTAGAATTCTAGAAGTTTCATGGCAAAAAGCAAGTATTAGAAATCAACTAGTCTAGCTATTTCAATCATTTTCATCCCTGAAATCCTTTGTTAAAGAAATGACTCTCAATACATGTGGTAAAGCAAGAATTTATTCATCTCTTCCTTCCATGCCAATTGTGTGTGTGTATGTGTGTGTATGAATACCCATACATGTAAAAGAAATTATTTGACTGATGTTAAGACCATGTGTTTGATGGATTGTGTGCACATCTGCTTAAGCAATAGGGTTAAGTATAATAATTCATTTTTGAACCTCAGACTACATAAATCTAAATCCTAATTCTTGATAATTTTAGGTCAAGTAGATTTTAATACAAATATAAATCAATATGAAGCACTAACTTAGATGGGAACTTCCACTTATACCCACAGTGTAAAATTGGAACAGTTGCCCTAGTAGGAAGAGGAGAGGTAAACCCTCTTACATCTCTCTATTCCTACTTCTCATTGGCCTCTAAAAGGAAACAAAGCAACTCCTAAGAATTCTGAGTGGAGAAGAGCAAGGTCTACTATTAACATTCTTTTTTCTCTAAAAGCAAGCTATATGAGGAGCTGACTTGTAATCATAATATTTCATAAAATTATAAAACCTATGCATAATAAATTAATTATATGCTTTACCTATGCAATGGCATCTGGCTCAGGTGTCCTGAGAGAGACATCTCACAACAAGGAGCATTCAAAGTCCATTAGCAAAGGCCCCTTCCCTCCTCAATAATTCTAGGAGGACACTTGGCAACATTTACATCTGACTTTCCACTTTCTGTTCTTCCACTGCTGGCCAACTACAGTCCTGATTGATAAGTTCTTTCTTTAGATATGATAATATAGTTAATCAGGTTACAGTCCAGGCTTGCCGACTCCATTTAAAGTCAAACTCAAAAGTGACTTTCATGTCTTTGTCCTAGCCTGCTAGGGGCAGAGGGCATTTTTATTCTTTAAATTTCAAAATTCTTGGGCACATTGTCCTCTCACTCTATAGTAGGGAACTTCTGATGTTCAAATGCTTACCCTGGCCAGAAGCTGCTCCTTGGCAGAAAGACTTGATTAAGGTAGAACCTTGTGCTTTATGTACTCTCCTTTCTTTCTACGAAAGCATATTTTCATGTATTTAGAACCTGGATATTATTAAAGCTTTATATCCTTTACTGATTAAGTTTTAAGATCATATGGATATAAGAGATAGAAATCACACCATGACTTACATGATGCTTGCTATTTATAGGAACTGGACTCATCACTTCACATGCATTATCTCCTTGATGCCTCTAAATACTCTATGACGAAAGTAACGTTACCTTCCATATGTGTATGGGAAAATTGAAGCTCAAAGGAGACAAAAAGCTTGCCCAGGGTCACTGAGTGACACCGCTGGGATTCAAAACATGTCCTCCCAAACATCAAAGCATATAAGTCATCTCCCTGTGCTTCAAACATCAAAGAAGAACTACCTTGGCTACTCTCAGATAGGACTTGGCTATTTTTCATGTTCACTTACTTCTCAACACTCCCAAAAACTCAAATATTAAGCATGTTGTATGTATTTGATGGTAGTCTCACAGGCTGTGATTTTGGTTCGGATCTATTTGCTGGTAGCGGCACAGTCATGCCCAACACAAAGATGTTTGGGTCAACAACAGACAGCATATGTGATGATTATATCGTACGATTATATCTCCTGGTGACATCATAGCCATCTTAGTTAGTGCAAGTACATCTATGATGATTGTATAACAAAACTGCCCGAGAACATACATCTCAGAACATGATCCCATTCTTAAGCAACGCATGACTGTATGTCCAAGTGTCCCTAACCTGTGGCCCTCCATCTTTCACGCTGGTAACTGCCTGATGCAGCCCAGCTCTTTTACAGGTATATTATATTCACTGCCAGGGAAATGGCTGGAAAATGTTACCTTCTGCTGTTATGACCTAGCTTCTCCATACACTTCCAGATGCTAGTAATCAGTCCAAAGCAGCTAATCCCAAATTGTTACAAGCTGCATGCTTGGGTGGATTCTAATGTTTCCCAGGTGTAGCTCTCAATCAGGTGCTGGTTTTCAATCTACTTGCCTATATATCCAGGGCAAAGAAGAATTTACACTGATTGGTAAAAGATGATGTTTTATCTATCTTAATACAGAAGATCCCAAACCAGGTTGATTATCAGAATCACTTAACACATTTTTGTAATAATCATACAGATTCTACAGCCTACTCCAATAAATCAGTAAATTATAAAAGCATCAGGGCTAGTCCTAACATAGCTCACCCACGTTAGGAATCCAAATGTAGTGAATGCCCTGGGGAGCAGGCTATAAGCTCTGGTCTTCCGCTCTGTGATCTGAACAAACCTCTTTGACCATCCATTCTATCCTTGATAAAGGGAGGTTATAAACTATTTATTCCTTGGTATGCAATGCAATGAGAGATCTAAACAAGTTAACTTAGGTGAAAAACTTCATTAATAATTATTCTCATTTGATATTAACATCTAAATAAGACAGATGTGACAGTGAAATGTGCATGTGGTCCAATTTTAGATTGATTTTCTGCCATTTAGTTAATGCATATCACTATATCATTCTTAAATTCCACAATCTCAATTTTACCAAAAAAGGACAAATTTCCCTATGAAAACAAACATAAACATTAAAGTTATATTTAAAGTGAAGCCAACAATCTTGTGAAGGCTTTTATTTTTTTTTTTTTTTGGTTCTCAAGCTATTAATGTGTCTTTCTTTTGGGAAAGAGTGTTTCAGATTTCTTGCTATCAATCCTTCATTTAATATGGAGCTTCATGAATTCCAGCTGTTAGCCACATAATTTCTCTTGGCATTTGATTTCTAGGCTTTTTTCTCATCTCTAAATCCTTCCCATATGTTAGTTGGGAAGTCTGAGGGGGCAGAGGACACAGAGGCTCTGAGCAGCTCTCTGTCCAAGGGCTAAAGTAATACGTGGGCCCATGTGATAGATAGGCCCAGCGCGCCCTGATTAGAAAGCGCTCTCTGTCTTCACACTAGGCCTTCTGCCCTGCAGGCTGTAACAGCCACCTGCTCCTCATTTTTCCTGAACTATTCTTCAATTCACCATGTTTAAAAATATAGATTGTTTTCACCACTCCTAGACTGTCTGTATTTTGGCTTTTGTTTACAAAGGCTCTGAGGTGTTTTTGCCAAGGGAAAAAGAAGGAAAAATATTCTACTTCATCTTCAATTTAACCTTTTACAATCAAGGTCTCTTTCAGTACACGAAAAAAATATGAAACAGTGATTCATATGGGAAAGATATGATTCCTAAGAGATGCAACAGTGGCTTAAAACAAGGAAATACACACAGAAGTAAGAGGCTGCAATTTTAAAGCTAGGAGTATTTGTTTAAAATGAAATGTATTGAATGCAGCTTTCAATATAAGCAGTGCCTACTGGTTTCACAGTTCACGTGAAGTTAGGAATCATCTAAGGACTGTTAAATTTTGCTGGAAATTCAGATTGTGACTCAGTGTGGGCGCAGTGGATCCTGCATGTGCTCTGCCTTTCTGTCTAGGCACATGTGATAAAGAACCAGGTCACCTCAAAATCCTCTGAAGGCTTCCCACCCTCTCTGAATATCTCCCTGATCTCACCCTATATAAATTGTGCTTCTGTAGACGCATCTTCTGGGCCTCTTTCTTGTAGCCACAGCGCTCTCTTATCATTAACAATCTACATTTTCAGCCTCGTCAACTGATTTGAGCTCTCTTAAGATCAAGATGATAGCTCACTTACCAGATCCTAGCACAACATCTGCCAAATTCTCAGGGCTCATTGACGAACTGCCCTAACAGTAACGATATTTGGAGGATGGAGGGTGAAATGTGTCAGTATTTGTGATACATTAATTTTCATTCATTCTAACACTGACTTTTCCCTTCCTGTCTGCTCCAGAATTTTCTCTGGACTGACAAGAAGAACCTAACTGACTCAGAGCATCAGCTCTTGAGAGGAATGTGGAGAGATTAGCATCTGTCCAGAGCCCATCAATACCTCATGTATTCTGATTCTCTTGGGCCTTTCTCTCTCTCATCCCTTTGTCTCTCTTACTCCCACGGGGCTACATTCACTTTCTGTCAGCACTTGCCATAGTTCCCAACCCTCTCTGCAGTTTACTTCCTCCCCACCACATCTCTACTCCCCACCTCATGCAAAGGAAACGTGGGAGTTGGGGTTGCCACCCCACCAGGCAAGCCTCTGACCATGGGAACTGGTAGCCGTTAGGTGAATGATTTCCTTTGACAAACACTACTGCTTCCAAAATTTTATTTTGCATAAGCTTTGATGCCCATTCTTCTTTCTGGCGGAAAAAGGCCTTAGAAACATAACACCTGAATGAATGGATCCAGATGAAGAAAGTCTGTAAATGATGCCACCTCATGCAAGAAGAGTAAGAGAAATACCCTCCTTTTTAAAAAGGAGAGACTTGGAGACTATGAAGCTTGCCTTATGGGAGATAAGATTTTCAGAATCTTCCTTAAATCAACAGCCCTCAAATCAAGTTATTATTGCTTGTTATAACCTGCCTAATACCTTACAGCTAACTTAAGTTCAAATTCATATTGGAATTGTTTAGCAGCACAATGAGCCATATATATAGGATGTAAGAAGAGCTCTGGCAGCAATGATTGAGCTATGGCCAGTCAACCTTTTAGATGATCTGTTGGAAACATGATTCCCAGATAAGAGGCTTAGACCAGAAGGGTCAAGTGCTCCTTCCAACTCTAGAACTTCACGATTCAATCATCTCCTTAAAATTGTCATTCATTTGACAAGTTCACAAATCCCCACCAAGTCAGTGACTCTCAAATCTTGACAAGAAGTCTCCAAAACTGAAGTTGCTTCTTTCCAGCTGCTTGCTAGAAACTTCTTTTTCGGTGTGCCATTATCACTTGTTCTTAATCAATCCAGAATAGAATTCACACACTCCCAACTCCATCAATGTACTTTCTGACTTCTTTATTTCTGAAGCGGGATTTTCAGTCCCAGCCGATTCCACCTACCTCCTCCATCAAGCCTTCCTAGTTCACATTCATACACTGTGTGTGTGCACATGAGTGTGTATATGTGTATGTTTTTGTGTCTATATTATGACACAATACACAAAATTATCAGTACTGCAAACAAACAAATTCATGAACTCTATGGGGAAAGAAGCTGTTTTACTTTTTCAAACAACATCAAATAACGCATGTTAATTAATCACTTAAAGAATAAAGCAACATTGCCAGGTATGGTGGCACATGCCTGTAATCCCAGCACTCAGGAGGCTGAGGCAAGAGGATTGCTGTGAGTTTGAGACCAGCCTGGGCTACATAGTGAGTTCCAGGTCAGTCTCAACTACATAATGAGACCCGGTCTCAAAAACCAAAAAAATAAATAAATAAATAAAGCAACGTTAAGGGACATGATTCCTCAAGTTGTCACACCTCCAACATAATGGAGGTGTTTTACTACAATGTGAAATCGCAGAATCATTACTGCCCCTCCTGTCAAGTCCTACATTCAACCACCAATTAGTCTTGCTTCTTCCTTCATGATCTCCCCCCGCACACACACATATCTCTCCTGGTTTACAGCTTTATCCCACCAATCCAGTCTAATCACTGAATCTCATTCAATAACTTTCCATCCAATGTTCCTTTCTCCAAACGTTTTCAATATCTTTTAATATCCACTTACTGTGCATATAAAAACCAGAGAATTCTTTCAAAAATGCCGCGAATGGCTTACCTCTATCCATGGTGTAAAATTCAGTGCCGTGTCTAAGAATTCAGTCATTTTTTGGTCTTGTTTTTACCAGCTGCATGCTCATTCTCCTTAGTCTGCTCTCTAGATTCCTACCCCTACACCAGCCCCATTTCTGGCATTCTTCTGACCTGGCAAAATCTTATAATTTTAAAATCACCAGTTCAAGTATCATTGTCTTTCTGAAGCCTTTTCTAATAACACAAGTCCTACATGCTCACTCTATGCTCTGAATTTGTAATGAACTTCTTGCCTATAACCATGCATTTATTTCACAGAGTTCCAAGGAGCAATAATCCTCTAAGATTGACCACCAGTGGGGTGGGGGAGAGGATCATGTGAAGTCAGAAAATCTGGGGATGTAAATGATATACAGTACAATGGTTTCCACATACAGAGGGTACACACTCACATCAGCTTTATGTATGTTGTTCAAGTTCATTTGCATACACATAAACTCAGGTTGTGTGATTCATATCCTAGTCAACAGATAAGCAAACTGAGATGAGAGATCTGTTACTCTAAGCCTCAGTTCCCTCATCTGTAAACTAGGAATCAAACCCAAGCCATCTAACTTCAGAGCTTGTGATATGTTCTTCCTGAGTATGTACTGTCAGCCAAATTTTCAAGCATACAAAATGTCAGAGTTTACCACCATCAATATTATTTTTGTTCCTGAAAGTCTCCTGAAGGCAAATACCATCCTATTTCTCCTTTCTCTTGCACACCACAGAGCACATGGCCACAGTAAATAATGCCCATCTTCCCAATAAAATGGCCAGTTTTTTTTTAATTTTCAGGTTAGTGATGGATTCTTTTAAATGCAAGAAAATAGTATTTTCTCATCTTCAAAAAGCATTTTCTCATCTGTTAACTCACTCATTTTATTTTCATGAGGATAATGCTCATGTAGATTAGTATTTTCAGTGATTTTTGTATTGCAAAAAAAGAAGAAACAGAAAAATTAGATGGTTTGCCTATGAGTAGACCACAGAATTTTTCAAGCTATACAGTTTGTACCTCTCACCTGAGCAAGTACACAGTTCCCTCACCAGATACAGGGTCCCCCTGTAGCCATCTCTGTGAGGGGTTTTGGGTACAGCCCTTTCTTTCTGCTAAACTGATATTGGGCAATCAACCTCTGAAATAATACAAATGTAGCTATTCTTCAAAGAAATAAATAAAGGCTTTGTAAAGCATCTACCTTGAATATATTCAGGTCGCTGAATTACTGGAGCAATATATGATATTGTACTAAAACAAGTCCCTATTCCATCTCTTACTGCTTTTTGATTCTTACCTCTTTTGTTTATCCAGTTGTGTTGCCTGTTTGTATTCCATATTTTAACACTGTAATTGGAATGCATTATATAATAGGTCTCCACGCCTCCTTGTGGATATGTGTAAGGAAATCTTTTATACACAGGCACAGGTATAGCCTTCTGTAAGTGCAACTCAGTCCTCTTACCTTTGTGAGGCCACATTTTCTATTCTCAAAGCCTATGCCTAAATAATGGGCTTTGGTATTCCTATTAGCAGCAATCTACTTTCTCTCAAAAACTCCCTCTGGTCTGTAAGGGAGGTCGTTTTCAATGAATTTTTCTGTTCTTCCCCTTCCCATCGTCTTTCTTCTGATCAATGTTTTAGTTTAACTGCTTGATTTTCAAATTACTTTGTAATTACAAAATGTTTAGCTAATTTTAGCTTAATTCAAAAAAGCGATTTTCACCGGTGCCTTCTCTATCTTGTCTGTTCCTTTCTTTAGCAATATTGTAGCTGGATGTGAAATTAATTGTGCTCTGATTTTAACAATGCTACCTGAACGAGCTAGCTGTTCTTTGAGGAAGCATCAATTAAAAAAACCATTCAAGCTGATGGGTAGAAAAAAAGAATAAGGATTTCTTAGCCTGGAAAAGTGTTGAGGGGTGACTATAATAGCCCCTAAATATAAAGGAGATAATGGCTAGTTGTCGGCAACTATGGTGAGAATAGAACAAAAGGGAACGGGTTTTAAGAGGGAACATGGAGATTCAGAGCAGAGATGAGGAATAAATTACTGTCTAAGGACAGGTTTGGTATAACCTGCAAGTGGGACAAATCCGTGTTATATTCAGGGTGGCAACAATTCCCAGGGAAACGCCTACTCCACACCCCACCCCCAAATTATCTCTCCTGATGGCCTTTAGAGAGCTAAGATATTCTCCATCACTCATCATTTTCACACTTCTTAAGACTCCTTTTTAAAATCAAATATTCTCATGATTATTTAAGTCACAAGCATATCAGTATTGTAGGACTGACAACATAATTTTGTGGAGTCCAGCACAAAATGAAAACATGGAGTTCCTTGTACAAAAATTAAAGATTTCAAGATGGTGACAGAGAGGCACTCAGAAGGGGGCCCTGCACAAATGCACAGGCCACACACCCACCAAGCTGGCCCTGTTGGCTTAGTTTGATCACGCGTGATAAACAAGGTGATCTCAAAGATCCCAAGGACCTAGATCTGGGACCTTGGAGCAAGCAGCCTCCAGAGATCACAGAGGTGGGAAGTGGCCCCATGAGGAAGGAAAGGGAAGAGAGTGGAGAGGAACTGAGCTCTTCCCACTCTTGCTGTGTGAGGTGATGCCCTGGATGAAGCCTGCTGCAATCAGTACATGGCCAAACTGCGCAGGTAGCCTTGAGTCCCGGCCTCTTCCTTATCCATCCTCTTTTCTCAAAACCGCCAGTTGGTCCTTTGCCTCCAGCAGCTGTGACCCCTCAGGGAAGTGCTCTTTCTTCTCAGTACCCCACCAGTCTCCATGATCCCTCCATCCAAGCCCATTTCTTCTGTGTCTCACTATTCCTGCTCTTCTGTTAAAGTGATTAGCTAAGGGGTTAATAGTTAATGATGTATTAACGTCTAAGCCTTTTATTCTAAAATAGTTCACTTAAGAGAAAGGAAAAGATCAAAATCAACCCCCCAGGGTCTGGTAGCAGAGAGTAAAATGCAATGAAGCCCAAAGTTAAATTTAAATTTTTTGTTTTGTTTTTTTTACTTTAAATATGTGTGTGTGTGTGTGTGTGTGTGTGTGTGTGAGAGAGAGAGAGAGAGAGAGAGAGAGAGAATTCTACTTTCTGGTCCATATATATATATTTCTGTCTATTTTCATATTTTAAGAAACTTCAATATGTCATATTACTTATATCTAGAACAAAATAAGTTGTCTACTTTTTCATTTTTCTCCAGGCATAAACAAAATAATTTGATCCAATGTAATTGTGACAAGAAGCTACAGGGATAGGTAGGTGAAACTGGATTTTTATTTTACGCTGAATAATTAGAAGTTAGAAAGCACCTCCTCATAAGGTGACAAAACTCATTTTTCAAAGGAAAACTGTAGCATTTGCTAAGGACCATACAGTTTTAGCTCTGTTTGCAGTAGCCCTAGAGACCAATAAAATGTTTTTATTTTCTCCCAAAACAGAATGTCCACTTCATTTTGATTTAACCAGTTCTCTAATAACCAAAAGTTTCTTGATAACACAAAAGTAATACATACCAATTCATCCGACCAAATGCTCCTTGAGTTGTCAAGAAAAGATGAGACTTTCCAGCACAGAAAAAGTGGATTGAGTAGATTTTCTAGAACATTTGATGACCAAAACATTTAAGAGACCAGAAACTCAAACTTACCCCCTTACCCTGTTGACAACACACGCACGCACACACGCACACACGCACACACACATTCATTCTGATCTCCACATTCACTCTGTAACTTCACTATATAGTGGTCAATCTTCCAACAACATTTACATGTTGATTTCTGGCTGAATTTCAATGTCATTAAAAAAAATTGCCATCATTGTTGATCACTTCCCATGGGAGAGGCACAATGCAGAAGGCCATGCTTGCCTTGTCTCATGTCACGCTGAGACAGAGAGGAAGGATTATCTCACCGAGTCATTATGAGGATTAGAGAAGCTAATCATAGTCTTCAATCAAAGTTAGCTAGTTTTAGCTAATTCACATATGCTATGTTCTTTAATCTCCTGATTAATAAGATCAAACTACTAAATAATAGAACTTGGGTTTTACCCCAGTTCCATACAGTGGAAACCTGTGCTCACCTCCCTGCGTTGATTCTAATTAGGCCCCAGGCTGACCAATTACTTTTTTTTTTTCTAGAGATCACCTCTGCTTCACCAGCCCCATAAAACTACCTTCACTGACCTCCCAGTGAAAAGTGTCTGCTTGTTTTGGGGTTTTTTTCCCTCCCTCCTATTGGTAGCATCTATCTGATATTTATTATTTATTCTTTTCCTTCTTGTGCCAATGTAGCTTATCCTGGTGGAAAAAAGAATATGCCAGGTAGTGGTTGGACCTATGAAAGAAGCCAGCCTGAGTGAGCATTAGTTTCAGATCTGGAGGAGTCTAGAGGAAGTGCCGCTGTGCTGGGGGCAAGAGGAATTGTACCTGAGGATTAGAAGATGAGTAGCAAGGAAAAGGCACAAGCCAGCTGCCTCCAGAGCTCAGAGGCAGGGGTCCTCTCAGATTCAAGATGTCAGGGAAAGATTTATGAAGAAGTTGACATTAGTGCAAGCCTAGAACAAGTAAGCTTGAAGTAGAGGACTTCCTATCAGAGAGAAAAGGATGATAAAAGGTTTGGGGACAAGGAAAACTTCACAGAATCATTACAGTATTAGTTCCATTAAAATGAAAAAGTATGAACCTGTAAAGTCAGAGTTATGGCTGAGAAATCCTGTGATGTGTAGAGAATTCCACAACAAGGATCTCCGAATTTATTCATCTGACTAGAAAGACCCATTATGAGGTGTGGGGACAGAAGGTGGCTCACCTAGACCTGGTCTTTGGAGAAGAGTATGATGTTAATGCACAGAAATGTGTATATTAATGGAAACAGAAGAAAGATAATCCAATAGAGCAGCTTCAGCTGCTAACTGGGCTGAGATCATGACCAAAAAACGGCATAGAAAGGCTTGACAGGAGTTGAGTTGAGGAACATGGATTAAGTAGGCATGACAGAAACTGAGGAATGGAAAAGGAAGAAAAGGGAGGAAAAGGAAATTCATTGGCACCATGACTTACCAATAAAACACTCAGAGGAGAACAAATTGTTGCGCTTCCCTCAAAATATAGGAAGCCATAGGTGTAGTACCTAAAACTCTCTCCCCCGGCCTCTCTCTCTCTTCTTCATGAACACTTTAAGTGTTACTCTTTTTTCCTTATATATGTTTCCACACCTCCTCGTTATGACCTTCAAGGCCATGGCCTGACTTTGGCTCAACCTTGCCAACTGTCTCTTCTTTCAACACAACACACTGGTTCCTCTCAGGGCCTAGCACTTTGCCCACCTGGCCTGGTAATCATGATGCCCTTTCACCTCTCAGACTTTACTTGGTTGGCTTCATTACATCATGAGATACCAGTTCAAATACTTCTCTACTGGGAACCCCTGAAACCCTCTGCAGTATGAACCAGTCTCCTACTCAGTGTATGACAAAGGCCTGAGGAAAAATAACTGAAAGACAGAACTGAGAGAGACAGAAAGCGGGATGCCAAGATAACCGAAATGCAACTGACAAAGGCGCTGGCCAGTCCAACCCACTGATTTTTATTGTAATCAATTGAGGTAAAGGCAAGCTGCATGCAAGGGCCAAGTTATGTGTGAGGATGCACAGTCATGTGGTTTCTATGGAAATGAATGTAAGCAAGGCTCCTAAAAGACAAAACAAAGCATTCGCGAATTAAAAACAGAATAGACAAATGTCATTGTAATTAGGACATTTTCCTTCTAGTTAAGAAGGTTTTAGGCCGGGCTTGGTGGCACACGCCTGTAATCCCAGCACTCAGGAGGCTGAGGCGGGAGGATCGCTATGAGTTAGAGACCAGCCTGGGCTACATAATGAATTTCAGGTCAGTCTCAACTACATAGTGAGACCCTGTCTCAAACAAAACCAAAAAAAAAAGAAGAAGAAGAAAAAGAAGGTTTTAGTTGTGAGAACAGAATTTGGGTTCAAGTTACTCTGACCTTGGCAAATAGGTTTCTGTCAGACTTGCTTCTCAAAACAAGCCAATTATGGGGTTAACTCTTCACAGCCTGCACTGCTTACAGCTTGTTTTTGGCATCAGCAATACTGGGGTCTCCGGCACTACTCCCTCAAAGAGACCTTTGACCTAGCAATCTAACCTAGCACCACCCCACACCCCTAGGCACTTGATCCCTTAGGCTGTTGTGTTTCCTACAGGACACTTTCTGCCATCCAAGGAGAAAGAGACGGGGTTACACCTGTCTCCAGCCTTGAATATCAGCTTTCTCTCTTCACTAGAAGGTCAGCTGTCTGAGAAGAGAGCTTTCTCCTGGCCAGGCCACTGCAAACCCAGAATCTAGGTCTGCATCAATAGTCACTGAATAAATTAAGCTTCTGCATCACATCATCTTCAGGAGCTTTTTTTCAGGAGACACAGTTTCAGGACACATATTCTCACACCAATTACACGTACCTGTACAGTGATAGTATGTCAATCACATGGCAAATGCTTCTGTAGCCACTACTACTAATAATATAAAGTTCTATCACATTTTTAGGGCCTATCGTGTGCCAGACACAACACTATTCATTTTCTATACATTGGCATGTTTGTCATTGTGTCCCCATTATAAATAATGAGATCCTAAAATTAATTTAATTGAGATGATTAAGGGAGCTTGAAAGCCACATGGTAATACATAGTGAACTAGGACTCAAATTCAGATTTTTCTTACTCCAAAACCACTCAGACATACTTCTCCTTTGCCAAAAGTAGGAATTTCTAAGTATGTCGTTTAGAAGTTTCAGAAACACTGGATTCAATGATAGAAACCACACCTGAGAAAGTCCCAAGGAAATATTTCTAAATAGCTTTGGAGGAATCTGGATTACAGATAGAAAGGTGAACATACCCTCTAAAGGGTAAAAAAATAAAAGTGAGCATTTTTCAAACACACAAGAGAGAGACAGAGGTCTTAGTCAGCCAGGTAACCTTTGTTAATTGTGTCAACACAATCATGAACCATTCCCCTTTCCAGTTACCCACTTGTGAAAATGACTCCCAAAACAAGAATGGAGATTAGGTTCACAGAAAATGCCACTGAGAAAAAGGAGGTAAAAAGGTTCAAAGTGCAGCAGGATCCCTCTGCAGTCAGCCCCGACTGCTGCTTACAGCCTAGGCCCAGTACTTTCAGCAAAGTTAGGGAACTAGGGCTGTGTATTTTAGGCAGAAAACAGGAACAAAAACCATGCAGGTTTTCAAAGCATTTTATAGACCACTGAAATCATCAGTAGTTTCCAGGGTCCAACACATTCCTTAATCCCTCCAATCCTGCTAAATGTAGGGTCCATAATAACTAATGAATAATCAATTCTGAAATCCATTGAGAGACAGCTTGAATCTGGGAATTTCTGTGAATTTAGCAATAATGTTATAGGAATAGCAATAATGCCAGGAACTAAATGAGCCGGGCTATGAGAAATAAATATGATCTTGTGGGGTGACTAGGACACCATTTTTCAAGGCTGCAAATAATACAACGAGGATGAGAGAAAAGGATGAGGTTTTCAAAGCAATATAAAATGCAAAGCTTCTTGGTTTATAGTGAAATGAATTTAAGATTCCAGGAAGAAAAATAAGGACTTCAATTATAACATTGCTTTAGTATTTTGGACATTATACTTAGCATGCATCCTATAACATTTGGGGTTCTATTTCCCTTTTCTAATTCTTAATATTTGATCACTTTTCAAACAAAAAATACACTCTGTGTCCCTGCTGAATTTATCAGGGAGAAATTATTTTTAAAGATAACAGCAGTGTCAGAGTTCATTAGATCTCCTGCATTGACCTTAGAAATGGTCCCTATATGTGCACATTTCATATGTCATTAGTTAATTTTAGCGCATTTTTCCAAAAGCCATATTTCTGTACTGCTGGGAAACAATGATTGGAGAGAGAGAGAGCAGGTTAGTCCTGCATTATTCTCACACCATAGAAAGCATGGGTGCAATTTTGCTTTAATGGTAGAATAAATGGTATAGTGATAATGTTTCACACTAATAAATTAAATTTGGGCACCAATGTAAAATAGAAATGTTTCTGATAGTTATATGGGCTAAAATACAAAATCTGAAAAGTACAATTGCTCTGGAAAATGTTTCTTTGTATTTAAAAAGGGAGGCTATCATTTTAATATTTCTTTTAACTTTGCTAAAAATAATAACCATGACAGAATGCTTTTTCCCTCTACTAATAGGGATGGTTTATGAAAAACATAACTAAAGAACCACAGTGGCCCCTAGTGATAATAAGCAGAATTGGTTTTCCTTACCAAGTAGTTACCTACATAGAGCCTTTGTGAACAAAAATAATCTCTTCCCACAAATAAAATTAGAAGAGGATGATAATGTTGTAAGTTCCAAAAAGCAACTTGCCTGGAGCTTTTTTCTTAGTTATGAGCAGTTTTATAGTGTTTTAAAACTGTAGTTCATGTAGCTATAATCATGCTATATGAATAATTTTGCATACATCAATTTACTTTAAAATACCAATATTAGTATTCTCTCCTCTGGTATTAAAAATTCATAAATATCCTTTTGGATTTATTATTAACAATTTCTTTTTTCTAAGAAACTATAACAATTAAAAATATTTTAAAAGAAATTAAAAATTGCACAGAAATTTAAATAGAATTAGCAAAACATAGCAAATAAAGGAAGGTAATCAGGCAGTTGTTTCAAAAATATAGAGATGACTTGTAATAAAAATATCAATCAGGCTGGGGATTTAATTCAGTGATTCCACTGCCTGCCTCACAAGCGCAAGGACTAGAGTTCAATCCCCAGGACCCCCCAAAAAAATCAATCAAGTGAACATCTAACTTCTAATGTTAAATAGTACTGTTGGAAGGTATCAAGGTAATTAAGAGATACATGAAAAGGAAAGGAAGGTATACCTGAAAGGAGATGAAAAATAGAAATAAACTTACAGAGTAAGGAACTCAAATGGCTTCTTTCACAGAGGGCTTAGAAGAGAGCGTACCTCTCAATAGAAAGGGAAAGGGGTAGAAAGCCATGTGCTGAGATCCTCTGTGCCCCAGTACAGTGTCTTGAGGATAACACTCTGCCTTGCTCTTCACGACCTGGCGATTAACGTATTGTCACTGACTCTGCTTAAGTGAGGAAACTTAGAGGCTCATGGGGTGATTCTTGGCCAGTATATGCAAAAGATAAGACTTGAAATCAATTGTCTTGTGTGCACTCTATTTTCTAAAGCAAGAATATCTTATTCCTTGAAATCATGTTTACTCACCTACTTAGAAAAGAAAATCCTTTTATCACAGAAAACACAGCAGTGATTTCCATCAGGAGTCTGTCTCAATGACCACAAATCTAAAATGTATGGCCTCTGAATTAGGTATAATTGCAATCAATGGCACTAAACTTTTTCACACACTTCAAACCACAATTTTGTATGTAGAACTTGTGAAGCTGGAAATTACGATACTAAGAGTAAAGCTGTCATACTGGCTTTGTAAAATGGCAAGAGTAGCCTGTACCTTTCAGTCCCAAAGCAAGGGGTAGCAGGGGTGAGGTGCCAGAGCAACAAGCCACATGTATTTGTGACAGCATTGACAGCAACCCCACCAAACACTATATGTTCTTCATAAATGTTACATAATTCATACTTAGATTCCACCACTCAGGGTCACGGAAACTGAAAACTGTGACCATGCAGATGTGGTGCTCAGAATCTCACATTCAAAAACAGCCTAACAAGCCAAAGTTGGTTCAAACTAACTCAAGTTCTTTACTGCATTTCTCAGGCAATTTGAAGGAAATACATAAGCCACCACAATACTCCTTTAAAATTCCTCTCTCCTTTATCCTCTATTTGCTTCACCACCAAAACTATGCTGGCATTCTCGTATCTCAAAATTCTTTATAAAAGAAGTCATTTTTCTCAAGTTAAAAACTTCAAAAGACAGTATTAAGCCATGGACAGAGAGAAAATTCCTTAAGAGAAAATATTTGCGGAACACATATCTGATAAAGGATTTCTCTTAAAATCAATAATAAACAGACAGACCAATTTAAAAGAGGGCAAAATATTTAAACAGACAATCTACCAAAGGAGATTTACAGATGTAAAATAAGTATATGAAAAGTGCTCAGTTATCATATATTATTAGATCTTTGCAAATTAAAACAACAATGAGATACCACTACCTGCCGGTAAGAATAGCCCAAATCTAAAACACTGACAAAACCAAATGACGGCAAGGACGTAGAGCAATGTCAGCCCTCATTCACTGTGGGTGAGAACACAGAATGGGGTAGCTCCTTTGCAAGAAAAATTGTCAAATGTCTTACAAAACTAAACATATTCTTACCATGTCCCAGTTGTTGCAGTACTTATCTACCCAAATAAGTCAAAAATTTGTGTTCACAAAAAAAAACTGTTCATAGCTATTTATAGCAGCTTTATTCATAACTGCCAAAAATTGGAAGTGACCAAGGTAACCTTCAATAGGCAAATGAACAAATTGTGATACATCCAAACAAATGAATGCTATTCAATGATTAATAAAAACGGGCTATCAAGTCACAAAGAGACACAAAACAAAACTAAATGCATGTTGCTAAGTGGGAGAGGTTGATCTGGAAAGGCTAATTGCTGTATGATTCCAACTTTATGATATTCTAGAACAGACAAAATTTTACTGATAGAATCTTACTGGTTGCCAGAGATTGGTAGGTAGGGGAGAAGACAGTATGAATAGGTGAAGCACAGTGGATTGTTAGGGCAATGAAACTATTCTGTGTGCTACTGTGGTGGTGTAGATACGTTGTGTTAGCTTTCTGTTGCTGGGACAAAATACTTGGCACATACAATTTAGTGGATGAAAGGTATATTTTGGCTCATGTTTTCAAAGGTTTCAATCCATGCATAGCTGACCCCAAGGCAGAAAAGCCATGGCTGAAGAGCATGGTGGGGAAAAGCTACTCTACTCACGGCAATGGGAAGCAGAAAGAGAGCAAGGGCTGGAAAGGAAAAAAAAAAAAAAAGATACACCCTTCAAAGGAACAAACCCAGTGACCTACTTCCTCCAACTAGGCTCTACCTCCTAACAGCATGTTCAGCTAATACCTTCCAAAAGCCCCACCTCTGACCACAGGAGCTTTGGAGGGATATTTTTTATACAATTCACAATATGTGCCATTATGTATCAGCAAAACTCATAGAACTTTACAACAGAACGTGTGTACTCCAATGAAAACCATGGGTCTCAGTTAATAATAATGTAATATATTTGTTCACTATTTACAGCAAATATAACATACCAAAACAACACGTTACTAATAGGGGCAAGTGAAGGCAAAGTGTGAAATCTATACTTTCTTACTTTTTCTGTAAACCTTTAACTGCTCTTATAATGCCTATAAATTTTTAGAAACATTATTTTTCTCTCCACTTAGAAGTGGTCATAGGGACAATGCCCTGCCCTTACCACCTGCTATGGGCACCAGAGGACAGGAAAGATGAGCCATCCTCCTCAGTAGGGAGGTTATAAGAATCTGCTCACACGACTTTAGACTCACTACCTTTTATCTTGGCCATCATTTCATTTATTTGGGAATAATTTTCATCCTACATCCCTGGTTATACATAAGCCAATGTCACAGTAATACTGTGTTCTGTGTAAGGACCAGAACCCAGATTCCCCAAGCCCTAACTCCAGGTAGGGATCACTGTGGGGAAACCGCTCACTGGGTAGTGCCAGGCATTGTTCCATGGACTTCAGTGATGACTTGGTGGTAACACCGTGCTTAGCACCTTCCCAGAAGGCTGCCTTACAAAGAAATTCAACTCGTGATGTAGTTTTCAGGTATCTGAACCTTACAAGGAACCAGGAGCAAGGTGAGTCCATAAGGGGTCTCCCTGCCCTGGTTGCTTATTCAAAGAAATCATTCTTTAGAACCTGTCCCTTCTTTTGTTCTTTTCCAAAGCTCCTGCTAGAAAAATGAAACTGGGGGTCCAGGTCTTTTCAGATGTTCTTGAGCCTACTTCAGAAAGGCCTTTTAGGAAAAGTCTACTCTGGCAATATCCAAAATCAACCCAAATTAAGATCCTCAGGGTTTTCTGAGACAGAACAGCTCTTAAAACAAATCATTTCACAAACTCCTTAAAGAACTCCATGTAGGAAATTTTGAAGCATTTTTAACTAACAGAAGATACTGAAGTCCAAACGTAAAAGAGTAAACAGTCCCCTATGTGCAAATTCAAACATATCTCTTAATTGAAAGAACTCATTTTTTATTTTAAGAGTTAAATATGCACATAATCTCCAAAGTAGCCCTTATTTTCAAGAGTTAAATTTTTCCTAAGGCTCTGAACACTCTCTTTTTTCATCTAATAGTTGTCAGTCTGCCAAATCACTCAGGAGGAAATGTTTACAATGCAATACGTATGTTTTTAGTTTATCATTTTGCCATCTGTTCATGGATAGCTATCAACACCAGCACATACATATACATTATATGCTAGTCTTCCACTACCTAAGCAGTAAACACCAGCAGAAGTTTGGCAAAGATCTATTAACAGCAGATGACCTTTCCACTGAGATGCACAGGATGTTGCCTAGACACACAGAATACACTGGATTAGAGAGATGCCAAATTAATGGATGCATTCCCATGAAAATTATTTTTCTCATACCACCTCAATCAAAATAAAAATCCAAAAATGTTTAAAAATAAAACGATATCTTCTCCATAAGAAATATAACCATGATACCATTTTCAAACAATTCCTATTGATTAGCATGTACATATTGTCATCATAATTTTCAAGTTATTGTGTTGAGGCTTTTCTTTACTTTTACTAGTAAGGAGGAGTACTATATTTGCTTAATATTTCCTCAGTGTCTGTTTTAAGATTATTGTTCATTATATTCTCCTTGTAAGCATATGGAGAATTTTATACACTCTCTGAAATATGGGAACTATATCAGAGAAATCATGTTCTGTGATAACCCCAATTTAAATTTAAATTTCTGTGTTTTGATCTTTCATATTATTAAAGATTCATCTCTTTCATTATGAGTTTTATTTAAATTTCAGTCAAATTTTTCTGAATTCAAAGCAATGACTGATCTAAATAGAGTTGAACATTTGTGAGATTGCTGATGTTACTGACCCAAGAAAGAGACAAACTGAGAGGAGCTGTTTAGTTCTAAATTTAGTGAGTCTTGACCAAATGTAACCAAGTTATTATTTCTTTTACAAAGTCTCAAAAAAATGGGGATATGATACCCTTACAGAATAATTGTTCATTTCCCGGCCTGATGATGACTGAGTCCTGATGAGACCTGAGGTGGGAATTTGAACTTCAGATGGACCAGCTTGCTTTGCATCAAGAAAACCTCCCTTGATTGCCCCCATTACACCTCTCAAAGATATATCATTTTTGGTTGCCATGGATACTAGGAAAGAAGTATGGGTAGATCTGCACAAATCCATAATCACGACTCACTTCTGTAAAAATCAACCAGAACTTCAGGCCCCACCACAAAAAGATCCATAGCATCATTTTGAATAGAAACAAATTTACCTTTCTCTGACATTGAAATAATACCTTTAAAAGCTAAAGTTCACCATAACACTTGGGCACCAACATGTCTGCATATTTATGGAAATTAGGAATGCCCATCAACACCATAACTACCTTCACTTCAGTTCTGAATTTGACTGAAAGAAAATTATTGTAAACTACCCTTTATTTCCTAATATACCAGGTGCCTCTCTTGGTTTTGTCCACAGAGACAACATCAAAATTAAAGCACTAGGAGATTTTCTTCATAATCAAAAAGGGAAATATTTATCCCAAAATCCTACAGGGTAAAGACAAAAAATGTATGATTACCAAAAGACATCATTTACAGAAAATCTGAAAGTCAATAAACTAATATATGTTTTCAGTCCCTTCAAGAGCCAAATACTGGTGCTATTAAAGAAAATTCAAAACCACCCAAGTTCAGAAAGTTTCTACTCTACTAAGAAACATGAAGCCTGCATACCAAAACA
Organism: Fukomys damarensis; assembly: GCF_012274545.1. Lineage (NCBI taxonomy): Eukaryota > Metazoa > Chordata > Mammalia > Rodentia > Bathyergidae > Fukomys > Fukomys damarensis. The sequence continues at coordinate 24,743,035 of NW_022900927.1, read as the reverse complement.
ATTTGAAAGCAGCACAAGGCTACTCTAGTCTAGTCATATTCTGGAAAATATGGCACAGATAAGTCCTATAGGCATGAAAAAACAGAAAGTTTTGTGGAATGTAATGATCAAAGAAAGTCTTCCTAAAGAAGAGAAGCCTTGAGGCAGATTTGATTTGACTTGGAGTCAAGTAGAGAAGAATTCCAGGGCTGAGGATGCTGCCTCCTTTCATCAGACTGCTAAGGGAGGCTTCTCTGGGGAGATGGTGTTTGAGCTGAGACCTGACTTATGAAGAGGGATCAACCTGCAGACATCAGGCACAGGAAACCACAAGAACATACAAAGTAGCTCATGTTCACATTTAAAGACAGAAAGAAACCAACATGGCAGGCCCACAGGGACAGGGGGGAAATGATGTAGGTGAAATCAGCAGAGCTGGCAGAAACAGATTAAATTAGCTTGTTTGTGCCCTTCCTTTTAATTACAATAGTCACTGAATTATTTCCAGTTTTGGCAAGGATTTCTGGTAAGCCAGTTAAATTGCATCATTTATATCTGTAAAAAGCCACTAGCTATGAGGAGAATGGATTGTGGAAATAGGAACAAGGACCAAAGCAGGAAAACCAGTTATGGGAGACCTATCACAAAGACAGAGGTGAGGACCAGGGAGGCAGCAGCTAGGTGAGAGGAGCAAATGTCCTAGAGATGTCCTGAAGGACTTGCTAGTGATTGTGAAGCAAGAGAAAAGAGGAGGGGACAAGTGGAAAAGGAGGATGGCATGTAGGTGTATGACTGCACCATTTAGAAAGTGATGATACCCCTTTCTGTAATGAGGAAGGCTTGGAAAAAAAAAAAAACTTGGTCAGCAAAAGGGAAAAATTAAAAGTACCTTATTAGGTATGTTATGTTATGCCTGTTTTATAATTATGTGGTGAATACAAACTATCTGGAGAAACTTGATAGTAAAAGCCTAACCAATAAGGTGTTTGTTTTTCTTATATAACAAAGATCTCAGGAAGGCTGAACGGTTCAGGGTCATAGAGCTTTTTAAGACCCCCTTTTCCTGCTCAAGCATCAAAACATAAATGGCATTCATTCTCATAGTCATTCTATGAGTATAAGATGCGTTCCATCATCGACTTCTGGTCCAGATTTAAGGTGGGATTTAAAAAATAGAAACAAAATGGGGAAGAAAATATGTCTAAATGAAGGCTGAACAGAAATCCCCTGAAGTCCTTGGCTGATTCCCCATGGGTAACCTACAGCTGCAAGGGAGTCTGGAAAATGTCACTTTCACATTGCTACCCACAAACAATACCAAGGCTGTAGTGGGAAAGTGAATTTTGGGAAGGCAGGCAGTTTGTGCAACTAGAATACATAAATAATAGTGAAATTAATTGGTTATAGGAGTTTGAGGGCCAGGGGAGTATCTAGAGATATAAAAATAGTCATCAACCTGTAAATTATATTTAAAGCAATGGTAAAAAGTAAATTGAGATATGAAAAAAAAAAAAGAAGAAGAAGAAGAGAACTCCAGACTAAGCTTGAAAACCTTCGACATTCTAAGGTCCAGGAAAGAAGGTAGCAAAGGAAGTTGAAACAGCAGTTATATAGACATAAAGATAATCAAAAGAATGTGCTGAACAATGGTGAGAGGTCAATTTAGGAAGACAGGGAAGTGGCCACTGGAATTGGAAACATGGAGATTGTCGGTAGCTGTGAAAAGAATAGTTTCAGTAAAGTGACATGGACCAGATTTGGAAGGGTTTTGAAGAGTGACTTGCAGGTAAGAAACTAAGGACCGAGTATAGAAAACTTTCCCCAGAATCTTTGCTATACAAGAAACAGAGACAAAACAGTGATAGTGGAAACGTGATCAAAAAAGGTTTGTTGGGGCCAGAGATTTGGCTCAGTGGTGCCACCACCTGCCTTGCAAGCTCAAGGTCCCAAGTTCAATCGTCGGTACCAAAAATAAATAAATAAAAGAGGTTTGTCAGTTTGTTTGTTTGTTAATTTGCTTGCTTTCAAGTAGAAGATACTAGAATATGTCTCTCGGCTGATGGGAAACTGAATACTAAGCTGAGAAGTTGAGATTTAATTTTAAAAACATCACAAGTCTTCAAGCAAGAAATTGGCATGATGAAGTCAGCTTTTCAGGTAGACCGATCTAAAAACAGCTGCTTAAAATTGTGCAAAACTGGAAAAGTACACATAGCAATGTAAAGCGCGCTAGATGTTACCCAAAGGAAACTGACTAATGCAATAGAAAATGGCCTTAAGGAAGCCTCTGAGTTAAATCAGCCATGCTTCTTTCAGCGGCTGAAGAATGGGCCCCAGAAGGAGCACTCAGGATTGATTTCCCTCCAAAAAGCAAATTCTAAACTTAAAGTCTGTCTCTGAGAGATCATCACAAAAACTCCAAACACTGTGAAATATCTGAGTATAAAATAGTGGTGGCATCACTAAAATCTGCTAAATATTAAATGGATGAATGTGTTGGATCAGCACTTATTTTTATTTTTATAATTTATAGAGCTGTGTAAATGTATATGATCCTTTATAGAACATAAAGCACAAAAAAACAGAATTCCTGTCTTATGAACTTTATAGTCTCATTCAGACATAAACTAAAACACTGGATGATGACCCCTAAAGTATATTTTTACCCAAAGTGATTGGGGAAGACATAAGTACTGCCAACACAATTAATCAATGTCTTTCATCCTCCTTGAGTGCAGTCCTCCACTCTAATAGAAACCCTGCATAGAACATAGTTACTTACCAAGTTGTTTTTATTTTTTAATATAAGTTGCATGTACATTCTAAAATATCTGGAAATGAAAATGCATTTATTCCCACGATTCCTCACTGGTACTTCTCTAATACCAATTATGATTTCTTAAAATACTCAAATCAAGTATGTTCGGAGCACACAGGGCACAGCAATCAAGTGACCCCATCAGTTCTCAGAAGGAGTTGGCAGCCAGCAAAGGAAGTGATTCATCCAATTAGCAGAGGTGGAACTCAAATACGGGAACCCTGACACCTGGGTCCTTTCCCTCGTACCTCTTCCAAGCCATTCATAGAGCTCCTATTTGTTTATTTTCTGATGGAACTCTTCTATGTCATTTTCTCTGAAATTCCTCAGTATTTCACTGCACTTTAACAAAAAAGCATTAGTGGAGAACAAACACTGCTCTCTACAGTTCAAATCCCATATTGTGATAGCTCAGCATCAAAAAATCCATATTTTACACAAAACCATATCTGACAATAGGCTCTTCTATTTCTAGATTTTAGTTTTTAGTTTTTTCCCCATTCAAATCCAGTGCCCACTCTCAGCAATGACATTTAAATCAACCTGAAGAGAAAGAAAAGAAAAACTTGTAGTTTTGAGATTTGGGTCCCTAAAACAGCAGCCTACAGAAAATAGTATACAATATGTGGTAGATTTATTGGCTGTGAAATTACAGTTTAAGCAGTAAAGCTTTTTAAAAGTGTTAGGAATGTAAAGAAGCATGTAAACAAACTGATTTTCATTATTTGTTGAAGTAAAACAGTTTGCCTTTTCCCCTTGCCTTTCTTTCTTCCTTTCTCTTTATAAATGTTTTACAAGCACTTGCTCGGGCATCATTTCCTTTGTGAAGCTTTCCTGAACAGCACTCCCTGCAGAAGGAGATTTATCTGTAGAGGTGCTGAACGATTTGTAGCTAAAGCTCTGCAGTGGTTTCTGTGGATGTTAAAAACGAATAAAGCATCATACCAATCAAAGGTTTTACATTTATGTTATTGTGATGAATAAGAAAGGTGAATGGTCATTATTGTTAAGCAGCTGATAGCCTGATACTTTACAACTACAAAGTGGAATAGAGAAAATTCATGCAGCCCACTAATTTCAACAATGAAGAAAACGAAAGCTAATAAGGAGAATTGGTACGCCCAGGATCCCACAACTAGTTAAAGGCTGAGCTAGGCAGAACCTTATAAAGTGTAAGGAATTATAAAACTACATCCCTAAGGAAGCTCTTGTGTGATACTTTCATCTTCAGGTTTCATCCTCCACAAAACCACACCTATCAGATGATTCAGTCTTCCCCATGAAGCCAATGGGTCAGTGACTGATGATGTCCGAGACCAAAACCAACTGCCAAGAAAGGTCAATCAAGCTTAGACCCAAGCTCTTCAAAACCAAATCCAGGAGAGATGAGGCAATTAATTTGGAAGGAGAACACTATGAGAATATAGCATGGCATTTAATCTGTGAGCACAACATCAATGCATTCAATCAGACCCCCAAAAACCCTCACCTAAATTCTAAGGGATGGCAAACTTGGCTTTTCTATTTCCAAACACCATATTTGTTGTCTATATTACAATCATTGGATAGGGTACCAGCATAACAATTGTGCACAACACTATGCTTTGTTGAATTGAGTATGATGTTACCTCTCTTGTGTTAGCCACAAGAATATAGTATGTCAAACTGTTCAGCAAGAAATATGGAATCTTTTACATTCAGAAAAAGAGAACTTGTTGCAATTTAAAAGTCAAGCAATAAAAGTATTTCCAAAAAATTTTGGGCTTATCAAAATACTGCCAACTCAGTAAATGCTAGCTACAGATTTTATGATTGGTGTCAGGCTCCTAATTCACAAGAACACTTATAAGACCATAAATCCATCAATATATGACTTCTACTCCTATTGAATATATACTAATTAAGACAGATAAAAGCTCCTGAAGCTCAAGAGAAAACACTGTGCGTGGTCAGAGAAAGGAGAGGCAGTTGATAGATTTTATTTCCCACCCACATACCTTCTTCACACAAAGGACCGTGTAAGTGACAAACACACCTGTATCTATTCTCTCTGCATAGTATCTGACATTCTGAGTCATAGTATCTTCATTCCAGAGCATTGAGTCTCCTTTTCCAGCTATTAACAAGCGTCTCAGTGCTGTCATTATCCCAACAACACCCTCAGAGGATGTCCTACCAGCCAGAGGAAATCCTTTCATAAGGACCCTGTGGGTCATTTTTCTTACCTGGGCACTTGATCAACAAATTATGAAGAAAAGCTTGCTTTTCTGAGATCAATGGAGTACTCCTCCAAAACAGTTTCTATAAATAAAGATAAGGACACCCCCTTCCCTACCCATGGTAGAAAGGAACTTTGTAATCTCAACGTGAACTCTTTGAATCTGGGGTGGGGGGAGGAATGAGAGAGCCCAACCTTAAGACTTCTTAAGAAAACATGCAAGAATAGTGGTCATTTATTCACTTGCTCAGCATATATTTGAGTGTTTACTCTGAGCCAGGTATAGTTCTAGAGAAATAGGGGTGAAAGTGACTAAATACATAGCACATTAGAAGGGTGATAAATGGAGAAAAGTAAAATAAGGAAGGAGAGAGAGAGTTGGGAAGTTGGAATGCATTATAATTTTAAATAAAATGCTAAAAAGATGACATCTGAGTAAAGACTGTAGAGGACAAAGGAGTAAGACAGGCAACTGCCTAGAAAAGTTGCAGAAGTAAGAGCCAGTTCAAAGAGCATAAGGGGACGCATACCTGGCATGTTAAAGGAAATGAAAGAAGAGCAGAGTGTCTGGAATGGAGATACTGAGGGAAGAACAGTAGGTGGTAATGACAAAGAGAAAATAGATCTTATAAATCATGGTAAGCACTTACCGCCAAGTGAACTTGGGGACTCCTGAAGTCTCTCCAACAGAGAAGCGACATGCTTTGACTGACAATGCAGAAGACTTTTTTTTGGCTACTGTGTTGAGCATGGACTGGGGCCAGCAGGGCATGATGAGGAAGAGGCAGAGAAAGGAGTTATGAAGCTGTTGCAGATGACTGTGGCTCAGGCTAGGGAAGTAGCAGTAGTGGTGGTGACAATGATCAGCAGTGGGCATATTTACAAACAGAGCCAAAAAATAACAGATAAGCTGATGTAACACATAAAAGAAAGAAGTCAAAAATCTTCACAGTTTTGAACCCAGATAGCTGAAAGGATGAACTGAAATGCAAGAGAGACAAGTTTGAAATGGAGAATCAGAAATTCTGTCTGGGATTAAACTTGGGTTGTTTCTTAGACACGCGCACGTGTCCACATGCACAGAGCCAGGAATTCTCTGGTAGAATTCTTATAGAATTTAATTTGTGACTTCCTCAATGGCAATGTGGTAAGATATTCTCAACATTTTACCGTTAAGATATAAAAAACATTCAGTTTGTTGCTTGTCACATTGTTTTCGAAAGTGGCTTAGAGTGCAACAGGAGAAGAAGTCACCCCCAGCCAACTCCACACCATAGATTCCGCTCCCTGGCTGTGTCAAACTTCCCAGTCCTAGTCGGCTCTGCATTTTGGTTCACCTCAGCACAGGGCTGCAAAGGCACTGACTAACAGACAGCCCTGACATGGACAAGGCCAACTTCCCAGGAGAGAAGGTAAGCCCCAACGAGTTGGTAGTATCAGAGAGAAATAATGGATGGGCCAGCAGCAGCACTAACCCCGAGAAAAGCCCACAGGTGTAAACAACAAATGCATAAGGTTTTACTCCAAGAGTGACTTCATCATGGCAGGCTTCTGTTGGAGAGGAAACCCATTACAGTGCCCACCACATTGCTAGAATTTAATCTGCCATTTTGGGAAAGGGTAGAGTGTATGAAACCAAGCCACAGAACAACTGCATTACAGCATCACAGAAGGATTTTCAGTGTTACCACTATCACAGTGACTGCATGAGAGACAGCCAAGGAGACAGACATGAAGAAGAGAAAGACCAGATATAGATGCCCTAAGAAGTTCAAGAAGTTCAGGCCAGGCAGGACATAAGGTCCACCCTCCATGCTGGAAGGCCAGGACAGTGGTGTGGCTTTCAGAGGTGGTTGGATCTGAAGGTGATGGCATGGAGTACACCATCTGCTAGAGCCTCCACCCCACTGCCTACATCCAGCAGAGACCAGTGATCTGATTGTTACCCCATTTACCAATGTGGGTGGGAATATACCTCAGCTTTGATAGGTGCCACACTCTGGGGTTTATAGACAGAGGGGATCTCTGGAGTAGGGGGCACCTTACAAACCAACAGTCTATCAAACTGGGCAGATAGGACAGTGACTTGCTAAATTCCAGGACCGCAGGTCATGGAATAAAATAGCTCATTGGGAAATACACAGGAAAATTTTCTGGACTGATTTGACACAGGAAATTTTTTCTGGACTGATTTTCACACACACACATATACACACCCTTTTTTTTGTTTTTGGTGATGGTAGTAGTGGTATTGGTGGTGGTAAAACTCTTAAAATGATTGACATAGGCTATAACTTTCTGAACAAAAACTGGCTGGGGGGAGAACAAGAACACTTCTTCATTATTAATGGGAATGTAAACTAGTACAACCACTATGGAAGTCAGTGTGGAGATTCCTCAAAAAAATAAAAATAAAAATTCCATCTGAGCCCACATTCCCCTTCTAGGTATCTTCCCTAAAGAGTTAGACATCGTATTACAATAATCCTCCTACTTAGAGCAGCAAAATCCATAATAGCTAAATCTTGGAAATGGCCTCTATGTCCATCAACAGATGAATGGATTTAAAATGTGGTATTTACACATAATTGAGGACAACTCTGTATGAAGAAGGATAAAGCTGAGTGCACTGTGATATTATAATGTTACGTAAAATAAATCAGACACAGAAGCTTAAACATCTCACAATTTCTCTTATATGAAAAACTCAAAATATAAGAAAGAGCAAACTAATAGATATACAATAGGAAATAGGGAAATCTTTTCAAATGAGAAGATGTAATGAGTATTCAAGGATGGAGAAGGTGGGGAAAGAAGGGAAAGAATGGAGATGAAAGCAACAAGAACTGGGAGAAAAAAATGGGGATAGAACTTCCACAAATAGGAAATAGGGAGGCAGAAAGAGCAGGGAGGTACGTTATTAGATGAAAAAAAAGAATTAAGATGCATATATCAACTCCCCACAATAAATGTAATCATTATATACTGCGAACATGTACTAATAAAAGTAAAACATTTTAATTGCCTATAGACTCAGTTTCCTCTATATAAAGTCTTTTTTCTGTTCCATTGGCCAGTCTAAAATTTGAGGTGACATAATTTTAGTACTGGCATTTTAAGATGTAGGATAATTTCCTTGATCTCCTAGGCCACGCATTTGCCTCCCTTTAGGAATTTGATAATACAGGAATCATTCAGTTTCTACCTTTAGCCTCTTTTCCAAAAATTTCCTTAAATCCATCTATGACTAAATTGTAAGAAGGAGCATCTCTTATACCAAACTAAAATGTTCTTAAAGAGTCAATAAACGCATAGCAGAACTACTCGCCATTTTGTATTGATTTTTTTCAGTCTTGGGTTAGGTCTGTCTTGTATTGAGTATATGCAGCTCAGCACACAGCTCAGGAAACAGCCATGCAGTATAAAAGTAAGAAATGACTCATGCAGTTAAGAGTCAAAAGATATCTCTTTTGGCTACAGTGATGCCTCTTGCTCAGTTTGTAACAATGACAGCTGTAAATTTCCAGGTTGATCAGTTCCTCAAATCTAAACAAGGAAAGATAGACGTGCCTCATCTAATAAGGAAACTGTGAGACTTTTACAGCCTAAAACCAAAGGAATTATTTCTTCCTGCATACTCCCCACATGCCAAATAAATATCTTGAGCTTTTTACCTATATTCCCATCCCTAGATAATCAAAATCGTAAATAGGTACATTCTATTTATGACTCTACCTTATCAAGCTCACCCACTAAAATACCACTACATGTAAGTAAAATGTATCTCTGTAACTCCCTAATACACATATATTTACACAAATAATACCTTGAACCAAACAAACATGCTCATTCAAGGAAGGCGTGTGTTTATGGTATCGCCTGACAAAAACAGAAGGTAAGTACTACAGTTAAAACTGATTTCAAGCTTTGGGGATCTACCTACATGCTATAATTTCCACTTTCATTCAATTATATAATATTACCAGCCTGTAAATAAATATCAGAAAAAATATTTGGATGTTATAAAAATATACATTCACATCTCAGTGACTCACTGGTGATGAAATGAAACACCAATGAGTTCTTCTGATTATCATACAAAAATTCCTGGAAAAAATAGAATCACAGGACCCGAACAGGGCTTCAGCGATACTCTGGGTGTGTAATTCTCAAATGAGCTTTATTAATTCTCTCTTAAGGAAACATGACCTATGTATAATGCTAATTTATTTGCTATTATAAAGAAATCAAATAATAACAAATGCTGGCCGGTGGGGGGGAAGAACAAGAAGAACCTTGCAGGTTATTCTCCAAGATGGACTCAGATTAGCTTCCTGGCCCCTCCCTACATTGTGCTAGGGTTGGTGTGTGACCAACAAAATAAAGCATAAATGATGGTGCATAACTTCTAAAATTAGCTTCTGTTATGGTTATTCTATCTCACTTTTGTGGATCCCTTGCTCAGCATGACCAACTGCAAGGTCATGACCTTCAATAGAAGGGATCCACATGGCAAGGAACTCAAACTTCCTGACAACAAACACATGAATGAGCTTGGAATGGTTCCTCCATCCCATCAGAAGAATGCAGCCTGGTCAACAGCTCGATAGCAGCCTTAGGGGAGACCCAGAGCCGAAACCACCAAGCTGCTCCTGGATTCCTGACCCTTAGTAACTATGTGAGATAATAAATATGTGATCCTTCAATATGCTAAATGTTGTAGCAACTGGTACCATAACAACAGGTAATTAAATAGAGATTAACAAAAATCTAATATGCTAACAGGTTTACATAAAAACAGATTGTGATCCATTTGCAATCAGTTTTAGAAAAGATTGAAAATAAGCAAAGGCAGACAATAAAATCTCTTCAGGTATTACAGCTAGACCCTGAAATATGGTTCATGTTGATGATATATAGTCATTACCTGTAAATGCAAGTTCATGTAGCCAAAATTTGAGAGTTCTTCTTATTCAGGCTATGTGCTACCCCTGAAATGCCATCTTCTTTCCTTTCACCTGAGCCAAGGTACAGGCTTTGTGGCCCAAGTCCATGTTCAACTCCTTCTGAAAACCTTTCAGATCACCACAGCACCAAGGTGTCTGTCTACCTTTCCTCAGTGGAATACAATTGTATACCACAAGTTTGTGATTGTTAATCAAGAATTAGTTTAATCTCCTTAAGCACCTGAAAACAGAAGCATTATTTTATAGTTTCCCTGCCTTTCACTCCCTCCTGTCCTTATCACCATACATCATTCATTCACTGGTACCAGGACCCTGACTCATAACCATCTGAGCAATTTTGTGGCATAAACTATGCTAGCTATGGAATTTCAACCTCCTTATAAATTTCTCCTGGATTCTAGGGCACAGAGCTGAAAATTACAATGCCTCAACTCTTGCAGCTATGATTCTGGTTATAAGCTAGATTCTGCCAATGAGATGCACATTTGTGAGATTTGGAAAGGAGAAAAGAGATGGAGTCCTCATTTTTTCAGCTGTAATTGAGAAGAAACAGGCCCAAGATGAGTGAGCATCTATAGCAGTCAACCAGTTTCAAGGACATAAAGAAGAGCACAAAGGCAGTAATGGTAGCCACAGTGGCAGTTTCCTGATCCTAGAGCATGAGACTTTGCCTCTGCAAGTCCAATTGAACCTCCTGTGTCCTTCATCCCTCTATCCACTCGAATGATTTGTAAACATCTCATTCCTAATAATGAATCTCTTACTAGCTAAAATATCCCACTGGCTTTGCTGCCTGCATTGAACTCTAGCATATAACCCATATTGCTTTATTACTTGTGAAAGCCTGTGCCGACAACCTGATAATTTTTTTGTTTCATTCATTGATCCACCCAATACTTGGTAGATATTTTCTAGGTGAATAGATAGAAAAGAAACTATGAAAGGAAGGAGGTTGATTTCAGTGTTTGGTAAAAATGCTGTGTGTACTCCAGAAAGAAATGATGAGACAGAATACTCAAAGATCTGCAGGTAAGGATGAGGTCCAAAAGGTTCATTCAATACCCTGTAGTACTGCAATGTCAGGTGAAGGGATTTAATTCTCACAGTTTGTTGATTACTTTAATTATGTCTAGACCAAAGCAAATATTCCTATTACTTGAGGTAGAAGCATTGGGAGAGGGTAAAGAAGAGAATACAATGGTTAACCGTAACTTTTTCTTAAATGCTTTGCATGGAACAAACCAATCATATTGCCACAAAATCTTCAAAAACATTTCAGTAACTACTACAGTACTTTGACATCAACTTAGAGAAGTAGAATCACTTTCAATGCCCCTGCTTGCTACAGCAAAATTCAGAACAGAAAAAAGAAGGCATTAGCAGAACTTTCTTGCACAGGTATTATAAGAACCTCAGCCTTCCTAATCATTCCAACAAAGCATGCTTCTAAGCTCCTAGAAGGTATAGAAAAATATTATTAATGAAATGTTAATGTTAATTAAAGCTAGAATATTAGTTTTTGATCAAATTTATTATAGAATGGAATTATATTTTAAGTGTTATGTGTATACTTGATACTACATTAGTATTTCAACTACAGTGCCTATTTTTATAGCATTTTGGATCATAGTTTTATAATTTTAAATGATTATAAATGTGTATGGTAGTTGTAGCTTTATCATATGGCTAATGATATTTGTAATGCTGTGGTACCCAGAACTAAATATGAAGCACATACCCAGTTATAACACTTTTTTTCTTCATGAATGTTACTGTTTTTTCATTCCCTGGAACATACTGTAGTCAAACCTAGGTATTGCCTCTACTTTTTCAGGCATTTCCCACAGGATTTAGAACAGTGCTAGGTATAGAGGTGTCCAATAATTTCTTGTTTCTTGACTATATTCTTTCATGAGATCACATCAAAAAGAAGGAAAAACTGTACCTTTAAAAAGTAGTGATTTCTTGACTTGGCATGCTCTCCTTGCTTCTGAGTGCTTTCTTCATGTCCTTTTTTTACAGGGGGGCTTTCTCATCTCAATGACAGCCCATGAACTACAAAAGACTAACTTCATGAATCTGGTAACAATGTTAAAACCAATTCTCCAGCAAATCTCCTGTTGCTCTGTCTCTGCTCTGACTGGAATTTGTAGGATTTCTCTCTGAGCCTGTATGCCAGCGCAGCCATGTCTCACTCCCTCAGTGTTACCTGGTTCTAAAACTCAGTGACTCATTCAATTATCATACACTGGGGACCCACCCTTCCAAGCACTGTAAAACAGTGGAGCATGTGTTTAAGAGGACAGGCTCTGAAGTCTGGCCTGTATCTTCATATCCCAGCTTTACCTGTTAGTTACTGTATACCCTTGAATAAATTGTTAACCCCTCTGCACCTCAGTTTCATCACTACTACCACAGAGATTAAATTAGTACCTACCTCACAAGGTCATTTTAAAATTAGAGGAGTTAAAAGAAGCCATTTAGGACAGTATCTGGCACACCAGCTTTGGAGATCCAAACTTGAGTGGGTAATCCTAGAGTCATGAAAACCACACAGTCTTCTAAAGAAAGCAGAGCTTCAATCCATGCAATCTGTACAGCATGAGTATTGTTTCAAAGGGAAGCACAGACTGAACAAGGTGTTTAAATTGGACCAGCGCTCTAGGTAAGCTTCCCGTGAGTCAGTATTTGAGCCAAGCTCTAACTCAAAACGTCACATTCCAGCCAGAATTCAGCAATGACATAGAAAAGGCCTGGAGTAAAGCCTGAAAGTGACCAGAGGGACTGAAAGTGGTTGAAGTTAACTGAAGAAGGAGCTGAGGACAGGGGATGGATAACAGACAGCTGTTGATGGTATTGACTTCCCATCTACGAGATGTGAGCTTTAACAATAAAGAGGTACCACTGAAAAACTTGGACCTTTAAAAGATCTTCATGGCCTGAGGGTAGAAACAGATGTGTCAGGCAACTCCAAATTTCAAGATCTGCAGAGATAGATAGGAAACTACGGCCCTGTCCATTTTCTCCTCATTATCTGTTGTCACTGTACAAAGTGTTTGTCAAACAGTTGCTCTATGCTCTCTCCTTACCCAACGTTAATACCCTTAATGAAGTTGACTCAAAATAATAACTTTTAAATTAGGTATGTATTCTATATAATTCCATTATGTGTGCTATATTAAAATAGAACTTTAGACCATCTGTATTTGAATGGCTCTACTAGAAAATTAGTAATGTGACAGCCTCCATTGTTCTATGAAATTTCCATTCATTCATGAGGTGAATCTGTCCAAAGATACAGATGAGTATCGTAACTCTATTTTTAACTTCCTATTCTTCCCAAGTGAAAACAGGTTAATTATATTTCAGAAGTAACCTTTTCCTACATTTAGATTAGTAAAGGTATCAAATAATTTCATAATGGATAATAAAACTCCCATTAGGGTTATGAATTATATTAGTATGAATCTTTTCCAAAGTCTTAAACTGTTTTAGCTGATATTTTAACTGTCTTAAAATTAGGTTATAATGTACTTTTTAAAATTTCTTTCATGGTTTAATCCCAGTTCACCTGAAAGCAGTGATCTTAACCACTATGCTGTATGAGTTCTACTTCTCTTTTATATAAAGTGTTTAGTAATTCTTTATCTAACACTCTTACTGTTTATGCTCCCGTATATTCTGAAACAGGCCCTTATATGGCAAAAACAAGACTAATTGTTCAAGAAGTCTCTCTCTGCCTTAGAACATTCCATGAATGATAGGTAGAGAAAATAATTGCTTCTAGACATAGCCATTGTAATTGCACACCCTTTCCTGTGTAGTTTTCTCTGGACACCTGTTCCAACTGCTATTCATTACTAAAAACTACCCTTTCTCAACAAAATGCTCCCCCAGCCAATCTTTTTGAGTAACAAGATCCATGCATCCTTATGAATGTCACTAGTACTTTGACAGAAATTCATTATTTGAGTTACTCTGAAATATCTTTGAAATTCAAATAAGTAGCCTTGAACTATGACTACATGTATGCAAAATATTTATTTGAGGAGTAACAAATAAAAATTAGTCACCCTCTGAGACAGTTAATCATCTCAGGACAAATAACAGTGTTATTAAACTTCTTACTAAAGTCATAGAATCGATATGCTCAAGACTGATATTCTTTGCTTAGCTAGATTTTAGTTTACCCTGAAACCTCTCCTAGATTCATTTGTGCATCCCTCATAAAATCCAGTTTTAACCAAAACTCTGTTAAGTCAGCATGAACCTGTTATCAGGTTACCTCATCCTCCCCTAGCCCCCTCTTGATGTCTGATCATCCTGGCCTGTCTTTAGCAAGCATCCTGGTTTTTGGTTTAACCAATACTCTTACTCCTGGTGTTGCCTCTTAGCAATTTTCCATCCATTGATCCCTATCCCTGCTTCTGACTAAAAATTCTCTACTTATCCATTCAGCTCAATTTCTCCACTCAACTGCAAAATTCTGCTGTGTTCCCTGTGCCTCTTGTGATGGCTCTGAATAAAGTCTTCTTTACAAGCTTTAGTGTGTATCATTGAATAAATTTTTCTTTAGTTAAAAAAAAATTTTTTTAGCCAGGGGATTTAGCTCAGTGGTTCCGCCACCTGCCTTGCAAGTGCAAGCACAAAGTCCCTAGTTCAATCCCCTATACCAGAAAACTCGTGTACAAAAAAAAAAAAAAAAAAAAAAAAAATTGACCTACAGAAATTTTTATTAGTTTTTCTTGATGCCTAACAAACTAACAAATTGCCACAAACTTGGCAGCTTAAAGCATTCACTTATTATCTCATATTTTCCACAGCTCTGGAGTCTGGGAAAAGCTTAATAGGATCTTTGATTCTGGTCTCACATGGCTGTATTCCAGTCTCTGGCCAGGCTATATATTCGTATGGGGGCTTATCTGGGGAAGAAACTACTTCAAAGAATCTACTTCATTTAGGTTATCGGCAGAATTCATTTTTCTGTCTCACTCTAACCAAAGTCCCTAACATCTTCTTGGTGATCAGACGAAAGCCAGCCTCCTAGATCGAAAGGCTGGCCACCACTCTCAATGGCCTTCTTCATTAGCGGTTCATGACATGAATCATGCTTCAAGACCAACAGGAGAATCTCCAGTCTGCTAAGACTCTACTTTATGCATGTATTTTATGAGGTAATTTTTATGATCACAAAAGTGACATTTATCACCTTGGCCATATTGTATCTGTGTGATGAAAGTCTTAGATTATATCCTCACTCAACAGGAGCAGATTATACAAGAGGGACTTGTCATGTGTTTGGCAGTTAGGGGCTTAACTTCTACAATACTTTCTTCCATGAAATACATTCCGCTTTACTATTCTAAGGGGGATAGAGTTTAAGTAATCATACTAAAATGTTATTCATTTGGGAGGTTTACCATTGGAAGGTCATTGACACAGACCATGATAAAAAATTATTTTAAAAGAAAACAATTACTCCAATTAGTATGCTTCCCTCCACATTTAGACACACAATGGAGGCATTAAAAGTTTGTATGCACCTGACTTTGGTACTTTTGAGAAGAGCAAATTAGATTTTCAAGGTAGGAGAACACCTACCATGCTCCTCACTTATCTTACTTAAGGCAGGCTGGTAGCAATTAGCTCAAGAATTGAGTGTGTTACTATTAGGTATGTTTTGCAGTTCCACTTCATTAGCATGCCTGCATTTTCTGCATAAATCTGCTTCAGAATGTTCTCAGAGGGGTTAAGCCTGGATGTGGAAGCAGTGCAGCCCTTTATCAAGGAATTCTTGACAAGACTATCTGGGTTAAATGCAGCTGGCCCACAGTGGGACAAAAAAATTGTTTTTTGTGATATAAGTTTCCATAAGAAACTTGTACATTTCTCAAGACTATCTCATAAGTCAATGTCATAGGCTGACAACATGTTTGACAATTTCTGTTCCGGGATGTGCCATGATTAGAATCCTCAGGAATTTTTCAGATCAGAACTGAAGGCCATAAATAGATAATGATATTGATTGCCATAATTTTGGCTTTGCCAAATGTAATTCAGAGAAAAACCTCAAAAGGGGTCTGATATTGCTGCTTTTGACATAAGTTCAAAAAACAATATTATCTAAAAAGGTATTCACCAGAGTACAAAATAGGCAATGACTGTATTCTTTTACTCTTGTCATCTCTCCTATCACTCTCAACATTGTTACTGTCTAAATGACCTGTTTAAAGAAATACCAAAACTTAGGTGGAAAATTCACACACAGATTTGAGGCAATCATTACAATGATGAAATAAAACCACAGCATAATCCTCAAAACATTTTTTTTCTATTAAAAACTAGAGAACTGGAACTTTTTTGTTTCAATAATGTAGATATTATGGGAAAATTAAGAGAACCAATTACTTGATATGTTTATAGAAACTGTCTAAAACATCTCCATTACTTTATATATGTAATTAAATTAGTAAGAAAAATAAGCTAAGCGTGGGGAATGTACGCCCGTAAGCCCAGATACTCGAGAAGTTGAAGCAGAAGGATCAAATGTTCAAGACCTGCCTGGACAACTTAGACCCTACCTAAGAAGAGTGAAAAGGGCTGGCAGTGTAACCCAGTGATAGAATGCTCCCTCAGTTCAATCTTCAGTGCCACAAAAAATTGAAAACTAAGCCAAAATTTTGAAAGTTGAACCTCCTTCTTCCTTCATTCTTTCACTCACTTACTACTCAACAAGCCTGCAAAGTTCCCTGCTGGTCAGTGGTGATTGATGCAAAAGTCCTAGCCTCATGTGTTTATATAATGTGATTTATGAAATATGTGTGCAATTCTTACAATTATTAAAATTAATAAAAAGTGAACTAGGATTTGGGATGTGGTTCAGTGGTAGAGTGCTTGCCTAGCATGCACAAAGCCCTGGGTTCTGCGTAACATGCTAGAAAATAAAGGAAAAACAGGAGGGTGTGAGGGCAGACAGGAGGGAGGGAAACAGGGAGGAAAAAGAAAAAGTGAATCAATAATGTAACGCCACTGAAGTACATACAACAGTATTTATACATGCACCATTGATGCAGGGTTAAATGCACATTTCATTGTTTTCACTTATGCCATATATATTTATGACATCAATAGCGTGTGCAATCCTAAATTCAGAATAAATGTTACTATAAAAATTTGTTCCCAAAGCCTGAAAACAAATTTTGGCCGGCAAAATTTACCAAGTGTTCAGCTTCTTTTTCATATTTTATTTTGATCTATTTTTAAGACTGATAGTGAAATGTTGTTTTCAAATAGTATATAATTATAACGTATCTTTAAAAGTATGTAGAGAGCACAATCAGAAGTCAGTGATCAACTGCCAAATAATTCTAAACCAGGCTGCTCCCCTAATCTGTTGGGTGTATGTGATGGAAAGGCACTAGGGAGGAGTCAGAGCAGCTTAGAGCCCAAAAGAGTGGAACATTTTGCACCGTTAAGCATGTTACTTAACCTCTCTCCAGTTCAGGTGTAAAATGGGTATAAATTCTACAATAGAAGTAAATACTAAATGGGGTGATGTGTCTCTACCTTGGCTACTACAAATAATGCTGCAGTGAACACAGGAATGTGGATCTGAGTTTCCTTCTTTTGGATATACACCTGGAACTGGGCTTGCTACACCATATGCTAGTTCTATTTTTCTTTCTTATTATGAATATCTACACTGCTTTTCCCTAGCAGCTGCACAATTTACAATCCCACCAACAATGAAAATGAGTTCCCCTTCCTCAAAGTCACTGTTCATACTATTATAGCTTGTCTTTTTGATCGCAGCCTTCCTAACAGGTTGTGAGATGTTATCTCACTGTGGCTTTGATTTGTATTTCCCTGATGATTTGTGATGGCAGCACTTTTTCACATACCTGCTGGCCATTTGTATGTCTTCTTTGGAGCAATGTCTATTCATATATTTACCTAGTTTTTAATCAGATCATTTGTTTGTATAGTACTGAACAATGTGAATTTTTTATGTCTTAGATCTTACCTTCTGGGCAGATGTATGGTTCATGCATACTTTCTCCCGATTTGTAGCTGCCTTTTCATGTTACTGTTTCTTCATCAAATACATGCTGTTTAGTTTGATGTAGTATAACATGTTTATTTTTGCCTTTAAGTGTGTTTTTTGGTGTCATCAATAAAGGCCAATGTCAAGGAGCTTTTCCCATATGATTTCTTTTAGGACTTTTACAGTTGCACAACTTATATTTAAACCAAGTTGTAGAAGCAACCTAATTTCTATTAATGGATGACTAGATGAAGAAATTGTGATATATATATTCCATTATATACATTAAATTATTATGCTGCTTTAAAAAATAAAAAGATCCTGAAACTCATGACAAGGTGGATGAACCAGGAAGAAACATTAGGTTAAACAAAATAAGGCAAACACAGAGTTTTTTAAAACTGCACAGTCTCTCTTATATATGAGATCTTAAAATATCAAATACAAAAAAAATTAGAGAACAAGGGCGGTTACAAGAAGCAGTGGGATGAGGCAATAGGGAATAGAGAGAAATGGGTCAAAGTTGCGCAGTTACCTAGGATAAATACAGATCATGAGGGCTATAAAAATTATTATATAGTATACTAAAATTTTTTTCATTAAGTTTATTCATCCATTATAGGTATACAATTCAGTTACATATGTTACTGGGAAATTGTACCTTTACATGATGTATCTTGGTTCTTATTTTTGTCCCATTCCCTTACCCTCCCTTCAACCCCTCAGCCCCTCCCTATTTACAAAGACTTTGTCTCCATTTTTTCCTTTTCTTATATTTTTCCTTTCCCTTCTTTCCTTTCCCCTACCCTGATCGCTTCCCCGTCCCCTTTAGACATTTTCTTCCCTTTTCACAATATTAATTTTGATCCTTACTTACACATTTAGTTTCTCACACCAGAGAAACAAGTCAGTATTTACACGTGTGTCCTATTAATTTCACTTAAGACTATGTCCTGAATGTGCATCCCTTTGCTATAAATGTTTCTAGTTTCTCATTCTTTATGGCTGTGTAGTAATCCATTTTATAAAAAATAAAAACACTCGTCTTCTTTATGCAGTCTCCAGTTAATGGGCAATTAGGCTATTTCTGAGGTTTAGCTATTAAAACTTGTGCTGCTATAAACATGGGTTTACATATATAAATGTGATATGATTCTTTTAATTGTTTTGGGGGAAAACCCCAGCAGAGGAATAGCTGGGTCAGATGGGAGGTCTAATCCTAGTTTTTTGAGGTATCTCCATTGATTGCCGCAGAGGTTACACCAGTCTGCACTCCCACCAACAATGAAGAAGGGTTCCTTTCTCCACACAGCCCCACCAACCTTTGCTATTGGTTGATTTCTTGATAGCAGCCATTCTTTCTTGGGTGAAGTGGAATCTCAGTGCTGATTTCATCTGCATTTCTTGAGTGACCAGTGATGTTGAACATTTTTTCATATATTTATCTGCTACTTTTATCTCTTTGCCTGAAAAATGTCTGTTCATTTCAGATGCCCATTTTTAATTGGGTCTTTATATATGGGGGGGGACTGATTTTTTTGTTGTTGTTGTTCTTTATATATTCTAGATAGTATTCCTTTGACTGAGGAACAGCTGATAAATATTTTCCCCACAGTGTAGGTTGTTTCTTAGCTCTGTTGGTGGCTTCTCTTGCAGTTCAGAAGCTTTTCAATAAGATGAGATCCCAGTTGTTGATTCTTTGTGCTAGTTCCTGTGTTACTGAACTTTTGTTCATAAAGACTTTTCCTATGTCAATGTCTTCAAGAATTCTACCTAACTTATCTTCCAGCAAGTTTAGTGTCTCTGTTTTAATATTTAGATCTTTAATCCACTTTGATTATACTTTAGTGTATGGTGAAAGATAGGGATCTATTTTAATCTTTGGCAGGTTGAAATCCAGTTTTTCCAACACCATTTATGAAAGAGGCTATCTTTCCTCCAATGAGGATGGTTGGTGCCTTTGTCAAAGATGAGGTGGCTGAGTGTGTCTGGAGTTATCTCTGTATGTTCTAATCTATTCCATTGATCCTCAGGTCCATTTCCTTGCTAGGGCCATTCTGTTTTTATCACAGTGGCTTTGTACTATAGTTTCAAGTCAGGAATTGTGCTACCCCCTTCCATGTCTCTGTTGACTAGAATGGCTTTTGCTATTCTAGGTCTCTTCTGGTTCCAAATGAATGTTTGGATTGTTTTCTCTAGTTTTGTGAAACATACTATTGGGATTTCAACTGGGATTGCATTGACTCTATATACCAATTTTGGAAGTAAGGATATTTTCACTCTATTGATTCTTCCTACCCAGGAACAAGGGTTGTCTTTCCATTTTCTTCTATCATTTTTTATCTCTTTTTCAGAGTGCTATAGTTTTCAATGTAGAGATCTTTTGCTTCCTTCTTTAGATTGATTCCTAGATATTTCATTTTTTAGGTGCTATTGTGAAAGCAATTATTTCACTAATTTATATCTCAGTGAGTCTTATTTTTGTACAAGAAGGCTATTGGTTTGTGAGTGTTGATCTTTTATCCATTTACTCTTCTAAATCTGTCAATTAAGTCTAGAATTATTTTGGCAGAGTATTTTGCATCTTCTATCTAGAGTATCATATCCTAACGAAATAATTACAGTTTAACTTCTCCCTTTCCAATTTTATTCTTTTATTTCTTTCTCTTGTCTAATTGCTGTGGCTAATTTGCCAGAACTATATTAAACAGGAGTGGTGATAGTAGATATCCTTGTCTTGTTCCTGATTTTAGCATGAAAGTTTTCAGTTTTTGACCATTGAGTATGATACTGGGTGTTGGTTTTTCATAGATAGTCTTAATCAAATTGAGATAAAGACCATCCATTCCAATTTTCTCTAGTGTTTTTATCATGAATGGGTGTTGAATTTTGTCAAATGCTTCTTCTGCATCTACTGAGATGATCATGTGGGGTTTTTTTCCTAGGCTCTGTTAATATAGTGTATTACATTTATTGATTTATGTACATTGAACCATCCTTTCATCCCTGGAATAAATCTGACTTGGTCAGATCTTCTTGATGACCCTCTATATTCTGTTTGCCAGTATCTTATTGAGGATTTTTGCATCTGTGTTCACTAGGGAGATTGGCCAGTAGTTGTCTTTTTTGGTTGGGTCTTGCTCTGCTTTTGGAAACAAGGTAATACTTGTTTCTAAGAATGAGTTGCAAAGTATTCCTTTGCTTTCAATTTCATTTGTTTTGTTTTGTTTGTTTTTTTTGAGACAGGGTCTCACTATGTAGTTGAGACTGACATGGAACTCATTAAGTAGCCCAGGTTGGTTTAACACTCACAACGATCCTCCTGCCTCAGCCTCTGAGTTCTTTGATTACAGGCATGCACCACCACGCCCAGCTCATTTGGTTATGTCCATTAATATTTGTTTTGTATAGTTGGAGGCACAAGTATTTGATGCATATATATTTATGATTGTCAAATCTTCCTCTTGGATTATCCCCTTTACAAGGATGTAGTGATCTTCTTTGTCTGTCTTAATTAGTTTGGGTTAGAAATTTATTTTTTCTGCAGGCAAGATAGCTACCCTTGCTTTTTTCTTGGTTCCATCCTATAGAGAATTGTTTTCCATCCTTTAACTTTCAGTCTATGAATTTCTTTTTGAATTACATGTGTTCCTTGTGTACAGCATATTGTTAGACTTTGCTTCGTAATCCATTCTGCCAGCCTGTTTCTTTTGATTGGTAAATTGAGGCCATTAACATTGATGGTTATAACTGATATGTATTGACTTATCATTGTTGTATTGCTTTCCTGTTGTTGGCTCTTTTTAATTTTTCCCCCTTTCCCTTTAATTTCTGGCCTCACCAAAAGGATTTGCGGTTGGGCCTCAAGGAGTTGTGACCTTCATTTTCTTTTTCTAGGACAATTATTTAGAATTGTTTGGAGTGCTAGTTGGGTATTCATGAAGTTTCCCAGTTGTTCTTTGTCATGGAAGTATCTTGTTTCCCCATTAATTTTGAAGACTAGTTTTGCAGGGTACATCAGTCTAGATGGGAGGTGTTTTCTTTTAGGGCTTGAAATGCCTCTCTCCAGGCTCTCCTTGACTTGAGGGTTTGTGTTGAAAAGTCTGATGTGATTCTTATGTGCTTTCCTTTGTATGTGATTTGTTTCTTTTCTCTAACTGCTTGTAGTATTTTGTTCTTCTGTTGGGTTTCCAGGATCTTTACTATTATATATCTAGATATAGATTTTCTTTTTATCTAACTAGTTGGAGTCCAATATGCCTCACTTAGCTGTATGCCAAATTCTTCCCCCTCGATTTGGGAAGTATTTGTCATTACTTCTGTAAACAGATTTTTTTGTCACTTGTACTTTCTTCTGCTTTTTCATGGACTCCTATCAGTCTTATGTTATTCTTCTTTGTATCATCTGGGAGTTACTGGATCAATTTCTCATGGTCCCTTCCTATTTGTAAGAGATGCCTCTTTTCATGGTCACTAACCACAACCCTTTCTTCTATATCTGATATTCTGTCTTCACATTGGTTCATTCTGCTGTGAAAACTTTCAATAGAGTTTTTTATCTCCTAGATTTCTGTTTGAATCTGTTTCAGGATTTCCATTTCTTTATTATGCTTGGCATTCATAGCTTCCATCATGGTTCTTAGCTCATCTTTGTGTGTGTGTGTTTCTGTTCTAGAGTCTCTATAATCATGCCTTTCATTCTGCTCACCATCTCTATATTTATCTGGGAAATTGTTTCTATTTTGAATTTTTCTAGAGCCTCATTCATCTGTTTTGTTACTTTCTGTGCTATCAGTTTAGGGTATTCAGATGGATGATTATCAGACCTTTCCCCCTAATTTTCCTCAGCATTTGCCTTTGGTGAGCTTGAAGTCTGGGTGTGCACCTTGCTTAGATGTCTTTTCATTTCTATTATTGTTGTTGGTTCTGTTTTTTGTTTAATTTCTGGATTGATATTTCAATATTGCTTATTGTAAGTATCTTTGTTGCTTGCATTTTGAACCCTTATGGAATGATTGCTTCTCAGAATTGTCTTCCAGATATAGCTAGTCTTTAAATTTTGAGTCTCTTATGAATCTTAGGCAATCTCGTTTTCAGTATACCATGAAGGACAACTGATTAGACCTATCACAACACCTTAGCCCAAGTGATACAATCAGCAACAACAATAGCACAGCTTAGAGAATGACATTTTGTCGTAGATATTAATCTATCACCTTTAACCATATGAAATAAATCAAAATCAAGGACTAGCCCAAAATATGTTTACAATGAATAAACTCTTCAACATAGCAACTTAACCCTTTTGGAAGAGGACTTAGAAGGAGTTGAGGAGGGAGGGATAGATAAGTAGCAGGATAGGGAAAGGTTAGAAGTTAGGCCAGAGGAAATAGGAAGATCACAGAAACTTTGGGAAATTCTGAAGATAATAGGAAAATACAGAATAAAAGAACAAAAAACAACAATCAAACAAACTAACAGCAATAGGGAAGCTATAAACTATATTGACTTTCCTATAAAATGATTGATAATTGAAAGAAGGAAAAAGAGAGAAGAAAAGAAAAAGAAAGAAAAAAGAAATCGAAATACCAAATAGTTTCTCTGCTGTGAATAATCTGCAATAATACAGAAGATCCTAATAAGATTACTGATATTTAGAAATGGGAAGAAAGGAGCTAAAGGTGTAGGGAAGGTGGGATGGGTAGGGGAAGGGTAATAAGGGAAAAGAAAAAATGCGAGATAATGAAAAGATGGAAATAAAGTGTTTATAGATGGGGAGGGGAGGAGGGGGTGAAGGGAGGGCAGGGAAAAGGGGAAAAAATGAGAATCAAGACCTGTCATGTAAAGGTACAAGATCCCAACAATGAATGTAACTGTACTGTATCCCTAAAACGTGCCAATAAACTCAATTAAAGCTGAAAAAAAAGAAAAAAGAAATTGAATTAGGATAGAAACAGCAACAAAAAGGGAGAGAGATGAAGAACAAGACGGGATGGAGAGAGATGGAAAAAGGGAGAGAGAAAAGAAAAAAGAGAAAAATAAATTTTAAAAAAATTAAAAATAAAATATAACTTCAGAAAGAAAAGTAAAAAATAAAAATAAAGGTCCTCCTTCAGGGTATGTCTCTGCTGTCACAATAGACAACATGGGCAGCAGTATGCAGATGTAAGTCAATTAATCTCAGCAAGCCAGCAACAGCTCACTGAGATTCGGGCTGATTTCTGGCTTTGAGGCCCAAGTTGAGCTCCCTGACCTCCTGCTGCATTGAACTCTGCAAAGTTTTACTGCAGGTTCCAGATGCCTTTCCCCTGAAGATAATCCAGGTTATGATGGGAGGTGGTGATCTCTTCAACTTAGCAACTATGGTGGTCTGTTGTGCCTCTCTTACAGAGATTTTCTTTACTTTTCTAGTGGGCTTCAATTTTCATCAAGGAACCTGAGAAAGACCCTCTCTCTGTTATTCACTTCTGCTCTAGTTTCTGGAGCTTAGAACAATGGCTTTTATGACCCCCTGCACCTCTGCAGTGTAGATGCAGGTACTGGTGCGGCCAGTGGCCAGAGGGAGTTGGGAGGGACAGAGGCCTGGAGTAGTGCTATTGCCTGGTAGCTTGGTTCCTCAGAGACCCAGAAAGGCCCTCACTAAACATTTTTAAGAGAATAGATTTCAAATGTTCTTACCACATAAAAAGATAACAGTGAGATGATGAATATGGTAATTGACTTGACTATAGTGATTACTATATATATGCATATCAAAAGATCAAAAGCATTATATTGTGCACCTTGAATATACATAATGAAAACTTTAATTAAAATACAATTAATTAAAATAAACAAGCAACATTTTTTGATCACTTTACAAATAGAAGCTACTTAGAAATGGTCACTCTTTCTTCATCTATGAACTGTAAGTAATAAAATGCCCACCTCACAGATTGTTGCAGGAATTTTGGTTGTTAATGTGTGAAGAAACCATAAGAATAGTGTCTTGCACTCCATAAATATAAATAAATATTAAGAGATATTTACCATAGAGGAACAAGTACATGTGCTTTTTCAAAAATGAGTTTGTGTAGTTTATTTGGCTTTATTTTCAAATTATTATACAGATGACAAAAGAACTAAATTATTACTTTGGAAGATGCACAAAATAAAAGATCTGTTTTTGCCACATGTCCTAAAACCTATATGGCTGACATATTCTAACAAGATACTGTTTAATTAACAGAGTAAATATTGTAAAGTTTCCTAAGAAGCTCTGAAATTGGAGACCACCTAGTCACTAAGCTCTCTTTAGTTTATTTGCCCCTTCCAAGCACCTGTCTCATGATTTCAGTGCTCTAAGATTCACTCCCACTCTCTGCAGGAGCTGAGTTTGCCTACCTTGGCTCTTAACCTCCTCCAGGAGTCTTTTTCCCCTCAACCTTTCAATATGTCCCATATTGAAAGAGCTGCATGAATACTTGTTTAATCTGAACAAAACAGTTTGAGATTAGTTGCAACTTGAGGCTGACTGAAAATCTTTTCAAACTCTGAATGGGCATGGCATTCCTTCTAAAAGCTTTTTCCAGAAAAGATAGCATTCCCCATTATCAGCAACTGTCCTTCTCTCAAAAGCAAGGTATATCAGAGGGTTGAATGTAGTGGCCTTGATGAGACAGTCTATGAGTAATTCCTTCCACTTGAAATAAAGGCCCAATTTAAATGAAATGATTGTGAAAGATGAATATCTAATATTTTATGTGCTGTGTATAAGAAAATAAATGCTGATTCATGGAGCTCTGTACTCTCTCTTTGCTTTTTCTCCATCAGTAGGTGGTCAAACCTTTATAGTAAGTTTAGCTACCATAGCATATTTGATGTATGGGCAAGAGAATTTTCTGCTGCTATTTTGTCATTATTTTATGTTAAGCATTGTCCAAAGTAAAAATAATCTCCCATGTTGTCTGTATTTATACTAGTGGGATATAGATTTGGTTACATGTTTCAGGAGTCAGAACTGGCAGTATCTTCAATAACACAGAAGTTCATTTCCTTCCAGTCACAGCACTGGAAAGATGATAGGACATCCTTTGCTCAAAAGACCAAGGCTCAGCCTTTCCCACTGGTTTAGCAGCTTTAATTTCTGCCTGCAGCCACTTATTGAACTGTTTAATTCATGAAATATAACCACCCCTTGAAATAAGTAGAGCAGAATGTAGGACCCAAATATTTCTAAGTCCTAGGCTCCAGCCTCAAGTCCTCTTCTTGCCAGCCACCTAACTTGAGCAAGCCATGTGACATCCTTTGAGTATGTCCTTCAAAAATCTCATGAACTAGAAAATTAAACTGAAATTTATATATTGATGGCATTTGTAAATGGGCCATTTAGAATATAATCAGATGGGACCCTGTGAGAGGATCAGTGGCATTGTAAGAGAAAGGAGAGAGACCCAAGCTGGCACACTCTTGCATCCTTGCCATGTGATGCTCTCTGTCATTTCATGATGAATCAGGAATGCCCTCCCCAGATGCAAGTGCCATATTTCTTGACTTCCCACCCTGCAGACTAAAAGAAATAAATGTCTGATTTGTATAAGTTACCTAGCCTGAGGAAGAAAAAAACAGACTTAGATATCAAGTAATCACTCTCTAATTGCTAAAAATTTAAATAATGTAAATCAATAAGTGTAATACACTATGTTAACAGAGCCAAGGATAAAAACCATATGATCATCTCAATAGCTGCAGAAAAAGCATTTGACAAAGCATTCTTTCTTATACGAATAAGAGCAGATGAGCCATGATGGGCAAATGCAGTGAAGAGAGACAGTCAGCCAGCCAGGAGGGAGAGTTGGGGTGGATAAAGGGAGAGAGTAAAGAAACCATGAAATTGGTGATGAGCAAAGGTTTGTGGGGCTCTGGGCTCAGAATTGTGGCTTTTCTACATAACACATAACTAGGTGACATCAATTAACAATATAATAATTATTAATATACTAATAATAATATGCCAGGCATTTGTCTTTATTTTAGTGTTTCTAAAGTAGTGTCAGCTTTTTTAAAACACAGTTATGACACAGGGAACAAAGCCTATCTCTTTTCTCTCGTGCTTTTCAATTTCCAATTAAAATGCCTCCAGCCTGGAACATTTCTGACAATGTGCAATGGCTCTATTGAAAGGAGAATAACTGAGATGAATAAAGGGATGACTTAAGATATTTCAAAATCCCACTTAAGCCTGTTCCTGGTGAAAATAGGCATGGAAGAAATATTTTAACTACCATGTAAAATTTAGGGGTGCACATACTTTAAGGATTAAACAGAGATTACATATCCACTGCTTTTAATTTCCAGCCAACGGGAAGCTGACATGGAATTTTAGGGCACACACACACACACGCACACACACACACACGCACACACACACACAAAACCCTGAGTTGTTTTCTTTCTCATAACAAAGCCTGAGTCACCTTGAGGTGACCTCACAGACTGTGAATCCAAGAACTTGAATGAAACAGAATTACCTTGTCTTAAAATTTAATCCTCAAAGGAGAGAGAGTAGATCTCAAGAGTAAACTCTGTCCTAATCAGAGAGCTCCTTCTCAAAATGCCAGGTGATGCCAGAGAAAAAAACATAAATGGAAAATAAAATCAAGGCTATCAGAAGTTATTTCATCCTCTGCCCACTCTTCAGAAAACCAGATGGACAAAAAGATGGTAATCACAGTAAAGCAGCACAAAGAATAAAAAATGTGTCTTCTCCCCAGAAGAAGTAGCATTTCAAGGCCTATTTTGATTGGGTATCAGATTTTATGTTTCCTTTCATTGTTCTTGCTTTAGTTGTTTATGTTTTTTGGTTTGTTTTTGGTTTTGTGTTTTGAGACAGGGTCTCACTATGTAGTTGAGACTGACCTGGAACTCACTATGTAGCCCAGGCTGGTCTTGAACTCACAGCGATCCTCCTGCCTCAGCCTCCAAGCGCTGGGATTACAGGCATGTGCCACCATGCCTGGCTTTGTTTATTTTTTTAATATAAAAAGAATTGACTAGTTTTCTGGGACCTTTCTCCTTTAAATTTACTTTACTCATTTTAATGTGTCATACAGTTGGCCAAATACTAATAAATTTAAATATGAGCTGCCATTGGGTCCTATTTTTTGATAGTAGAGATGGCCAGTGCTAAGGCCTCATACTCACTGTAGGAAATCAATTTTTTCACTGTTTTTCCAAAGGAAAATCAGCCCAATCTCTTTGGAACTGAATTTCCCCACCAACCCCAAATCCTGAGTGGTAAGAGTCTCAGGAAACCCAGATCTCACACACAAAAAAACACTGTTTTATCTTCCTGAAGCTGGGGCTAAGGAAATTATATACTTAAATGTGACTATTTAAGAGCAACAAAAATAATATCAACTGCTGGAAATGGTGGCACACACCTGTAATCCCAGCACTTGGGGGGCTGAGGCAGGAGTATCGCTGTGAGTTCGAGATCAGCCTAGGCTACAGAGTAGGTTCCAGGTCAGTCTCAACTACATAGTGAGACCCTGTCTCAAGAAACCAAAATAATAATAATAATAATAATAATAATAATAATAATAATAATAATAATATCAACTAAAATATCTACTTTATTTTAAATAATACTTTTAAATATAGAGGTGTTGGAAGAATTCTTCACAAATGTGTATTTACAAATGTTTCTAGACTTTGCAAAAATGCTTTGGTCCTTAATACCAAAAATATAATACATTATTTGACAGTTCAAGGAGAGGAAATAAGAACAACTTTGGTCTAATTTAATTTAATGATTTACCTTACAGGTGGTAGGTGTGTATGGGAAAAATGGTGGAGATGATGGTAAAGGTGATGATGATGGAGGTGTTGGTTGTTTTTACAAAGGAGTTATCTTTGGATTTGACTTGGTTTGTTTTGGTTTTAATTTGAAGTTTAGGAAATAAGTGATGAACCAGAAGCAAACCAGCAATCCCAGCTTATTTTAGGAAGTCACAAACCTCAGATTTTGTATTAGCCACATTCCCCATAAATGGTAAGTCTATACAAAATGTAATATTTGGGGGCCATAGTATAGTACTCTTGAGAAATATAAGTAAAGTAGCAAGTAAATTACACAGTATTATAAATAGCACAAAATGAAGTTAGAATTTCATTTGCTAATTGTATGACCTGTGTAAGTATTTGACCTCTTGTTCAATTCCATTTCTATTAAACAAATGAGAATAATATCTATCACATAGATTCTTTGAAAGGTTTGAAGTAATTAATAAATGTAAAAGGTTTAATCTATAATAAGCACCTAACAAATATGAATTCCCTCTTCTTCCCTTCCATGAGTTTTCTTTTAATGTTCTCATTTTTTTGTTCAGCAGAATAAGACTATCTTGATAGCATAGAATTAAATTTCTTAGAGACTCTAATAAAACATATCAAGTAATCCCACAAATTAATTAAATATAAGACCTTTCTGAAATTTCACATTCTTTGTAAACCAAAGATATATAAGACTTAATATGTGAAGAGAATGGGACTTCTTCAGACACAGCCTAATAATGCAACTTAAACATTTCATTGTTGTTTGTTCTGTCCAATTCAGGACACCACCTGCATCATTTGTTCAATCAATGCCTGCTCTCAAAAAGAAAAAATCCAATTAGATATTACTTCTTAATAACATATGAAGCTTCATTCCAAGTCACTAATTTGGAATTAAAAAAGCAATTTTTGGTGTAACTAACACTTCTATTCTATCCCTTTCCAAGAAAAGAATACCTCATCTAATAACCTGTGTCTTGAGATAAATGAATGCATTAAAGTTCCTAACACCCTTTTGATGGACTACAAATGGTCACAATACAGGACAATATTTGAACGGTAATGATTTGTGCTTTCTTCTTAAGTATAAGCTGATTGCAAAGGCTCCTGGATCGCAAGAACTAAATAGCTAAAGGGGTCATGAATCTTAATAGCTTCCAAATCAGAAAGATCTGCAACTTATATGCTCTGACTGGAGTGTGAATGGAATGTATAAATATTAATAGGTCTGGCTGAGCCTCTGCAGACAAGCTGTCTAAAATTTCACAGTGGGAAGATTGAACTTGCAGTGTGCGAAGCAGACGTGAGGCTCCTCCTGGAAATGAACTGTCAGCATGTGTGTAAATACATTTTTCCTGAAGTGATATTTAACACTCAATGCTATCCTGGCACCCACCAACACTATGCACTGGTATTTAACTCCAGTCTGTTATTTAGCATTATGAACATGTATGCCAGGTCCATCTCTGGGAACACTAACACCAGGTACCCTAGTTTGAGTCTCAAAATACTCTATGCAGAGTACAACTCTGGAATCAGCACTGTCTCTGTGGAAAACTCCAAAACTATACCTAACTCATCGCCTTATGACTGACTGGTAGGACGTAACTGTGTTCTGCAACTTGCAAGACAGGGATTCTGTTCTTATCGCATAGAACACAGGGCTAGAGATGGGGCTAATGAAAACAGAAAGACTGAGCTTTGTGATATGAGAAATACAGTGAACTGCTAACAATCAACATTAGGCAAATCATATCCTAAAAATAAAATTATTTTTAAAAGAGGAAGGTTTATGCTTTTTTCTTTTCTAATCCATAGCATCCTGCAAAGAGTAAGATCTGTGTTATCAGTATTTCTATACTTTTTCTATCTCGGAATCAAGTACGTGAAGCTCATTTCACTATTCATAGATGAAAGGGAAGAAAGAAGGAATGGAAAATAAGGTTCTCACAAAATAGTAAAGATAATTTGGTCAAGTTATAAAAATAATCCAAACTCTCCTTTGTGCTGTCAGTATTTATGAGGGAGATGGAAATGCATAGGGAAGTTTGGTTTTGTGATTTTTTAAGGATAGTTTTGTTTCATGAAGGGAATGAGATACTGATTTAAAATTTTTCTGTTTTTTTTTTTTTTTTTTTTTTTTTTTTTTTTTCTTTTTACAAAACTAAAACCAATTTTTTTTTTTTTTTTTTTTTTTGCTCACCTTGAACAAAACTAAAGCCAAAAGGTTTTTTCCACCAGCCAACCTCCTCCTTCCCCCACCCCACCCCCCAAAAAAAACAAAAATACAAAAACAGCCTCCATTTGTCTTCAAGTAAAAGAGGTGAAGAAGCCCTATGGAAACTCAAATGCTCATCTTTCAAATTTTTTGCATTGGATTCCTATTAAAGATTTATCTTAAAAATTGTTTTCACCAAATTGAAACTTTCAAAGGAAATTACTCAAAATGCGTTTTTAGATTTTCCAAGCCAAAGGCTGCTCTTGGCATTCAAACCAACAAAGTTATGCCTACCATCTTTTCACCTACAAATAAAGATAATTTAAAATAATTAGTCTCAACCTTCAAGATTATTCTGACTGAAAGCAAAATCAAAATCCAGACAATAGCCTGACAGTAATAATTACAATCATCCTAACTGCTGTAAGTTGGTCTAGAAAAGTAAGGCAGAGCCAATGCATTACGCACAGCCTTACCTGCAAGAGGCACATGATTTCTCAAATGGGCTGGAAATTGTGCACGTGTCAAACATAGTCCTTCCACTTTATTTCTTTCTTTTCTTATCCAATAAGTCATTCTAAAACATTAGCTTTGAGTTCCTCTACCTCTACCTCAACTCACCTAGTGCCTCTGATACATCAACAAGCTCTTTGTAAAACTCTCAGAAAACTAATTAACAGTAATCAGCCCTCTCTTATCTACTTGCTGCACTCAGAAATTTTAAAGTAACTACACACCTGTGTGAATATTTAGCTGAGAGTAGATTTTCACCCACAACTTCCAACTTCCGTTTTCCCAAGAAAATTCCAGCTGTACTGAAAAGTGTCACATGGAAACACAACACCAGGGATGATCCTGGTTAACCCCTATTTGACAATCAAATCCTAGAGTGATTAGCACCTCAGTCATCCCCAGAATTACAGATCTGTGCTAATGGACCTGCATCTCAAAGCTGGCTACCTTTAGCCTGCTAACTACAGTCAAAGAAGTCACTGTGGAAAGCTTTCTGTATCAATTACAGTCATAACACCCCTCTAGCATTTTGTATTTCCAGTCAAACTTTATTTTTGAAATACCTGTCTTTACCCTAATAACTTCTGAAACTTGTTCCTTTCCATTTATGTGATATTCAGCACACAGATGTCATTTTTATTCCCAGGTTTAGACTACTTGACTATACAAAGACAACTTCAATTTTACCTTTGTGTGTGACCTTTCTCAATGTGAATTAATACCCTCGTTCATGACATGGCTACTGGAAAGAAGTTCTGTGGTTAATAGTATGTTCCATTTCCTAAAAACACAAAAATCAGTGGTCCATCAACATAGAATTAAATTTTTGAGAATTAAGGTTGCAAGACAGTGTATTTCAAGGTTCTTTGTGATGATTCTGAGCACTTTCAAAGTCTATAGAAAACACACTGAGATAAATGATAAATGTCAATACCCTAAATAACCCTTTTGTAGTCATGCTTTTAAACTGCGCAAAGCAGATATTTTTGCAGATGGGAAGGGAATGAATTGATAGTTGGCGTTGGTGAGCAATGAAAACACTACAGTACTAACAATCTACAAGTTCATTATACAGTGAAAGTGATTAAGAAATAATAAACTAAGCAAATAGTCCACACTACATGGATTTGATAGTTAACTGATTGTGTCACCTTGAGTAAGAAACGCCCAACTAATTTGGATCAGCATAGTTCTGGGTGTAGCTGAATGGATTTACTGAAGACAGAAGATCCACTCTGGGTGTGCCTGATGATAACCAAGAGGCGTGCCACCTGAATGTAATAAAAGGGAAACAAAGAAGGCAGCTTTGCTTCTGTTTCTTTGGAGGAACTCCAGTGTTCACCTTCACCTTGGATGTAGTCTCCTGGCTTCCAGGGCAGATCCTTCATCCTTCCGTCACTGACACTTCCACCTCTGAGAAAGACAAATATGGGACACAGTAATGAGCTTCAGGCCTTCCGCTAGATCCTTTGGCCCTCTAGCATGAGGCAGTCCTTTGGCATTCTTCCACACCTGACTCTGGGCAGTCATTGTAAGCCAAGTTTGTGACTTCTTACATAATTGTATATCTTGTGTTAGATCTGTTTCTCCAGTAAGCAGATAAATACAATGGATTAATCTGGACATTTGACTTTTGGAACATATAAGGGTTTATTCAAGAGATCAAGGTTAATAAATTCTAGTACTCCACTCTCATTTTCATGTCATAAATTGGTTGGAATTCAGCTGAATGTCTTTGGCACACTCCAAGAAACTTTGGAATTAGATTATAAAACTTTGTATTGGTTTTGTAGGCTTAAGGGAGAAAAAAATGAACTCTTCCTCATTATCCCAAAATTCATGGCTAGCAGCCATATAGCAAAAAAAGACAGATCAACAAGAGAAAAAAAATCACAAATATATTTACATAACATGAAAGCCTTTAGAAATGAAGATCTAAAGACACATGGAAAATTGTATATTTTTAACTTTAGTCTTTTAAAAATAAATTTCATTGTGTTATATCTGAGGTTTAAAGCATGATTTTTTAGGCTATATATAGGTAGTAAAATGACCACTCAAGTGAAACATAATAGCATCTATCACCTCACATAGTTTTTTGTGACAAGAGCTGCTAAAATCTACTTATTTAACAAAAATATCTAATTACAATTTTATAAATTTAGTCCTCATGTTGTACATAAATCTCTAAACC
Source organism: Fukomys damarensis (assembly GCF_012274545.1). NCBI lineage: Eukaryota > Metazoa > Chordata > Mammalia > Rodentia > Bathyergidae > Fukomys > Fukomys damarensis. Next base: position 24,709,269 of record NW_022900927.1, on the reverse strand, counting down.
TATTCCTCCTATATATCTGCTGTTTTGTATATTTCTTCCTTCCTCTTCCCCCTACCCCCACTCACAAATGTGGTAACTAGAACTTCAGTCTCTCTCTCTCTCTCTCTCTCTCTCTCTCTCTGTATTTGACTTTTTTTTTCATATATAAGTGATATCACAAAATATTTTGGGGGTCTGGCTTATTTCACTTAGCATAATGTCCTCAACATTCATCCATGGTTGTGCCAGATTACAAAATGTACACACACACACACACACACACTACATTTTCTTTATTTGTCTCAAAACATTTGGTTGTTTCCGTATTTGGCTATTGTAAATAATGCTTCAGTGAACATGGAAGTCTAGAGGTCTTTAAGAGGAGGTTATTGCTGCCCTTTGAGTATAACTTAGGACAGGGATTGCTGAGTTATATGGTAATTATATTTTTCATTTCTTTGAGAACCTCTGTCCTATTTTTCCTAATGGTTGTACCAATAGTGTATCAATCAGTGTTTACTAAGAAACGGGTATAACACAAGATATACAACTATATAAGAATTCACAAGATTGGCTTACAATGGATGCCCACAGAGTTAGATGTGGAAGAGTGCAGAGGGTCTGTCTGCACACTGGAGATTCAAAAGATCCAGGTGAAGATCTAGAGTGCACTGTCACATGCCCTGTGTGTCCGTGTCAGGATGGGTCTGTGCCGGAAGTTGAAGAGTTTGCACAGGAAGCCAGGAGATGACATCCAAATTGAAGGCAAAGACTGAAGCTCCTCTGAAGAAACAGGGGCAGACCATCCTTCTTCATTTCTGCTTTATCTGGGTTACAAGCTGCCCTAGGGTGGGTCTTCCACACCCTAGGTTATGGATTCCTTTTTCCCAATATTCTCAACAACATTTTTTATATCTTGTGTTTTCTGATAATAGCCATCCTTACATGTGTGCAGTGACAATTCATAGTGGTTTTAATATGCACTTCCTTGGGTACTAGAGTTGTTGAGCATTTTTTCATCGACCTGTTGCCTTCTTCGGTCCTCTTTAGAGAAATGTCTACTGATCTTTTGCCTATTATTAAATTGGATTATTTTTTCTGTTATTGAATTGTAGGAGTGCTTTATAAATTTTAGATATTATCTTCTAATCAAGTACATGATTCACATATTTTTTCCTAGTTCATACATTGCCTATAAGCCTGATCAGTTTATTGTTTCTTTACTTTGCAGTTTAATGTAGTTCCACTTCTTTATTTTGCTTTTGTAGTCTGAGTTTTTGGCATAATACCAAAAAGAAATGATTGCCAAAAACAATATCAAGGGCTTGGCTACCAAAAGAGTGTATGACCAGATGGTAATAAACAGAGAAGAACTTAACAAGGTCAGTTTGTTCAGATGCTTCTTAGCCTCTCTGTGTAACATCTTTTTTACCTTGGGAATAAGGTAGAGACCATGAAGGTCTTTCAAAGAGGCAGTCAAAGAGATGTTTCTATAGTTTTCTCAGTTTTCTTCAGCTTAAAATTCTCAGTATGCCAAGATTTCATAGTTTTTTGTAGCATTCCCTGAACCCTGTCAGTGGTAAGAGGCTCTATAAATTTCAGGTCACCATAAAACTCTGGTATTCTCATTCTTGCTGCCAATGCTACAAAACTTCTGAAATAATCTTTTTATAATGTTTTTATATTTCAAAATATATATATATATACTAAAATATGTTTTACAGAATTTCTTTTAATCATAGTATTCAAGCAGAAATATACAACAGTTTCCCAGAATAAGCTAAACAGTACTTAATGTCTAGATAACACCACAGAGCCTATATTTACATATAAATTAGGCCAAGCACATAAAATAAAAATGTCATGGCTTTTAGTTACTGTTGTTAAATTACACACAATAATTTAATACTCTTACTTCAATAATTACTCTGTCTGAACCTACATTTGCTCCAATATTGTATTTTAAGTAGCTTCACTTTGTTTATTTTTATTTTTTACTAAATACTATCATTCTAAAAATTTAAAGTATTTTCACATCTTTAAGACACCATAATTTTGCCATAGTATTATAAAGAGAAGACTAGGTGTGCTTTTGTTTTTATTGGTATTTTAAGATATTTACAGTTTTTGCTTGTCATACAAGGCCAGAAAAAGGTGTAACTATTTGGTGCTGGCTATACAGAATCAGGCAAGTAGAAAGAATTCAGTTCTCTATTATATAAAGAGAAAAATTAAGGATGGGGAGAAAAAACAATTTTTCTACAATCATATGACTGAGAAAGGCTGAACAGAGCTCCTTTTTTAAATTTTTGCACCAAAGTTCTTTCTTTTCACAATTTAAGCTGTCTCTTCAATTTATTTAGGCAAAATAAACAAAACTATGGGAATAAATAAAAACATGACTGGAGAGCCATGCCTGCTCCCTACCCAGCCACCTTGGCTCAAGCACCGGGAGGTAGCCTGGGCCCCAAGCCACTGCGGGAAGGAGAGCCACACCTGCTTCTGACACAGACACCATCATTCCAGTGCCAGGAAGGTAGCTGCGCGGGCACCCCTGAATCCCCATAAGCCCCCGCCCCGCACTCTCAGACCTCCTGATGGTGCCAGTCTTTGGACCCACTCTGCAGAGAAAGAGGTGGTCATCAAGGGTATTTTTCTGAGTTCCCAACTTTGAACATCTTTAAAGAAAGGGCATGGGAAACCTGTAATAGAACGTTGCCGAGTTCAGCCATTCAGAGGTTGGGGAACTCAGTCTGGGCCTTGCAGCCTGAGGTCAGTCAGCATCACAGGGTTCAGCTATCAGCTAAATGAGATCAGGGGTCTTGCATCCTCGCTTTGTCTGAGCCATTAAATGGTAAATACACTATATTGAAAAGTTTGTTCACTGCAGACATGTTCTGGACTGCTTCTTGATTTCAATTTAATTCAAATGATTTAAGGGTGACAGACTAGTCACTACCACCAGTGGTCAGTCAAAGTTGTGCTTGATCTTAATGTGTTGCTGATTGTATCAATTGGAATAATGCATTGCAGTTGATTTGATGAGCTGTTTTCTCTGTTATGAAGATGAGAATGTCTGTGGGTCATTAGAGACACAGAAGCTAGGGCACAATTACATCAGGAAGATTTGGGTGATAATCCAGAGATTAAACCAAGGACAGTCTGACAACAAAAATTAAAATGAGAAAACACATAAGAAAGACACAAGGACAGACTTCCAGTTCACCAATGGCAAACAGTAGGGCAAATGAGGATGAAAAGGCCGATAGTGAACCACCAGGACACCCTGAACTCAAAGCACAGGAAGTAACAAAACAGATCAATCAGGCTCTAGAAAAATTCAAAACAGAAATAATTTCCCAGATAACCATAGAGATAGTGAGCAAAATGGAAGTCGTGATTCGAGACTCTAGAGCAGAAACTGACAAAAAAATAGATGAGCTCAGGACCATGATAGAAGCCATGAAGGCCCAGCATAAGAAAGAAATGGAAAAAATAAACGCCCAACATAGGAAAGAAATGGAATCCATAAAACAGATTCAAACAGATATCCAGGAGATTAAACACTCTATTGAAAGTGTACGCAACAGAATAAAAGAATGCGAAGATAGGCTCTCAGATATAGAAGATAAGATTGCAGTCAGTGACCATGAAAAGAGAGGTCTCTTAAAAACAGTAAGAGATCATGAGAAATCGATCCAACAACTCCTAGATGATGCAAAGAAGAATAACATAAGACTGATAGGAATACATGAAGTAGCAGGAGAAAATACAAATGACTTAAAAAAGCTGTTTGCAGAATTAATGACAGAAAACTTCCCAAACAGAGGGGAAGAATTTGACATTCAGATAACTGAGGCATATAGGACCCCAACTAGCTACAATCAAAAAAAATCTACACCTAGACATATAATAATCAAGATCCCAGAAACCCAACAGAAGAACAAAATACTACAAGCAGTAAGAGAAAAGAAACAAATCACATACAAAGGAAAGCCCATCAGAATCACAGCAGACTTTTCAACACAAACCCTTGGGGCAAGGAGAGCCTGGAATGAGATATTTCAAGTACTAAAAGAGAACAACCTCCAACCTAGACTGATGTATCCAGCAAAACTCTCTTTCAAAATGGATGGGGAAATAAGATACTTTACGACAAAGAACACCTGAGAAACTACATGAATACCAAACCAGCACTACAAGCAATTCTAAACAAGATCCTAGAAAAAGACAATGAAAGCAACAATACCATGAGGCCCAACAGAGCAAATCAAATAGGCAAGGCAAGAAACTAAAAGGAGAAGGTGAAAAATTAAAAAGAGTCAACAAAAGGCCAATAACATGTCAATAATAAGTCAGTACATATCAGTTATAACCATCAATGTCAATGGCCTCAACTCACCAATCAAGAGAAATAGACTGGCAAACTGGAATAAGAAGCAAAATCCAACAATATGTTGTATACAAGAAACACACCGAGTGCAAAAAGAAGCCCACAGACTGAAAATGAAAAGATAGAAAACAATTCTCCATGTGGCAGGAGCCCAGAAAAAAACAGGAGTAGCAATCTTATTTGTAGACAAAGTACATTTCAAACCAAAACTGATTCTAGTATTATTGATGTAGGATGGTACTGTATCATACCTATATCAATGTAAAATATCTTGTACATGCTTTATGATGCATAGTAGGGACCATGCTTTATCAGAGCTACATTTAATGATATTACTCTAGTGGCAGGAGCCCAGAAAAAAACAGGAGTAGCAATCTTATTTGTAGACAAAGTACATTTCAAACCAAAACTGATTCTAGTATTATTGATGTAGGATGGTACTGTATCATACCTATATCAATGTAAAATATCTTGTACATGCTTTATGATGCATAGTAGGGACCATGCTTTATCAGAGCTACATTTAATGATATTACTCTAGAAAATTCTCTTTCCAGATGATGATTAAGATGCTAATTTAAAAAATGCTCCCAGGTACCACAATAGCAACAGAACTTTGCTGTTTCCTTGATATTATTCTTTTCTTTGTTTTTTTGTTTTGTTTTGTTTTGTTTTTAATGAAATGTGCTGAATGTCTATAATTTTGTTCAGATGACTGCAGAACCTGGAAAAGATGTTGGTGCTATCAATGCATAACATACTATTA